>NC_056745.1:1302843672-1303443672 GCF_019279795.1 Protopterus annectens | reverse complement strand
TACACTGCTTTAGAGCCTGGCTGAGATTCCACCTCTGATGAGCCAGATACATGAGTGACTGGCATACGTGCCTATACAGGGTACATCAGAAGATGACACAGGGTGAGTGACAGGCAGAAATATGATGCACTAGTGACTGACCCTCTGAAGTATAATCATAAAAGTATCATCACTTGGAATTGCATACGAAGACTGAGATTGTGGTATCTTGGAGAATTCCTATTTTTCTGAGGTCAAGTGATCTTGGGGTTAGCCTATATAAGTAGGAGTACAGGGTGCAAGCTCTTTCATACTGGGAGTGCAAGGGAGGTGAAGCCCCCTGCAGCAATATGCCTAGAAATCTTTACAGTAAATTTTGAAGTTCATTGTTCCTGCGCATGATTGCAATTTTGTGGTTCCATTACTCTGTGTTGTTCACAACAGTACTTCGGCTGGAACTTTTATTGTTAGATACATTGATAATCACCACAGCATCACATTTTAGCTATGGATTCCACTGTGTAAGTGCATCATCTTGCTCTAGTGTGTTTGCAAGCAACATAACTGGATTCTATACAACTAACACTGCAGGTCAGGCCTGACATAATAACAGTTTCCAGAACCCTGGCACATCCAACACCCACTTTTACTCCCCTATTGTGCATCTCACCATGCACATACCCAGCATTCATCTGTATGCCCATCCTTTGTGATGCCCACCATATTGCTTCAGTCCCATCATTGTCTGTCACATTTGCTTTGTCTGTCTGTGTAAGAGTGCATGCATAGTACCTTCCTGTGTGTTATCTCTCTTTCCGGTGCTCCTTCAGCTTATCTGCATCCCCTCTTTACTAAGATGTTTCTCCAAAAATTAAAATGTGGGCTTTCTTGAATAAGATATGCCAGTCCTGCATACATTATCCTATAGCTGCACCTCTTCCCATGGTTCAGTCTACTGTGTGCTTTTCTGCTTGCTTTATGGTACCACCTATCACTCTGTCCAGGCTAAACATTTTTATCCCAGTATTTGGATTGTGGGGTACACAACCCCAAGCACTGCAATGTTTTCTTGTTTGCATTTGTCCAATGTTTGGTAACATTTCTTCACACTGATGGTTACATGCCTCTTCAGACACTGTGTGTTCAATGTTTGCAGTGACCACTTTTGGGCTGTATGTTCAAAATGTTAACTCAGTATGTTTTTATGGTGTTCAATGTTCAGAATCAATTCTCACATTTAGAGACCGTCTGTTGGACCCTAGTAGTTGTGGTCGTACATTCTTTGTGTACTATTGCATTATGTAGCAGTTTCTTAGTCCTGATTGAGTATGTTCAAGCACTGGATGTATAGGTGACTACATGCAGGAGTTCGACACTATGTGATATAATTATGATGTTACGTTGCTATTTTTCCTGTGATGTCCTTGACCTCCATGCTTTGTTTTACCTGCAGCTAGTCTGTCATTTATAACTCAGACTGTGAAGCCATGTCTTTTGTTTTGCAGGGATAGTAATTTTTTACTTGTATTTATTTATTTCTTTTCATATCCCAAGTGAATAGGCTTTTCTTAGAACACTTTTTAGTCACATCTGGATCATATGGCACAGACATTACAGTGAAATAAAGCCATTAGAAATATAAGTACAATGATGCATAATAGCAGAGTCATGCAAAAGCATATATGCAAAAAGTTATAGACTACAATAGAGCAACATTACTTTTAATATTATATCTGAGACAGAGAACTCCAGCTTCATCACCTTCAGGACTAAGACTATCAGGAGTTAGAAAGCTCAGTATCTAAAAGTTTCCAGGGTTACCTAGCCATTCCCCTTTTACCCATGATCTCATGTGACTATGCACCTTTCTCCAGGTCTATTTTGCTGTGCAGATGATATAATTGGTTCTGTAAATAGCCCAGCCCAGGGATTATTTTTTATTTTTATTTTTAATGTAGTAGGTGTAAATTTAGCATAAATTTTCCACAGAACTATAATAAGTTAGCAGCTAGCCTCTAACTCCCTGAATGTTATCAATGGTAAAGGAAATTAAATTAGACCTGCCATTTTCTGTTTTTATACATGACTGGCATTGTGGTAATAGGTTCATAGGTTCATAGGTAGGTACTAGGCTATCTGCCCGAGGGTATTTATAAGCCTAGCCAGAGTGTGTCGGCTTTTGCCGCCCCATTGATTAATTAACTGAGCCTCTGTCAAGCAGAGCCAATGAAGTGATCCCAGGGGTGTATTTTCTGTTACCCATCCACTCATCAAGGCTTCTCTTGAAGAGTGTTAGTGAGGGGCTCTGCCTAATGTAGTTAGGAATTTTGTTCCAAAGCATGGGGAGTCTCTGTGATAGGAATCTATCCCTCCAGCATGTTCTATTTATTGTTGTGGTGAGGTTTAGCTCACTAGAGCGCGTGGCTTGCAGTGACTTGGATTTCTTTAGGTGGAACATGTCCATCAATTCAGAGTTGGACATGGCTTGTAAGTCAGGCAGAGATCACCTCTGAGTAAGCGATATGCCACTGAGTAAAGCCGGAGTTTTTTCAGTTGGGCTGCATAGGACATATGTTTGAGGCCATTAATCCTCTTGGTGAGGTGCTTTTGTGGTCTTTCAAGCTGTTGGAAGTGTCTTGTGAGGTACATCCCAAATGGGGCATTGTACTCTATGATGGGTCTGATGAGTGACGAGTAGAGGGGCACTATAACCTCTTTATTTCTAGATGTGAACCCCTTAGTAATTAGATGGGCCACATAGAAGGATTTCCTAACTACTTTGGCAATGTGATTGTCAAAGGAGAGATTACTAGCTACCTGGGTCCCCAGATCTTTTATTACCTCTTCTGTATTATGGGGGCTGCCGACTATGTGGTAATTCATGGGTGTTTTGTTTTTCCCAAATGGAATGATTATGTATTTTTTGGCATTTAGCTTGAGGCCATGACTTTGACACCAGGTGTCTGTCTCAGTAAGGCCTTTTTGGAGGATGTCAGTGTCAGCCGGAGAGTCAATTATGGCTCCCAGTTTGCAGTCATCAGCGAACTTGGTTAGCCATAGTCCTCCTGTGTTTGCCTGTACTTCTGAGAAATATATGCCGAACAGTAGGGGTCCCAGAACCGAGCCTTGCGGGACACCACTTGTGACTGGTTTAGAGTCAGACCTGGAGCCCGCTATTCTTACCGTGTGAGTTCTGTCTTTAAGCCAGTTGACAACCCAGCTTGGGTCGTAGGGGTTTATGTTCAGGCTGGTGAGTTTTTCTATAATACCTGAGTGAGGAATGGTGTTGAACGCCTTGGCGAGATCAAGGTAGGCTGTGTGAACCACCTTTCTCTCGTCTATGGCCTTGGTAACTGTCTCAAAGAAGTCAACCAGGTTTAGTAGGCATGATCTGCAATTAACAAAGCTGAACTGGGTCAGGTCAAGTGTTTGGAGGTTCCCAATGTCTTTGTTAATGAGTTCCAAGATGATGCGCTCCATAGCCTTGCAGGCCAGGCTAGTCAGGCTTATGGGGCAATAGTTACCAGGGTCAGTTGTGGCCCCTCCTTTGTGGAGTAGAATAACCGTTGCTGTGTGCCATTCTATGGGCACGTAGCCTGTGGAGAGGCTAAGGTTGAACAGCGTGTTTAGGTGGTAGGTTAGTTCGTTCTGTAGTTCGTGCAAGACACAGCCTGGGACACCATCTGGCCCCATTGATGCTGTGTTTTTGGCTTTTGAAAGGGCTGTTTTCACCTGTGCTTCTGTGATTTCCGGGACACTACACTTTTCTGGTACTGTTGTGGGCCCTTTTGAAGGTGAGAGGGAGGTGAAGTTTGCACTGAATCTATCTGCCAGTATGTTGGCAATATCAGTAGGTTCAGTATATTTTGAGATATTTTGCACTATTTCAGAGCATATCTGTGAGTTGCCACTTAAATTCTTGACATAGCTAAAGAAGGCTCTGTGGTTAACTTTCGAATCCTTGGCTATTTTACTTTCAAAGTTAGCCTTGGGTGATTTTATGAGGGACGTTAGTTTCTTACTGATACTGATCATGGATGTCTTTCCTTCTTGGGATTTGCTTTTTTTCTGAACTAGTTTCCTCCTTTTGTTGTATAACCTGTTTATGGCAGGGGTCCACCAGACTGATTTCCTTCTCTTAGGGGAGTGAGTCTTGGTTTTGCTAGGGATGGCACTATCCATGCATCCTTGTAGGTGCTCATAGAGTGCAATTGTAAAGGATTCTGCATCTTGGGCAGTATTATCCTTTAGCGTGGGGGCTGTGAAACTTACCACCTCTGCCTTATGTAAGGTGAAGTTTGCTTTAGAAAAGTTTTTCACTGTGGTTTCCTTGGTTGGGGGTGGTAATGGGGAGTGGACATCCAGGGTGATTAGTTTATGGTCTGATCTAACCAGTGATGGGTTGACCTCCGGTACGGAGCACCTGTCGCCCATGTTGGTGATGACCAGGTCCAATATGTTTTGGCCTCTGATAGGGTAGTTTACCGGCTGATCCAGGGCATTTGAGTTGATAAATTCCAGGAAGCGCTGAGCCTGGGAGTTTGTACTCAAGTAGTTTTCCCAGTTAATGGTAGGGTAATTGAAATCTCCCAAAATCAGGGTGTTCGGTAGGACCTTCATGTTTTCCATTGTCTCCAGAAAGGCGGAGTGGTGGTCCTGGGTCATGGAGGGTGATCTGTAGCAGGCCACAATTTGCATTGCAGATTTTCCCGATGTTAGTTGCACATAGATGATCTCAGAGGTATCATGCTGCTCCACTAACCTGGAGGTGTGGGTATCCTTGACGAATATGGATACACCTCCTCCTTCTGTGTTTCGATCTGTGTTCTGTGGATGAAACATGTGGTATGAGTTGTAGCCCAGTAGTGCTGGAGTGCTCTCTGGAGCCTTGAACCAGGTTTCAGTTACTGCACAGATGTCGATGTTCTCCATACTTAGGAGTGCTTAGAGCGCATGCATTTTGAGATTTTAAACTCCTGGCTTTGAGTAGCATACCCCTCATTTTTTACTTGTGCTTTTTACGGAGGTGGGTTTGAATTTTGAGCCTTGCCTAAAAAATGCACTATGGGGGCAGCAAGAGCCTTGGCCAGTATTCAAAAGCCAAGGGGTGACAGGTGCAAGCCATCTCTTGCGAAGCAATACAGCTTGTCGAACAAGTCATCCCAGGCTGACAGACACTGGATCCCCTTTGAATGACACCAGAAGCTTAGCCAATTGTTGAAATTGATAATTTTTTTCTTTATACTTTGGTATCATTCTTGGTGAGGGCAGGATGCTACTCAAGGTCAGGGTCATACCCACCTGGGCTACATGATCAGAGAGCTCTTCCATGTCTCTTTTCATGTAGTCCAGGGAGGTATGGTTCAGGTCATTCAAACCAACATGAACAATGACATAGTCATATTTGTACTTGTTCTGGAGTGACCTGAGTGCTTGTGTTATGTGGCGGATTCTGGCTCCCGACAGGCAGCTAACAGTAACCTTCTCTTGTCCAGCCTAGTGAGTGGGGCGTCAGTGTGCCTGACTATTGAGCCACCGATTACTAGTGTGTTAGGTATGTTATTTCACCTTAAGGGCTGTGATTGTGTGGCACATTGATTTTGTATTTTATGTGTTGTCTGGTTTGTGATGAGAGGTGCAGGTTTTGTGGGTGTCTGCTTTGGAGCTCTCTGATGCTTTTGCAGGTTTTTATTTAGAGCCTCCACATTCCAGTTTACACAAGAACTTCTACCTTCTTTCTTGTTTCGTCCATAGGAGGAATTCAGTTATATTTTAGCTTGTGTTAGTTTGGTGCTAAATCTATTACTATGGCATTGTAGCTTATTATATCTACATTTATAAAGACTTCCTATTATCCTTAAGGTTTCAGTCTAAAAGTGAATTTTACTTACAAATCTTCTACCAGCATGTAGGACTTTCCATCCTCGGCATGGTCAGACTGCAGGTTGAACTCGATTATGTATTAATGTATGTTAAACAAAACGACCAATGGAATAATACACTGGCTGAAGATAAAAACATGTTTGATTACCAAACAAATAAAATAGGTAAGCACTTTCACTTTTGCTTCATCAGACCATATACACAGAGAGAAGAGCACCCACAACTTATAGGCAATCCAATTACTAAGCAATCAGTCACATACTAAGGGTCACAGTTAAAGGAGAAAGACATAATAAAACCACAGCTTATGTAAAATTATATATATATATATATATATATATATATATATATATATATATATATATATATATATACATATATATATCAGCAGAAACTGCATACAAGAAAAATACATACAGGGAGAAATTCAGCATGCAGAAGAATATCATTGTCATAAAAAACACAAAGACAAAAATTTAAAAATAAAAATAAAAGTAAACAAGGAATACAAAATCTTTAACTCCTGAGATTACTTCCATTCAGAATGGGTCTGAGTGGGACTTTCTCATTAAGCCCAATACCCTGATCAGCTCTCAGTCTTATCATCCATCTAACCTCCCTGTGTTTGAATAGATTCCTGATGTCACCACCTCTAATGCTGGGATAAATTCTGTCAATAACCATGAACTTGAAGGTATGCTGTTGTTAGTGTTAATCACATGTTTAGAGAGAGCATTGGTGGTAGAGGTACAGCGTATGCTATATAAATGTTCTCTAGTCCTATCCCTCAAGGTTCTATCAGTTTTCCCAACATAAAATGCTTTACAGAATGTGCAATAAGCAAGATAAATAACATGCGTAGTCATACAGGTAGCGCTTATCCTAAAATTGAACCTATGATTATTGTCAGGGTGCTCAAAGGATCCACGTGTCTATGAAACTGCAAAAGTTGCAATTACCACAGGGTGTCATAGTCCCTTCAATCCCACTCACATCAGGCTTATGACTGTCTGGGTAGCACAGCAACCTCTTCAGGTTCTTCTTGTTCCTGTAAAGAAATCTAGGTGTGTCACCTACTATTCGTTTAATACTGAGGTCAGTGGTTAACAAACCCCAGTGTTTTGTAGTGAAATTCATAGTCATTCTGAAATCTGTAGTATAGCTAAAAGGAATAGAAATACTGGTAGGTACAATGGGTAAAGAACATACATTGTCCCCATCCTGTTCAGAAAAATACAGTTTTGCTATATTAGCCCTAAGAGGGGGAATGGTGGTTAGTACTGCATCAGCCTCTCCTTCCTTGTAACCTCTGTCCCTTAGCCTACCTCTTAACTGTATAAGTTCCGGATTGAAACCTTCTTCAGCCCCATTTAATCTGAAGACTCAAACCCCCTGTCCCTTCACTAAACACATGTGGAGGGGGCATGCTGTATCTGTGGAGCAAAGATTTCCTATAACACTGCTTTCTATAGCTTCCTGTGCACAATGACCCATCTGCTTGTCTGTTTATAAATATATCTAGGAATTCAGTCTTTGTTTCTGAATACATCAAAGAGAACTTCAGAAAGTTTGTGGTCAAATTTAGATCATGGTGGAACTCAATCAGACCTTCAACCCCATCTATCCAAATAAAAAACATATCATCTACAAATCTATGGTAAAATGGAATATACTGTTGAAAGATAGAAGTGGGGAAAAGACAATCCTCCTCCCAGCATGCCATAACCATGTTGGCGTAGCTGTTGGCACTAGACATGCCCATCACTATGCCATCCTTTTGTTAGTAGTACATTCCATCAAAAACAAAAATGTTATTCTCAAAGACTAATCTCATACTAAGTTGCAATAAATCAAGTAAAGATTGGTCATAATTGCTGTACTTATTAAGATACCTTTCAACATATGTCAGACCAGTGCAATTAGGAATCATTGTAAAGAGAGACTGGACATCCATCATCACTAGGAAATACCTCATACTAAGGGGCTGTGTCTTAATGAAATCAAACAGGTTCTGAAGGAATTGCTTAGAATCCTTGAGCACTATTTGATTCTTATCCACAATAGGATGCAAGTGTTTCTCTACAAAAATGGAGAAGGGTTTGATAACCCAACCCCGACTGGCCACAGTGGGCCTTATTGGTGATTTAAGGCTATCCTTGTGGACTTTAGGCAAACCCTGTATTACAGGGATCAGGGGCTCATTGACCAAAAATAATTATACAGCTCATAATTAATTTTCTTATCATTCAAACATTCCATAAGTATATTGTCTATTTTCAGTTTAAGAAAATATATATCACTTATAGCAACATTATAATGTTCACTATCACCCAACATATCCTTCATAGAGTGAAAGTAATCATGCCTATCCATAACTACAATGAAGCTGCCTTTGTCGGCTGGCCCGATGTATATAGTGTTATCATTGCACAGTGCTTTCAATGCCAATTTCTCCATATAACTTAAATTATTACAATAGCTACATCTGTTATTACTAAAAGCTTCATGCAAATCATTTTCAACCACTGACCCCAGTATTAAAAGAATGGCAGGTGACACACCTAGATTTCTTTACAGGAAGAAGAAGAACCTGAAGAAGTTGCTGTGCTATCTGAACAGTTACAAGCCTGATGTGAGTGGGATTGAAGGGACAATGACACCCTGTGGTAATTGCAACTTTTGCAGTTTCATAGACACAAGTGGATTCTTTGAGCACCCTGACAATGGTCATAGGTTCAGTTTTAGGATAAGGGCTACCTGTATGACTATGCATGTTGTTTATCTTGCTTATTGCATGCTCTGTAAAGGATTTTATGTTGGGAAAACTGGTAGAACCTTGAGGGATAGAATTAGAGAACATTTATATAGCATATGCTGTGCCATTACTGCCAAAGCTCTCTCTAAACATGTGATTAACACTAACAACAGACATACCTTCAGGTTCATGGTTATTGGCAGAATTTATCCCAGCATTAGAGGTGGTGACATCGGGAATCTAACCGAAAACCAGGGAGGTTAGATGGATGATAAGACTGAGAGCTGATCAGGGTAGTGGGCTTAATGAGAAAGTTCCACTCAGACCCATTCTGAAGGGACGTAGTCTTAGGAGTTAAAGACTTTTTATTCCTTATTTACTTTGATTTTTATTTTTAAATTTTTGTCTTTATGTATTTGTTTTATGACATTGATGTTATTTCTGCATGCTGAATTTCTCCCTGTATGCATTTTTCTTGTATGCATTTTCTGCAGATATATATACAATTTTACATAAGCTGTGGTTTTATTATGTCTTTCTCCTTTAACTGTGGCCCTACTATGTGATTGGTTGCTTATTAATTGGATTGCCTATAAGTTGTGGGTGCTCTTCTCTCTGTGTATATGTTCTGATGAAGCAAAAGTAAAAGCACTTACCTATTTCATTTGTTTGGTAATAAAAACAAGTTTTTATCTTCAGCCAGTGTGTTATTCCATTGGTCGTTTTGTTTTCCATTTGTATTTTGCTTTACCAATGGCATATTCATCCCAGTCTGTGCATATTTCTTCAGTTTTTATTAATGTATGTTAATTTTCAGACGAGTCTTTCACTAAACATTTTATCACTTTATATAACCCATTAAACTGTTGATGAGCTGTAGTTATGGATCAGCATATGCATGATTTCAGAAAAATAAACGTCTTTGCCTTTAGTCCAAGACGACTGCTTTACCTAGCATAATTTGCTATAACATAAAATATGCAAATTAGGTGGAACTTTCCTCCACCAACTGAAAAAAAACATCTCACTCAGCTCTTATGAGTCTTCCCCTCTTCCAAACTCTTACAACCCATGTCAAACAAATGTATTATTATTAAGTCTACTAAACAAGAATGCTTATACAATCACTGAATATAAAGTTGTTTTTTTTTTCAAAACTAAATTGGATGTTTTTTTAAACTAAGTTGGGTGCTTTATTCGCCTGGGAATGTGATACCCATAAGATGGGAAATGAAACCTCCTATGGCACTGTACATGGTCTATTGCAAGCACCCAATTCCCAGATCCTCAAACACTACTATCCTGCAGTCCCAGGCTCCAAGATCTTGTAGTTCACATGTCTAATTTTCAGGGATAGAAAAAGCAATAATGTGGGTAGATAGGGTGAATATAGCACTAAATTAATTTGCTAATATATTGATTATGTCATTGGAATCAGAACGTGTAAAGTTATGATAAATGAGTTCAGTTTATTGTTTGCTCGGAGAATTGCCCACTTTGCTGCAAATTGCTCATATAGAAATCATCACTGTACTGCTTTGAGACAGTTCCACTGGCTTGAACTTCCCAACCTCCTAACCTACACTCAGCTCTGCCTCTGTCATTCTATCTGTTACCTCCCCAATAAGTGTCCTGCCCTCAAAAACCTAGTACAACATCACTCAGCCAAAAGGCCTCTTAGATCATCAAGCAAACTACTACTAGAAGTCACCAACAGCTACAGTAGCTTTGGAGACACACTATACAATAGTTCAGTGGCTAAAAAATGTAACTCTTTCCCCACTAGCATACAAAACACATTGTCCAAAGCCACCTTTAATAACCTCATTAGGCAACATCTCAAGCAAAGTTGGCAGTGCCATGACTGCTCCCCAGGCTAGTGAAAGTGGATAAGGTACACATAATAAACCTAGAGTACTTGATAATAGTTTTCACTCTTACTCACAAACACTGGCTAATGTACAATGTATGTACTGTACCTGTGTACTATGTAAGTATTCTACCTATGTTCCAAATTTCAGCTGTACACCACAAATCTATTAATTGCCTTTATTTTTAAATTAATATTTTCTTGTTTGTTCTCTCCACTGTAACTGTTGATGTGCTGCATGCCACTGTAAAAACATGTCTATTGTAATTTCTGTGTATACTGATCATGTCTAAATATCTATATGTATCTGTAATTTTGCTGTGTGGAGCTTTTCTCCCCAGGCCTCTGCTGAAAAAGGGCCTTTTTGGCTCAGTCAGACACCCCCAGTTAACAAATGTAAAATAAAAATAAAATAAATAAATAAATATTGTTGTATATTATTTCTTAATTACCTGACATAACCAAAAAATATTTGGTTCATAAGTTCATAGGAGATTACTAGGTTAATTGCTTAAGACCCCTTACAAGCCTAGCCATTGTTACTTATATTATACCTGATTTTTGATCCCTAAGGCGAGGATGGCTTAGATTTGTTCCAATTACTTTGAGTATTTTACAGACTTCCCCTGTCTATAAGGGACATGGGTGCCACTCAAGAAGTGAATTTATAATTCCCCATCCATTGATCCAAACTGCATTTGAAGATGTTCAGGGAAGGGGGTCTGTTTTAAGTGAATAGGAAGCTTTTTCCAAAGAAGGGGTAATCTTTGAAACACATATATGTCTCTCCAGCATGATTTGTTCATGTCACAGACCATATTTAAATCCCTAAACTGGGTGAGCCTTGTGCAGTTTGTCTTGTGAGTAGAATTTTTTTTTTGGTATCTGTCACAATGTTGAACTTGTACTATGCTTTACATTTTCTAATAATGCTCCCATGTTGGTATATTTCATTGCAGTCTTATGGTAGGAAGATGGGAATTTCTTACAACTTTTTATTATTTTCATTTTTTGCTGTACAGTTTATTAATACAGGAGTTCCACCAAATGGTTTATTCTTGAATTTGCCAATATTTTAAGGTGGACAGGTACTGAATGTTCTTTGTAGCTGCTTATGTAAAAGTCAGTAAGCCAGTAAAAGTCAGAGGTGAATGCAGTAGCCTCCTTGGTATTATCCATTTGAGGAGGATTGTTCAGAATTTTACTTAGGAGGTATTTAATTTGATAATTAAACATTCAATGTTGCCATGGTAATTTCTACAAACTTTGTGGTACATTGACAGGGACGTGTAGCAAGTAATGAAATAATAGTTGAATATGTGGTGTGTGATTTGGATCTCTATAAGCTCGAAGTCATGGTTGTGGGTAATTTGGGGTGAAGTGATAGTGTTTCCAACAAAAATTGATACTACTTCACAGTAACCCAAGGGCCTGAATACATAATAGTTATAAACTGCTGGTACAGAAGAATTATTCTAATTACACTAAAACTATATGTCAGTAACTACACAACTATGAATATGTTTGAATTTCAAGAGGGACTCTAGGCCTGATATCTTTCTACTTAGATTTCAAATATTAAGTAGTGCCAATGATGTCCAAATTTGAGTTTGCTATGTTGAAATATCCTATTGTAAGTCTCTTCTTAAAAAAGGCACTATGGGTCAACAAAGACTTTAGCCAGTATGTGGGGACCCTGATATAAGAGGTACAACCATTCCTAGTGAAACAGGAAGGCGTATCTATCATCCCAAGGAAAGCTTATCTATCATCTCAGCATGACACATACTAGATCCCCTTAGAATGACAACTACTTAGACAATTGTTAAAGCCAATAATCTTATTAGCATCTAGGCATCATTCTTTCTGAAGGCAAGATATTGTTCATGACCAGTGTCTTTTCTGCCTTTAAGAGGCAATAGCAAGTTCTGTACTGAATCAAATCAGCTCATCATCCACATATAATATGTGAAATTCTTCACTCTAAAAATATACACCCTTCCAAATCAGTTGGCCTTATCAATGCAACCAAATATTCCAAACTGAAATGCAAATATCAGTCTTGACAACAGGCACCATTGTTTAGTTCCTCTAAATATTTTAAAGGCAAATATATATATGCATGTACTTTACCCCAAGCTTTGTTTTCCTGTATACCACACTTAATACTTTCACAAATTTTTCCATAATTCCAAAAGTCAATTATACTTGCATTAAATGATGCTACTCACCCTTGTCAAAATCTTTCTCTGTGTAAATGTTCACTAGCTTTAAGGGATCTTTCTCCACAACAAAGCCATCTTCAATATATATAACCAGATGTTTGTCTTCCAGCAACAAATCCATAGTGATTGTTGTCTATCACATTTTGTAACCTAATCTTCACCAGTACCACCATGAAAACCTTATAATCATGATTTACAACTGATATTGAGCTAATTGATAAAGGAAGACTCAGATCTCACCTTTTCTTAATAATCACTGAAACCACAGCTTCCTTCTATAACGCTGATATTTGCTTAGTCTTCAGCACCTCATTAAATAATGATGATAAGAAGATGAACAACAACAACAATAGTAATAGTATTAATTGCATTTTGACTTTACATCTTCTGATTGCAGATTCAAAATTCAATCAACAAGCCATTACTACCCGGAGTCTTGTCACCCCCTCCCCAGTCTTTTAAACACTTTGGTGAAATCCTCCAGTGTAATTAATATCATTAGACTCACAGTTTCCTCCCTCATATGTTTTATTAGCTCTAAAGTTAACAAAATAATTGTCATATGTCAAGTTCACTTCCTCCACTTTGCTTAAGCTTTATAGAGTATTTTCATAATATTGCATAAAATACTCAGCTATTAAAACTGGATCCCTACTAGGACTCTCTCTGTCCTCACTGTTCATGTTTACTATAACCCTTTGTGCCTTCTGTCTACATCAAATTTCGTCTGTATTTTAAAGATCCAGAGACTTATTAAACATTTACTCCTTAATGATTGATGCAGGAACCTCCACTTCTTACTTAACAGCCCTTCAAAATCCTATCTTACACCTTGCTTCTCCTCTGTAACAGAACTGCCACCTTCCTATAATTTAATTTGCAGTTTGCCTAATTTTCCTTCCAGATTCATACTTTTTACTTTATAGTTATTAATTAGTTAAACAATTAAAGGATGCATCTCCATTTTTAACTTTGCTTTAAACTGATTTTGTTAATTTAATAATGCTTGCAAAATGTGGTCTGTGTTAAGCAAATTTGTTTTTCTTAATACCTTGCACCAACCCATATATGCTTCAGTTTAAAAAAATAGGACAAAATCTTCAATGATTCTCCAAACAAGAAGTTACCACACCAGAAACAACACATTTAATTCAGATTTGGTCTGATAATAAAATTGGCTGTACTTCAAATTCATTCACTAGGTATCTATATGTTCAGTCATATATATATATATATATATATATCTACACACACACACCCACACACACACACACACACATATATATATATATATATATATATATATATATATATATATATATATATATATATATATATATATATATATATGGGTCTACTTCTATTCACCAACTCCCATTTCGTCGAACTCCCATTTCACCGAAACTTCATTACATCGACAAGCATTTTAGGTGGGGGGCTTTGCCCCCCACACCCCCCAATGTGTATATATATCAACTCCAGGGTCGCACAACATTGGGGAAGGGGGCAAATGTATGTCGATGTAATGAAGTTTTGGTGAAATGGGAGTTCGATGAAATGGGAGTTGGTGAATAGAAGTAGACCTATATATATATATATATATATATATATATATATATATATATATATATATATACAGGAAACTATCCAGTCCCTACTTTAATGCTACATACATTGCATCCTGGATAATATCAGATAAAGAGGTAGGACTTGTTATCTTCATATACGCTGACGCATATCTGCCCACTCCTGGAACACACCTTATTCTAAGGTCTCCTTTTACCTGTGCAGTATTAATAACTATATTCAAATCCCATATAAACTGTAATTAATCATCTTGTAAAATGCAACCAGTTCAGTCATCATTTTAAAAGTCCACTTGTACAATTCCAATGTATACTCTAAATATTATCAACAGCATTGTACCCAAACACCTGTTCATTCCTGCATTGCATCCAGTAGCATATACTATTAAATCCAGCAGTTTAAGAGTGCATCTCTACACAATTCATAACATCAGACCCATTGTCTGTGTCTTCACAAATGTGGATGCTGTTTCCCATGTACAATATCCACTAATCAATGCATCGTGTTAATTATCTTCTAAATACGTTTTCTGCAGTGCTACTATGCGTGGCTCCAGCTTTCTCAGATATGTATTAAACTGTCCAATTTTATGGCTTTTCTAACCTGTAAACTTATCTTCTTTTATAATAATTTTAAAATTTCCTAAAGAAGTAAATGCTTTCAAAAAGATTATCCCAGCAGAGATATAAATATCAGCTTGCAAACCAAACTACAAACATTTTGTTAGAAGAACACAATACTTGATAAACACCTAGCTTTACAGATTCACTTTGTACAGTTATTCTAGATAAATTCAATTATGTGTCACATTATCTTTTATATCCCCATACCTCTCAACTGTCCCTGATTTTCAGGGACGTCCATGATTTTGACTCAGATTTTAACTCTGTTCCTCTTAATCCCTCCTAAAACTAGTGACTTTTGGAGGAAAGGTGGTAAATTACACTTAATGAATAATGACAATAATTAAGAGTTATAAACTTCTCTTACTTCAGAAAATGTGTATTAATTCATATGCACTGATTCTGTCAATGTTTCAAGTTAATAGCACTAATATTTTAAAAGTGTCCCTGATTGTCCCTGATTTTTTCTTGACTTGTCCCTGATTCTGTTGAAATTTGTCCCCAATTGGTTGAGAGGTGGACCCCAGGCACTCCCATCAATGATGTCAACATTACATATTCATATATTTAAATTAATTTGGTATCCTAATTTAACATACCCCAGTATTTAACCTTCAAATCCTTAAAATGCACTTAAATTCAACCTCTATTTGGCCAGTGTCCAAAGATAATAAGCATGCTCCCTCAGTCATCTACCTCTGCATCCCAATAAGGGAAGTTCAGTCCCACAGTTCATCTTTTAAGTGTGCAAATGCTCAAGCCAGCATTCTATCAAGACAAACTAACTTTCAACTTACAAATCAAGCACTGTTATCAACATTAACATTTC
Source organism: Protopterus annectens (assembly GCF_019279795.1). Lineage (NCBI taxonomy): Eukaryota > Metazoa > Chordata > Ceratodontiformes > Protopteridae > Protopterus > Protopterus annectens. Next base: position 1,303,427,921 of record NC_056745.1, on the reverse strand, counting down.
ATTAACATGCTCATTATTCATAAGAGCATGCCACAAGAAATTTAGAGACCATTTTAGTCGCAACAGTTCATTTTCAGCTTCTTCATCCACTGTTCTTGGGCAAACTGCTTGTCACATTTTACTCCTGTCTTATCTGAGCTATAAACGTTACCAAAACTTCAACCTCCACAGATGTCTTAAACCAGTTTAGTTTATTTCCATGATGCAGTCCAAATTCTTTCTACTACATCAGTCCTCACCCATTTCATTCAATATTTTTTTTTGTTCCACAGTCTACAGTCCTTGGTTCTCATATTCCATTATGGTTTGAACTGTTTCTTTTAACTCTGTAAATGTCTTACAACCATTCAGGAAAAAAACACTTACAATACAATCAATCAGAAATAAGGAAATGTAAGATACTTCAATTTGCACTCCATCAAGGCCATCACAAATTATGCCCTTTGCATTTTTGCACAAAAAATAATAATTATGACTGAAAAAAACTCTCTTATACCCCCATGCTATATGCCTTTCCTTGTCTCTAAAGAAGCACAAGACTTAGTCTTTAAGTTTGTAGGTCTCTAATCTCACCAGTATATGTCTTGGTTGTTTTAACTGTTTAGTTTGGGTTCCTATATGCAGTTGATGAACACTCTTTACATTTTTCTAGGTTATTTTTACTCCTGTGCTTGATGATAATCAAGGTTCCCCTGCTGGACCCAAACACATTCGTTACCTCAGGGTGGGATTGTCCCCGGAATGACAGTGCTGAGACCCATCCAGCATGGCCATCATTCAGGCAACCATGAGGTTTGTTTGTGCCATCTGATGGCATGCTGGCTATGGGGGCAGGATGATGGCTCTAACTGCACCTCAGAGAGTATAAGCAATGTATATTACCACAGAGGCTCACAATTCCTTATCTGTATGAGTGCACACTCCTTTGCACTTGTGTTGAAGGCCACCACCTGTTGGTGGCTTGGTGAGCTGATTGCCTGACAGTGACCGTACATTTCTATTGCTGCCCATTCTCAGAGTATTTGGCAAAATAGGGTCAGCTCCAACCTACCCTTATCCCACAACAGGCAAGCCTATCTTCCCCTGTCAGCTTCCTGAAGCACCCGAAGTGCTAATTGAACTTGATTTGCCTGGACCACAGTTAAGGCTGTATTACTCTATGCCAATGGAGATGATGGAGCTAACTTCACTTTAATCTGAGGTACACATAGCCCATTCCAGCTTTCTAATTTATTCAATAACTTACTTCTTTAAGAAGGAAATTATTTTTCTCTTTTAAGTCCACATTTTCCTTTCTCAACTCCTCAGATGCATCAATATACAATTTCATTGATACCCACTATCTTTGACTCATGCATTATTGCCTATGCAATGTATTTTGCCAAATATATTAACTCCTTTATACCAGCCAAGAGACTCCACCATTATCACCTCATATGCATCAATTTTCTTAGATTGTATATATTTAGGCCTGTGTTCATCAACATACATGTTTTCTCTACCATTTTGCTTCCCATTTGTTTAGTCTTTTTCCCAATCACATCATATAACTCCATCCCCCAAGCCTTCTCCAAAATTCAGTGATATCCATGTCTTTTTTTGGGGCTCCCCCTTCAGCTTTTATCTTTTCAGCTAATCCTACTGCCTCCATCCATTGTCTATTCTACCAGTGCCTCCTACTATCCCCAAACTATCTCTGTTCTATGGCAGGGAGCAGTATGGAACCTAAAGGCATCTGGAGGAGTCATGCTGTTGACTGCTTTGACCACAATTATTTTTCATTTATGATCTACCCCTTGGTATCCTCATTTCTGCTGCATTCACCTGTTACATCAAAAGGCTTCTCCTCATAATAGATCATGCCTTCCTGCAGGGAATGTCTAGATGAACACCTCCCCCAATCTCTTCCTTCTGGTTCCTCAGACACCTGAGCCGCTAATCAAACCTGGGTCGCCTGCACCATAGTAAGGGCTTTATTCCTCTATGCCACAGCATTAGCCACTGGTATCCATATCATGACCTACTCATCTTTGGAGTATTAAGTTAGCTTAATCTATGGATATATACACACATACACACCCACACACACACACACACACACATATATATATATATATATATATATATATATATATATATATATATATATAAACTATAACTCAGAGCCACTTATTCAATTAGACAATTAAATAAGTTTTAAAGGAACACAATCAAGTCAAATAACCCATTTCCAATTTCTAAAACATTCCCAATGGAATCGAACTGTTGTACCTTAAAATTAACTTTAACTTTTTAACAACTGAAACTCATCTTAGATTTATGGACTGATCCAGCAGATGTTTATTTTCACTGGTTTCTAGTCAGTCATGACTATACCCTTTTGCCAGTAATTGCTGATATTGCACTATATTACAGTCCTCCACTGATTTTGTAGTTCTTTTTTTTTATATAAAATCTCTATAGAAAGGAATTAATTAAATTAGTGGGGAGAATACTGGCTGTTCGTAGGAAGAAACAAATTTACAGACCTGTCCTTTTTTGTTGTTACGCTGTTAATCTCATGCCCAGGTATTCCATTCAAGTTCATATTCAAGAATGTAAATTATTTGCAATTCTTATACTTAAAGAATAATCCAAATCATTTTGACTAAGGTGTTTAAACAAAGAATTAAAATCTTCATTAGCATCTTTACAAATGATAACTGTATCATCATACATAGCTGGCATAATATACAATATTATTTTTAAAAAATGCTTTTGAATAAATACAACCATTCTCACAGAAAGCCATGAACTTATCTGCAAACATGGGCACAAATGTCACTCCAACAGCCAGTCCTTTTTTCTATAAATAATACTGTTCTTCTTATGTGTGGAAATTATGACATAAACAAAAATAAAAGTGCAAAATGAAACTTAGCATAGATTATTCCTGCAACAAATGTACAAAATAATTAATACCTCATAAATGAAATTAGTGCATACAGTGAAACAACAATTACTACAGCCTAATAATACTTCATCCAATAACATCACTGATCTGTCTCAAAACATCACTAGTATTTCTTATAATTCCATTTTTTTGTACAGAGTTCTATGCTAGTCAAGGGATCCAATACATTTTTACATGTTTTTGGAATTGCATAAGAATATGGTTCTGAAAGATATTTAAAAACACTTAGATTTTTGTCCATACATTGGCCTCTAAAAACAATGCATAATTCCTAACAATATCGCAGTCTATAAGATGCATAATTCATAATCAATAATATCTAAGAGTTTATAAGAAATGTGTGGATACTTTTAGTAGTGCAAATTAATAAAATGCTTCCTTATCTGTAGAGCATATAATAAAATTATCCTTACAATTAATTTCCTAAAATCATCCCATTGTGAATAGGATAAACTATGAGTGATTTTCTGATTTAAATTACCATGTAGCAAATTCCACCTTCTTTAATAACATTTTTTCACAAGCTGTTATAGATTGTTCCTTAAAAGGTAAAAGATGAATTTACTAGTCCTCATTTTATTTTTCATTTTAGAACAGTCTGTATAAAACTGTTTCTCACAGAAACCAACCTAGAACTAAATGCATCTTTCTCAGTGACCATACCGTAATACTGATTAAATTTGCTCTGCAGTAACCTTGTCATAATAATGAATAGAGAAGTTCCGTGTATAGATAGACATAGTGCTGAATAAAGCTGTCCCTTAGATTGCTAGACATAATGCCAAATGAAGATACTCAGCCATAGTGCTGAATAAAGTTGTTCATCAGACAACCGCACATAATGCTGAATGAAAATGTCTCTTACATAAACATATATAATATTGAATAAAGCTGTTTCTTAAATACCTAGAAACAATGCTGAAGAAAGCTATTCCCTAGATATCCAGTCATTATACTAAATAATGCTGTTCCTTAGGTATGTAGTTATAATGCTGTATAAAGCCATTCCTTAGATACACAGTCATAATTCTGAACAGGGCTGTACCATAGATAGCAAGTCATAATTGTAAATAAGCTACACTGTAGATACCCATTCATAATTCTAAATAAAGCTGTACCCTAGATACCCAGTCATAATGCTGAATAAAGCTGTTACCTAGATACCAAGTTATAATACTGAATAAGGCTGTTCCCTAGATAGCCTATCATAATATTAAATGAAGCTGTTCCTTATACACCCAGTCATAATACTAAATAAAATGTTCCCTATATATCCCATCATAATGCTAAATTACCAGAAGCTTGCCCAGCACTAATGAACCTAGTGCAGCCTTACAATGCAACCCGTTCCCTCCGCTCATCCAGCAAACTACTTCTAAAATCTAAGAAATGCTACATCTCTTTTGGTGACTCTTTATTTCTAAATCAAGTTGCAAAAGTTTGGAATAGCATTCCCCAACATATACTAAATACCGCCACTACCACCAAATTCAAACTCCTTCTTAAAGAGCATCTAAATATTAACTGGCTCTGCTCCTGTATTTCCCCTGGATAACTCTATCTTTTCTTAATCTTCACTTTGCCTTTACTCAGTCCTCCTAGCAGATCTGCTCTTCTTCACATTACTAATTGTTCCTTTTTAATAAATCTCTTCTTACCCTCCCCACTTTCCTTTTCACATTTTTACTCTGCTGAGGCATATAGCTTGTATCTGCCAAAAATTTGTTGGTATTGATATTCTCTGTATACATTGTAATTGCATTATTTTTGTTAATTCTGTTAACAATGTTAATTCCTTTCATTTTATATATATACTGTTTAATCTGTATATTGCTATTTCCTGTTTTTGTATGTTATATCTTTGTCATTTTCTTTTTTCTTGGGGCTTTTCCCCCTAGGCCTCCTCTGAAAATGGGCTGTTAGCCCAATCGGACTATCCCGGTAAATTAATTTAAATAAATAAATAATGCTCAATAAACCTATTCCTAGCTGTCTAGTTAGAGTGCTAAATAACCCTACCTCATTGATGCAAAGTCAATATACCGAATAAATCTGTCCCTTAGATTAACAGAAATGCTAAATAAAGCTATTTGCTTTGAGTCTATTTAAATTTTTGAATGTGATTTCATAATGCTAAATGAACATATTCTTTACATGAACATTTATAATACTGAACAAAGCACTAGCCACTGCCTTCCTCCCCCCACACAGCCTTCCCACCATATTAAAAGAAAACCTTATACAACAAACCCTGAACATCACTAAATTAATCAAAGATATAATAATCTTAGTAGACTTCAGTGTAAATTACTTTGGTCCATTCTACTAGTATATTGAAAGCATACTCTCTGCCAATGGTCTTACTCATTTAATAACTCAACCCACAAGATTCATCCACCTTACTGGGAATCACGCCATCGTAAAACTCCTCATCAGTAACATCCAAAGCAAAATCAGAGACATTAAAATCCTCCCTCCATCCTATAGTGACTACTGTCCTATTTCATTCTCCTGAAACATCACGACAGTGCACCCACATCTAGGTGCCATCACATTTAAACCTAAAGCCCTTAAAAAAAATTACAACCTTAAAACCAATTTGGACAAAACATCCTAGTCCTCCGTCCTCACATTAAATGATCCCAATACTGTAGCTAAATCAAAAACTGCCCTTTTTAATCAGTTTCAAAACAAATATTTCTCAAAAAAAAAATTATACAAGCCTGGAAACAATATCCTACTCAAAAAAGAGAGAAAAATTCATAGAACTCAGTGACATGACCAGCAATGCAGAAGAATACATAAATCCAAATTCTGTCAACACTTATAGCACACCCTCAAAACACCCAAAGTACTGAAGTCAGCAAAAAGACACTCAAAAACCAAGAATTACCAAAGCCATTGGCACCTTACTTATAGAGGACTTTCTCAAAGAATTTTCCACCCTATCCTAATCCTCTGTATCTCACCTGCAGCCACTTACATTTCTAAAAACCCACACTTATATACTCTCTCTTCTATTTCAAAAAATCACTGTTAAAGAAATAAAAACGCTATAGAAGAAATACCCTTAGACAACCACTCTGGATTTTATGACTTTATTCCTTAGTTCTTGATTCTATGCAAAAACACATCATCATTCCTTTCTTGCATCTCTTCAACCTTTGCCTTCAAAGCAACATAATTCGAAAAAACATGAAAGAAAGCCATTGTCAACCCCCGTCTCAAATATTGATGATATGAAAGACTTCATACCCATATCTGTATTTCTAACTCTAGGATAAATATTAGGAAAACTGTCTTCTTCCACCTTACAGATTGCATAAAGAAATACAGCATCCTCTTCCTACACTAATATGAATTCAGTGAAGCAAAACTCTACACATTAACTAATGGTATTCTAAAGCATAGGATCAAAGGCCACTCAAAGGTATAGTTTCCGGTAGACCATATGTTACTCCTACATGTATTGCACAGTTCTGCGATTAACTTCAACTGCCTACCTTGGTATCACATCTTTCACAGCAATAGATACTTTAAAGTTCAAATTGGAAACAATTCCTCAGCCTACTCCATACTACACAAAGGAAAGCCACATGGTTCTGTTATGTCACCAGACCTAGTCTCGCTATTCATAAACAGTCTCCCTCCTCGCCTACTACAAACACCTATTATTCTGTTTGCTGATGACATAGTTATCTATAGGTCCACCCCTATCACTGTACCATCAAAAAGATAGAAAATGACCTCAGCTTCAAAACACAACGGCTCACACAGAACAAACTCATTCTGGAAAAAAAAACAGAAGCAGTGATCTGTTTGGTAATACACAAAAACTCTCCACTGTCTCCAGCAACTGGAGTATTACATGCAAAAACAAAGAACCTCCTGAATCCACAGTACATTTTAAATATCTCTACATGTGACTTGAATAGTTTTTCAACTTTCAGTTTGACATTACCACAATAAAATAAAAAGTCAAAAGCCTCCTTTCCAGGGCTAAATTAAAGGGATTCTCCTCCATAAACTAGAGTATGACCTCCCAATAACTACAAAGTCTAAAAAATGTCCACACTACCATCCATACTGAATCACATTTCAAGATTCATCACCCTTTCTCACCAAAGAGAATCCACTGTTCACTGCTCTCGAAAGCAAAATAACTTCCAGTAAATGAAAGATGTATCTTCCCACTATCCTTCCTGAGCCATAATATAGAGTATCAACATACCATCATCTTCACCAACAGCCTTTCTAAAAGAAAGTTGTCTCACAATCTTTGATCACATTCTTCCCATTCCCTTTTTACCCCAAAGAAAACTCCCGTCCACTGACCACAGCTTCTCAGCAATTGCTCCAAAAACATAGGAGTCACTCCAAGCAAATGTCAGAGACACAACCTTTTATACCAAATTCAGACAACAGCTTAATTAATTTCTATTCACAAAAGCCACATGCAAGTGTCTTTCACTGAAAGGTAAGGATAAAACACAGGAACTCAATTAAATAAAATCCTAGGATTTATTCACCACTGTGGATTTGCTCTGAAGACTGTACTGGCTGTATATTCGATTTTTTCATGTGGTCGGAGTGGTGAATAAATCCTAGGATTTTATTTAATTGAGTTCCTGTGTTTTATCCTTACTATTGGATTTATTGATTTTTTCTCCACAACTTGGTTTTTTGTTTCACTGAAAGGTATTACTTAAAACTAGAGGTTCTCCACTAGGGATACTAATACTAACTACAAATTATTTCCCAAATCCGCACGGGGGTAAAACATCAAACCTCCCTCTACTATTTCTCCTCTATTACCTTTTGCATGTATATTTTTATGTGGAAAGCAATATTAACCTTTGTTAACGTGTTTAACCACTAAGTACACTTATTAACTGATGTGGTATGTTGCTGTATTTTGGTGGTGCTGCGGCAGCATTGTCGCCTCACAGTAAGATGTTGTCCTGTTCGATTCTCAGCTAGAGCATCTTCTATGTGGAGAAATGCATGAATGGGCGTACCTTTGTTGAAGGTTGTGCGTCAGGGCTGGCAACTCGGCACGTAATAAATCTACTGCCAATCATTAGCGGACCAGAGTTCCGCTGTGGCGACCCCTAGGAAAAGCTGAAAGACACAACAACTCAGTTTCCCTTGGGCTGAGCCTGAAAACTGTCCTCTGGACCAGTGTTCTATGTTTATTTAACAAACGGCAAATCAACAAGTATGTAAATAAATAACTAATTTAAAAAAAGATCAATCTGTTCCTTAATTATGTCTGGGAATATGGGGAACAGTTTTGTTCAACACAGTGACTTAGTATCTCTGGAAAAGGTTTATTCAGTATTTGACTGGGTATCTACAGATAGCTGTATTCAGCCATCATGACTAGCTTAAAAGAGAATAGCTTTAGTCTTGGGTATGTTTGTTGATATATGGAACATCTTCATTCACCGGAATGACTGCATACCTAAGGAACAGCTCTTTCCAGTATGATGACTGGGTATCTAAGGAACAGCTATAAGACAGCTCTAAGAATGTCACAGTGACCCACAATTTTTCCAACCAATTTATTGAGTGCTTTCAGCCAAAATGAGTGCAGAGTTTATCAGAATAATGAACATTACCCACAACAGCCCTTTTAGACATTTGAATTATTAATTAATTAATTAATTCATTCATTCATTCATTAATCAGTTAAAACAATCAATACTCTTAAAGGCAAGTGTCATAAAATCAATGCATTGAGCCTAAAACTGAGTTCATAACAAGAAAAAATCACTAGTGAGAAAAAATGAGAAGGATTTTGTAATTTGATAACTTAAAATTCTTCATCTTCAAAACAAACCAGTCAGGATGCTCATGTTTAACTGTAATTGCAATGTAATTGCTTTATACTCTAAAGTGTTTTGCCAATCCTCTCCCCTAATATTGTCTATGACTTTTTCCAATACAAGGAAAAAAATTTTCTGAAGACCCACATATCAAGGTGTGTTTATACACTGCATTGGTTTTGTCATACTTCTTAATGATAATCTTAGTATGTCTTTTGCTGCAGGTTATGCTCTGTTTTACCTTGTAAAAAGTTTCACAGCTGAGGTATTTTGCAATACCACTCCAATAGTACAATGCCATTTGTACAAATGTATCTGTCATAGCCCTCAAGTACAATGTATGATCTTTTACATATATAGTGACATAGCTTATATCAACAACACTTAGACATATTGTGAAAATGTTCAAAATGCTCATTACCTACTGCACTTTCCAAGATTTCTTTCACACTCACCTCTTTTACAAAGTAACACAGGTATCTTGCCTATTTTTTCTAAAATTTAATAATCCACACTGAAAACACACTAGCTTTTTTTCATATGTCTTTTAATAGCAAATCTTCCAGTGGAATATCTCAGTACCATAGCAGTACTCCTAATTATATGCTTCCCTGTTATGGGTCCTTTATTTATTGTTCACAGCTGAGGGTTTACAGAGAACTGGGAGGAAATAATTCTCACTATGAGTAAGTATCTCGCCTCTATGTCTGTTCCAATAATGTCTCAAGGTACCTCCTATCCAAAAAAGAATTATTGCAACTTATTCACTTCAGTAAAACATGTCAAATCATTTATGACCAAATTAGAAAGCCCAATCATTTGTCCTTTGACTGTGTTGCTTTTTGTCCACCCAGGCTAATAACTATTAAAATGTAAGAAAGAATTTGAGTAAGTCGGTTTCCTACAAATAGTAGAACCAAATGTCACCATTGTTGGCCTTGAAGATTCCAATGTGTAGGAAAAAATCAGTTGAATGAAACATTAGCTAACTTACAAGTGAATTTCAAAAATTGCGTAGTACTGGTTATTAATTTTACAAAATCATTTAAAATCTCCATAGAATTATACAATTTTTTTTTCTTTTATTATTTATTTCCATTTGTTGACTGGGATAGTCAGACTGGGGAAAATTCCCTTTTCAGTGAAGGCCTGAGGAGAAAAACTCCATGTTTACACATATTAGAACATAAAGCATTAGAAACATAGCATATGACTGCAATTTTTAAAAAACTGAAAGTGGATGGAAAATACAAAATGTTTCCAAAAACATATATAGGCATGAACAAAAAGAAATCAAATAGCAAACATATGACATATATACAAAATAGAGGGCAAGCATATCATTCAAAAACCTAAAATAATAGTAAAGACACTCAGAATATTTTTGTGAATACATAGGTGATCTCACTGACAAAGTACAAAGATGGTGAACATTGTGGCTGCTGCTGCTGCTACCCACATAGTGACACCTTTAATCTGGTAATAGATTTCACTATCAAACAGAAAAAAATGTTGCATAGCACCAATTCCATCAAAAAATAAACCAGATCAGCAGTTTTACCATCAATGATCTTAATAAAAAGGATGCTCCCCAAACCAGTTCAAGCCCATATTATCTAGAATTGATGTAAATAAACTGGTAACATCTGCAGATAACAAAAAGACATTCTTCACTGCATTTAAAATTCATGAGATTGTCTAAAAACATCCACAAGTCTTTGATTACAGCACCATAACTATAAATAACCTGTTTAAACTTTTGTTTGCATTAAGCTTTCCAGAGTCATTGCAACCTGAATTTTTGTCTTTGTCTTAAAGGACTGTACAAATGTGAAAATCATTTATTTCATAATTCTGCACCAGCTTGCCTGTACTTGGGAGTGCATGCCAGAGCACATGTTCTTCTGGCTAAATCTCCAGTGGAGACTGGTAGCCTTTCAAAAGCAGGGCTTCAAGGTAGGCAGCATTGCCCTGTGAGGCTATATCACTCACAGAAGCAGATAACATGCCCTCACTGATGCCTATTGCATATTCAACCATTAGCATGTTATTGAGCCTGTGTAGTGAGGATTAGAGGCACAAAACTGCACAAAACCAGTGGCTGCCTCAGCGATGGCCCCTTTTGGTTAGGACTCACCCTGGTGTGTGAGAAACAATTGGCCAGTAGATAGAGATTGGATCTGATGCTTGGCAGGCATTGGAGCAAATTTGAATAAAGTATATCTTTGACATATATATTTAGTTTTTCACTCTGGTGATTTTTATACTAACTCCTGCATTATTTTCCCTTCCAAAGAAAGAGCATATATGATAAATATATCAACTACATTTACAAAAACTCTTTGTTTACTTTTGAATCATCTGAGTCAGTGACTGAACAGTTAAGTTTTACTTGCATTAATATCTTGCAAAGCCTTCTTCTGACATTCTCTTCTCCTTTTATTTTTGCTTATTTTTCAGGACTGATTAAGCAGTCCACAGTTTTTGCACTCTCTGTTTACTACTGGACAAAGTATCTTATTATGCAGTTAATTACACACTGAACAAGACACATTGTTTAACTTTTTAACATAATGTCCCTTGACTTTTAAGTATGTCATAATGATCAACCTTATTTTTGACAAATATTTGCTTTATTTTAATTTCACACACATTCAGACTTAATTTGAAAGCTAGTTAATTTTGTTACACACCACACGTTCACAGCTTTCTGAAATGCTAACACTAAAAAAAGTTTACTTATCACTTTATCAGTTTTATTATAACAGAAAGTTTTGTCATCAGTGAATCACAGTTTTAGCCCTATGTTCTTATTTCAGTCACATGCTCCTGATTTCTAACAAAAATAAATGATGAATCTAAAGCAAGTTTTTTTAATGGTAACAATATTACATAAACCTGTCCTTAACAATAGAAATATTAGTTTGTTGCCCCTTAGTAAGTTTAAATATATTTAATACTTTTTATATAACATCATTTCCAGCAAGATGATGAGAAGTAACAACTTGGACCTCAGTTGCAGTATGGAAGAGATCAAATGTATGTATCATTTGACCTTATCCAAATTATTTCACACATTTTAAACAATAACATTTATGTTATAATATTTTTTTTATTTTATAACTTTTAATACCCGATACAAATAATCAGAAGTCGCAAATACAACTGAATTAAATTCAACCCCTCACATTTTTTCTTATTGTATACTATTCCTCTTTTCACAGGCCTTAACCTTTATCCCCAAATAAAAACATCAAATCATTATTTCTCTATACAGCTTGAAAACATATGTGCCACTCTTTTGTATGATACTTTTCCCATAACATATGTAGTCAACATATTTTTTTTAAAAAGACAGCTGAAAAACCTTCTTCCACTCTGTTAACTTTTTCTTCCACAAACTGATATTTTTTTTCAACTCTTAACTCTAAAACACAATTCTCATTCCTTGAAAATACACCCCCAGTCTTCTCTATATCTCCAAAACCTTTACTTTGTTGCTTATGCAGTTTCAAAACCATACTTTCCTCAACAAAAAAATTCTTTCCTTGGAAATGGTTGTTTCATCCAAATCTTATTCTTTCTAAAATATCATATCATATCTCTTTAATTATTTTGCACCATTCAAATGCAACCATTCGTTATATTCTTTTATGATATCTACATTTAAAGAAACCACATTAAAGTTGTCTTTTATATTTTATGCATCCTTTTTGATCCCATCTTTTGTTTTTTTCTTCTTCTTTCTTTCCTTCCTATCGATCTCACCATCTTTTTCTCGTACTCAGAACCTCTCTACCCCTCCTCATTCTCCTTGATTTGAAATACACCATATCTATTCTCCATCAAAACCTTCTTTTTCTTTACCCATTTTCATTTCTTCCATAACATAATTTTTTCACTATGTTCCCTATCTTCAATTAATGATGGCCAGTGAAACCTAGGTCCCATTTTCCTGAGATAATTGTAGCTCACATGGATGTGAAAGATATTTCCCTGATATCCTGGTCCCATCTGCCTGAGATGATTGCAGCTCAGATGGTTATGAAAGATATTTCCCTGATATCCTGGCTGAATCTCCCTCAGTTAATACAAAAATCACCATCAGCCCACTCTGAAAATAGAATATGCCTAGTAGCACTAACCTCTCAACAAAGGTAAATAAATAAAATAAATATTTGATGATGCAGCAAGCATTTCTGTTTATATTAAATTAATAAATGCAATCATTAATTAACAGTTACAGTAGTTTTATGTGCTGGCAAAACTGAGCCTTGGAATTTTTTTCATACTTACTCTAATGTGTTCTGTCATCCAGTTCTGGGTCATTTTTATTCTAGGCATTTTGAGGACACATGTGACAGTAACAATTTTTCCCTTAATGGGTGCTATATCATGCACAGGTACAGCTGCTAACATAAGGCAAAGTATTGTAACATACAGAAGAGTTCACTTCATTATTCCTATCATAGGCTTTCACACCCACTCCACACATATCCCCCTTGGTCAGTCATAGCCCTAAAGTTACCTACTCTCATCATATCCATGTGTCCCACATACATCTCCATACTTAACATATAGACGTCATTAAGCCAGTACTCTACAGCTCTTCATTCATGCTCCCATATCCCATTCTACCCAAATTTTCCATCCACCATCTCATTCTCATCATATATTTCCTTTCTGCCAGTCCTTTCCTCTTCTGGTCTTAATTCCTCACTAATCATAAAAGATCCCTTGGATTAGTGTTCGTAAAATCAAAGTATAATCTTCATCATGCAATACAGTCTTGCCTTCCTCCTTCTGTTGTTGCTATTGACATTGGGTTTATTCTATACAAACTAAAATTAATAAATGCATTGAATATCCACAAGAAGCTTGCCTAATGGAAGCTTGGAGTTTATTTCAAAAACCGTAACAATATTTCTCCATCTAACTCCTTAAAACCGATCACCTTCTTAGCCAACTAAACAGCTTTCTAAAGCAACATACTTATGTAGTATCTGCACAGGTACAGGATTACTGATCTTACGATCTCATGTTGAATGATCTATCTTAATTGGTTCACTGAACAAAGCTGGCCAATAGGCACATTGGATCTTTGTTCAATGTTTGAATGGCAACCACCTAAAATCATGCCACAAACAAAAATTAAATGGCCAACCATTTAAATTGTCACTACACCCTCCATAGTAAAACACAGTGCAATTTTAATGGGAATTAATCTCCAATGGTTACCTCCCCCATTTCACTCCTGAAAATATACTTTAAATGGTCTAACATTCCTGTGGTTGATTTACTAATGTGTTGTAAGTGTGTGCGTGTGTGTGTGTGTGTGTGTGTGTGTGTGTGTGTGTGTGTCTGTGTGTGTCTGTGTGTGTGTGTGTGTGTGTGTGTGTGTGTGTGTGTGTGTGTGTGTGTGTGTGTGTGTGTGTGTGTGTGTGTATGTGTATATGTATATGCATGTATATATGGGTCTACTTTGTTTCCTTAAATCTCATTTCACTGAATTTCATTTCACCCCAACCACTTCGCTGAAAACTCAAATTACTGAAAACTCATTTCACTGAACTGAACTTAGTATATATGGGACTGTGTAGAGTACTGTAAGGCAAGTAAAAGGTATATGCCCTTTTCCCCACTGTAGTGCGATCCTGGATTTAGCATATATAGTTGGGGTGGAGGGTGGGGGGCACTTGGGGCAACTATGCTATAGTGTATACTTGATAAGCTTGTTTCTGCCAAAACTCTGCCTCCATCATTAAGTGATTATTGCCCCCAACAACTCCACCACAATCTTTATGACTCATCTACAGATAGTCCTGGAATATTGTTTGAGTAGCACCCTATATTAAGGCCAATTAACACCAACATTGCCGTTGAGTATCTCCTTAATGCCCTTTCCTTTCTGTAGGGTAACTATTAATCTGTAAGATCATAAGATTTGCATCACTACTTTAAAATAACCAACTATTTCAAATAAGAAAGTAAATGAAACACTGAGGTAAAGCCTGGTCAGGAAAAAAAGCTACTAGACTCCATTGTAACTGAACAACTTTCAAATGAAACTACAAAGACAACAGCAGGTAGTCCACATCAGCTGAAGTTTCTTAATTCAAGAAAAGACAAACCTTTACAGATACCAGATACTTAAGATCATTCCTGAGGGACATCAACACAAATTAAGTGTACTTAGCAAAAGAAATATCAGTTCATCAAAGCAACACAACCTGCTGACACCCTCATATGTATACACACACACACACACACACACACACACACACACACACACACACACACACACACACACACACTTTGGTAACAAACTCTAGCCCAAGTTTCCAGGTCCTGCTCTCCACATAATGTTCAAACATAGTTAACTAACTGTATTACCTCATTTCAATTCTGTGACACCTGCCTACCACCCAGTGACTGACTGTAAAAGAAAGTCCAAGACCACAAACAGCAAACTGCTGACAATTTACACATCAAACTCCTACACATTTGTGAATACTTCAGCTATGTTCTATTCCAACATACAGTCATCTTGCATTCAAGGGAATACATTTTCTCACACTATGGAAATTAGCAATTCTTATGCTCCTTCCCAACTCATGGCCAGAAACATTTATAACTAATTTCTGACCTGTCTTTCATCTTCCTTTCCTACTCAAACTCTGAAAACTATGGACTCAGGCCTCACATTGTCACATAGGTTGTCCCTTGATGGTCATATTATTCCCAAAAAGTACTTTGACTGTCCTCATGTCCCTTTGTAATTCTATCTATAAGGGAAATATTTTAGTGGTACTTTTCAGCAATCTGTTCAAGGCATATGCTTTGGTACTCCACCATTTAATATGGCCTGAAATTGCAGAATATTGACCTTATCCAGTAGTATTACAGTGCATCTGAAGAAACTTGCAGTTCAGCATGTTTAAGGTGCAGGTAAATAATATCCTATCCCCCATGCTCCTGTAGTCATATGGAGTTCCTCGTGGATCAGACATTGGTCCTCTTTTGTTTGTCCTCCACTTCATATACCTTTAAAGCTGTCAATCCCAGTCTGAGAATCATGAGTTATAAATGACATGCTCAATGAAAAAAAAATCTGCTTGCCTATCACTGGTTCCTATAAATCAACTATACTTGAACTTTGCTACTTAAAGATATTTTTGTTTGATTCATACCTTGCTGAGAGTTTAATCACCATAAAGTGCGGAATCCCATCAAAAACAGGGAAGAATATACAGTTGTGGAGTTTATGTCTGGGCCCGTGACAGAATTCTCCCCTTACTTTTCACATTAATAAAACCCAAGTAAAGCTCACTACCCGGTCCGGAAAAGCCTTCAGCCTCAGACACCTACTAATAAAAAATGCGAGAATTGCTTTCTGTGGGAAAAGTTGCCCAAATGATAGAATAACCAGTGCAATTGCTTGTCACTGCCCCCTCTTCAGCATACAGAAGCTTTGATTTGTACTTAGTAAAGTCTGGAGACTTGTCTTGCAATCCCCAGAAAGCTCCACTGCACATTCTTAGTAACAGTGGGTAGTGACTCAAAGGACAGATCATCTCTACTAACTTCTCTCATAAAACTCTATATCAAAGCAAATCAAATGAGAATGGGAACAAATGTGGAAACGTGAGGTGGGAAGTAACAATGAGGGAGGTAAACAGTCAAACACACAGATGATAAATTATACAGACAAATTAGCTATTAAGCAAATGCAATACAACATACTGCGATTAGTTTTAATGAATTAGCTCACTTATCGCCTTCTTCTCTGACAGCCATAACTCCATATAAACCTTATCTCCCTTCAAGTGCCTTAACTGTTATGCAACTTCACATTGATATTTAACCCCTGAAGGTTTGGGGTGTCACACTCCCCTTACTGGTGACAATGGACTGACATTGAGAGAACAGGGAGCCTGAAACCCATGACTGCTGCTTGCAGATGCTGGCTTGATAAACTGTGCCTCTTCATTCCCTTCCTTGCATATGCCGTGTATTGTCCAAGGAGTTCACAAGAAATACTCCCCCTTACAGATAGCATCTTTGTGCAGTCCTTGGTCTCACTAGAGATTCAGCCACAGTACTGTGCATGTGGCATATGCTATCCACCCCTCTCCTAGATGAGAGGCAAACAAATTTAACTTTTTCATTCCTCTCCACTAACATGTCAGGTCCAAAAGGGATCCAAGCTGCTACTCAAGTTCAGCTCACTTGGGTTATAGCCAGGACTCTGCAGGCGGAGGGCCACTGCACCCCTGGAAGGGTGTTATTTCCACAATAACACACACCGTGGAGGACATTATTGCACTTAGAGAATGGGTGTATATAAAATTAGTTTTACTTTTTTTTTTGCAATACTATATATATTTTTATATATTTTTGATGTACAATAGTTCCTCCTCCTAATGTTTCAAACTTGCTGTAATATGCGTTAATGGTGTTGGAGGAAGCATTTTACATCCAAAATATGACACTTAAAAAAATATCCAGGTATTTACTTTATTTTTTGGTCCCTTACTCCTAAGACGCTTTGTTTGTTGGCAGTCATTGCAGACTGAAGTTAATAATGACATACATTTGAGTTTCAGATTTTTATTTTCTTCAGAAAATTCATGCTAATAGAAATCCTTTATTGAAGCAAGTTTGTAATTTTGTAAGAGCAATAATTAAATCCCTCTCTATTTTGAGCCTTTGTTCCCCCTTTATTTTAGGCTTCATCCAGATTTCCTCAGCTGAAAGGATCACAGGTATGACACTTTCTTTATTGTTGCTGTTGCCAGTAGTCCAACTCACTCACTTTCCCTCTCTCACAGGCACACCTCTGCTTCAGAAAAGACACGCTAAGACAAATCCCAATATTAAAGAAAAATATGTTCCTGTTTTGAGCCTTTGTCTCCCTTTATTTTAGCCTTATCCAGTTATCTTGAGCTGGGAGTCCAGAGCATACCTATGAAATGTCCAGATATTTGCACACATATACATCTTACCAAGCATGCCTTTTTTATTTAAATTACAATTCTCAGATATATTGAACTGTATCTGAATACACAGTACAATTATTCATTAGATTATATCATATTTCCCTTTCTAAATTTTTGCAACAAATTTGGTAATTTTGCCAAAAATTTAAAGACAGGAACTACAGAATTTGATCTCAATGTAACAGTCTCAGTTTTATACGCCAACCATTCCCCTCCATAAAGGAGGTACAAACTGTTCAATCTCCAACTTTCGCCCTATTGCTATCCTATCCCCTATCTCTAAGATACTCTTAAAATGTATTCACCTCCAACTATTACCCTACCTATTGGACAACCAACTCCTAACTCCTACCCAACACGGGTTTATACCAGGACATAGCATCACCACTGCCATTCTTTCCTTCCTCAAAATCATTAACTCTGCTTGTGACACTGGGAACATAGTTTCTATGCTCCTCCTCGATTTATCTAAAGCTTTTGACACTGTCTCTCCTGTGCTTCTACCTTTTAAACTCTCCCATCTTAATCTCTCCTCTTTGTCTATCAAATGGTTCTCAAGGTATCTCTCAGCCAGGGAACAAGCTGTAAAATAGCACTACTATACTTTCTCTTTCCTTCACAACCCAACAGGTGTATCCCAAGGCTCTATTTTGGGTCCTTTACTATTTAACATTTTCATCAATGATTTCCACCAAAAGATCCCCAATGCTAAACTGGTGCAATATGCAGATGACTCCACTATCATCTGCTCAGCCAAAACTCTTCCTTTACTAATAAACCTTATGCAAGAAACCTTCTCCTCCACTGATTCCTGGATGCTTGACAATCACCTAGCCCTAAATGCCTCCAAATCTAAAATAATGATCTTTACCCCTTCTAGACATACTGCTGCTGACAACGCATCCTTCTCTATACTTAGCCTAAACAAAACAACTATTGAAATAGTTCCCCATACAAAACTTCTGGGCATTCCTATCGATTACCAGCTAAAATTTGATATCCACCTACAAACCAATATTAAAACGACTCATTAAAAACTTGGTATGCTTTATCGACACAGGCACTACTTTTCTCTGTCTTCTAGACAACTCCTATCTACCACCTACCTCCTACCCTCCCTTTTGTATTGAGCTCCGCTACTCTCTAACCTCCAATCATCCCTAAAATCTAAACTTTCCTCATGTTATAACAAAATTTCAAAGTTTGCCACAGGATCCAAATCCTCTACTCACCATTGCAACTCCCTACATGCTCTAAATTGGTTGGAACTCCCAAGCTACCTAAATTTCATTCAACTAACTACAGCACACAAGCTAATTTTCAAACCTTCTAACTGTCCATCACTCTCCTCTTACCTAAAACTTCACCAGTCACATAGAACACTTAGATCCACAAATCAGAACCTCTTCGAACTTTACAGGCCTTTACATGCACCAGGGCAACTTCTTCTATCATTCTCCCTTGCCAGATTATGGAACTCTCTTCCCCTTTACATTAGAACTACCCCTAACCTACCATCCTTTAAAACCATACTCCACTCTCACCTCTACTCCCCTGGGAGTGCTCCTGTACCCATCCTACCTGATTCCTGATACCTATCCCTATTCTATTCTACTTTAATCTCTGCCACTGCTTCAATTCATCTCTCTAAATTTCCTTTGCCTAAATACATGTAGTGTATTAAATGAACATAAAGTTATTGTTTTTGCTAATATCTTATAAGTGATTGACTCAGCTCATATATTTCAAGATATGTAAAATCGGTACTTACATATTACCGCAACCAGATTTTTGAGGTCGCAAAATTCAAATACTTCAAGTGAAACGAGTGCATGTACAACTCAGAATTGATCTTCCAAGTTTTTTCTACTGTCACATTATAGTGGTCAAGTTTCAGGAGCACACTAAGCTGTATGATGTAGCACTGATGCAATTACCTGTTCTCACAAGCAGTTTCCAAAGCTGCCATCATTCTTCCCAGTTGAAAAGAAACGAACGCTGTTATTTACTGACATTAACACTCAATGATGAGTCGGACACCACACAAATACAACTTGCATGGAATAATTTAAAACTATATGGCAGAAATCTGGACACTGGAGAGGTATCAGTGTTCCCAAGTGCATTCAAGGTAATGCAGACACAGACATGTTTAAAAAATATATAAAAGGCCGGTAAGCATGGAATCCACTAAACAGTAGCTCATTGTAAAGTCATTCATCCCTTCTGCCTCATATGAGTTTTACTAATACTAAATCACATTTGTAAATTCTGACACACACAATACAGGGACATAATTTAAAGCTTGATCCTTTACCCTTTTTAAAAACTGGAGTAATCGGTACTTACAGATTCCATTTGTCAGTACGATAGCACCCATTACAATTCACGTATGCGGTTCTAATGCATGGAAATCTGGAAGACTTCTTTTTAATTGGTTTCTCTTGCTGAAGGTAATCCAAACTTTTTTCATTAGAACTAAGGACTTTGATCAACACTTCGCAGTATTTCATGGCCTCATTTCACTTGAACTAGGTGAATTTCACAACTGCAAAAATCTGGTTGCGATAATACATAAGTACCGTAAAATCTTGCCTTGCTGTATATTGAATGTTAAACTGTTGTTCTCATATGCTGTACTAATACATTGTATATTGTATATTGTCTTTCTGTCTGGAGCTTTTCTCCTCGGGCCTCCATTGGAAATGGGCTACCTTGGCCCAATGGACTTTCCCGGTTAACAAACTGAAATAAATAAATAAATAAATAATAAATAAAAATCTGAAGTTATGTTTTTATAGTTTTTGGTGATAACCTTCCATGCTGTTGCTGGCAGACCCCATAATAGAGAGTATCAATATCATTGTATACATCTAGTGACTGAAATATTAAATAACATCAAGGTTTGGATAAATTGTAATTGTCTGATTATAAAATATTTATAAATATCTGGAATTTTGATGAGAACACACTTTAACATTACACAGTCTCAAAAATGAATCTCCCACTTTGCACATTTTGGTAATTTTATATTGTGTAATGAAAATTCTATGCAGGAATTTCCAAGAAAACATTCTCAAAATAAAATGAGGTTGTCATTTTCAATTATTTTAAGGTTAATTTCTTCTTACTCTCATTGGGGTTAGGAAAATCTGATATAGCTACTTTCAATAGCTTTTGCTAATCTTCGAAGTATTAGATAAAACTAATTTGTGCAACCTAGATAATGAGGCGTAAGATCTATTTTCTCCAAAATGGTTAAAGTGTTCTAATAATAATGGATAAAGTTTGTTTTCTTTCTCTATCATTCCTTGAATTTTAATGGTTACAAACTGTTAATGCTTTGAACTGACATCCATTCTTACACTTCTAATTCAACATTTTGTATTAAAGAATTTGGCAAAAGATCTCTGAATTAGATTAAGAAAAGGTTGCTTCTTGGTAAGCAAATTTATAGGATGCACAGTCATATGCAAGGTGTGTTCAATTTAGAAATACAGGCTTCACAATTTAGACAGTCCAAGAATTTCAACTGCCCATGGCGTTTATTAATGACCATGTAATGAGGTGCCATGTGTGATAATGAGGCACACCAAAATCCCACAGCAATTCAGAAACATAAAAATGCCGTGCAATGAGGCTGCACTCTCTGTATATTTGAACTCAGCCAAATCTCTAAATAATGTTGAGGGTTGCTGCAACTTTAGTAAATGTGCATCTGAAAGAGGCTTTTATCACTGCTGCCAAGCATGATGGTGCACAGTGCTGCCCACTGACCTGCAGGCTCATCAAATTGTACTTAAACTTTCATGGACTCCATAACACTGACATTGTGTTAGTCAATGTACAATGTATACAACACTAAATATTTTGCTACTGAGATATGTGCAATGCATACAACACTACAATTTTGAATTGAACAGTGCTCTGAGTATGAACTCGTGTGTGCCTGCTATCAAGCTTAACAATCCTAACACCAAGGAATTGCTGTAACCTTGCAATCCCCCTCTCAACACATTAACCTACACATTTAAAAGTACTGACAAGCATGTATCCTTTATTGTCAACATGCTAAATAGCAGTTAATATCAGCCATAGTACAAACAAATGGATTTGCAAGAAGTTGCACTTATCTTATATAAGTAGCTGTATTTCTGCTGAAGAAAGTTTTCTTTTCAAATTCAACCTATGCAGGAATCAAACTCTAAGCTCCATCTGTTGGTCTGTCTAAGTAGCTTATCATGTTAATCCTCTGTCTCTTAGAGTGCAGATACCAGCTGCTGATTCAGGTCCCCACTTTCAGATGTATATACTAACAGCCATGGTAAATTGAAAATTGTTGTTTGGTCCAAGAAGTATATTATATTTAAGCATGTAATACATCATGTCATACAGCATATATATATAGGAACTTCAGTTTTTCATTGATTTTACACTTCTCCCCACAACCTTCCCCCTTTGTCACTATTCTCTCAATTACATAAATTTATTTTGTTTCTCTCTATTTCTTTTACTATTATATGCAGCATCATAATGACCAGCACCCATCCCTCTGGCAAGATGCATCAACCCCCCACAGGTGGAAGCAGCAGTTCCTCCACCACTCCCACCATCACCACCACCATCAAAAGTACCTAATAGTCTGAGTTCAGCCTGCCACAGTTAACTGCACACCGCCTGCACTACTTGTATCACCTGCTTCAGGTATCCCTGCGAAAGATGCTGTTATGGTTGTACCCATCAGTAGCAGTGCAAGTAGAGCTGACCTCTTTGTCAAACATCAGCAGCTGGCAGACATCGTGAAGGAGATTATAGACAGGTGGTCAGATGCCCAAATCAGCAAAATGTAGAACCTCTACCATTGACTCTCTGTGTTGCATCCAAATGCAGCAGTCTCCATCATCTAAGATAGGTCCCACTGGTGATAATACCTTTGCCTTCTATTTCCTTTACCATTCTGTTCTCCCTCATCCATTATGTTACCATGCACCATATGATTCATGACTTTCTTTTCCTGGTACCTTCCTGCAGGTCCCTACTGCTTGTTGAGGAGCTGCTCATCATGCTCGATTGCCTGGCCACATACATTGTTAATGTGCCTTGGACACATTGTAAACAGAGTTGGGTTGGACATGATCATGCACACAATGTTTCTGAATCCCTGCCTATATATATTTTCAAAGAATTAAACCAATAAATAACTTTATTGCTCTTTAAGCTAGTCACTTTCCTAATGTTTCTTCAGTGAAGTCTGGTATAAAAGCTATGGGGAAATATAGAAAAAAAATCCTTTTTCTAAAAGAATGAAATCTATAAACAAAACATTGAAATGTTTCTAATTTAGTGTTATACAATTCAATTATGTAGGTTTTATAACAGAACTATTCATCTGATTATTCAAAGTATCTTTATTCTGAATAAATTGTAATGGTAATAGAGAAATCTTCAATTGAGTCTTGTCATATAAATTCACAAAGAGATTTCCATTTAGCCTCATATGAGAAATCTAACAATTAAGTCACAGTTTTAGGTACTAACACTATTAAGTAACATAAAATGTCTATAAGATCAATCTCCCTTCTCCCATGACCTGATATTATTACTGAAAGCCATTCTATGCATATTTGGATACAATACAAATGCCATATAAATTTTATTCAACTTTTTCTGAATTTGTTTATTGGGAATAAATGAGGTTGAGTGAATTATGTATAATATTTTACATAACATTATATTCTAATTGATTAATTATTAATTAATTAATTAATTACTTGGTACCTGCTTTGATGAAAATCCCATTAGATGGCAGTCCACTTATTTAGAGAAATACGGAAGGATTTGCACAAAACACTTCCATACACTTAGTTTGTTAAGAAGGGAAGTTCAGTTGTTGAATATCTGAAAGTCATCACAGTAACATAAATATTTGTATATTGCCATATGTCATAGCTGATCTCTGCTATAGCAATAATCTCTTTTATAAAAATGACTCCAAAATACAAAATTATATTATTATTCTATTATTATTATTCTATAGATCTTAGTTTACATAATGAAGTGAAATTACTCCTGTTTTATATCAGTTAAATTTAAATTTTGAAATGTCTTTAAAAAGATGCAGGGATTAATATGTGGATTTATTGGGGAATTGAAATCCCCTACTGTTAACAAAATGTCATGAGTAAAAAGTTATATTTTAGGGGAAAAGAAATCTATGATTCTGAAACCATCAATATATTAACTCTCATGTAACTGCAGGTATTTTGATTGGTTAGTTGTTTAAGCATAGGGGTGTATTTAAACGGGAACACTTCATAAACTCGAAATACTGAAATCTCGAATTTCAGTATCTCAAGTTAATAAAGTGAAAGGATTAGAAGATCGCAACCATAGAAGCACGAAATTCAAAATCTCAAATGTGGGAGATTATGAATTAGCGGTTTTGGTGTTGTGATCTGTTAGTGGATTCAGGTAAGTGTTTATGTTTAAGGGTGTTGGGTGGAGGCTGTTGTGTGTGCTAGTGTGTGTTGTTACTGTGATGTGTGTGCGCGAGAGGAACGTAGTTTGTGTGGTTGTGTTTTGTGTGTGTGTGTGTGTGTGTGTGTGTGTGTGTGTGTGTGTGTGTGTGTGTGTGTGTGTGTGTGTGTGTTTATGTAGTGCGACCTTGGAGTTAGAATATTTAAGTAGAGGGGATGTGGGGGGCACAGCCCCCCCCCACATGGGGGTGCAGGGGGGCTTGCCCTCCTGCATATAATATATATAATAAGGGTAGGTGTGTGTGCTTGATTACTTGTGTGCATGTGCATGTGTGCTGTAATGATGTTTGCATGTGTAAGGAGTTTGAATTTCGTGGTTTTGGGATTTAGGGCTTCGTGATTGTCTAGTTTCAGGTATTTGGATTTTCTACTTTATAGGCTCGAGATTCTGTAATTTGAGATTTCAGAAGTTCAAGCTTGTAAAGTGAATCCATTTAAACAATGTTTTACTTAAAAGTAAAAGATGGTCCCAACCTTGTTTTATACACCTGAAGAAGCCTGTTGGTGAAAGCGCTTGTGTTTTTGCAATAAAATTACTTGGAGAGACTGGAGCCATACCTCAGCATTGTTTTTTCATTTACAATGTTTTACTTGTTTTATTATCTGATGAAGCAGTGTGTTTGATACTGCGAAAGTGCTCATACCTTTAATAAAACTACTGTTTTATGCCTGACCTGCATCAGTTTTTTTCATCTGCACCTTGTGGCATATAATGGATTTTTTGGTTGGTGTACAATTTGTTTGTGTCCCTGCTACTGTGTTGCTTGCTGTTATAAGCTTAACTCTGTTTAATAATCTATGAACATCTTAGAATTTTAAGAGTATGTTTGCAGTTGTATCTTTTGAGAGCTATAGTTAATTTATGGTTTACAATTTTTGGATTCTCCATATTTAATGATTCAATCATATTTTCTGTTACGTGTACCCCTAATTTCTAAATTTTGTATTGCTTTGCAGAATTTCTGCTGTAATATTTGTAATTAACTGTCATATTTTCTTTTCATTACATCAAGATTTAGTTTTCCCAAATTATATCTTTTATAAATTTCATAACATTCTACCTTTAGGTTCCTCATTATTATTAATTTCCATGTATTCTTCTATCACCCTATATATTTCCAGTCTTTGAAATTGTTCTGTTTAGTCATAAAAGTTGGTAGTCTGATGAATAAAAATAATTTCCTTGTATTTCCCAAGAGATTAAACATTAAGCTTTGTGATCTGATTTGGGATAAGCCATCCATCACTTTTACATTCCTCAATGTGTTATTTATATCACTGGAGATAAATATTGTGTCTAGCCTAGTTTCTGCCCCAGTGTATTAATAACACGTAAAAATAAATTGTCAATTTATAAACATTCCAAAACATCTTTAAGATGTGCATTTTCTCTACAATTTCTTAAAGCTTTTGTGTAAAGACAAATTCTTGTATCTCTACTTGCACTGATATTTTCCTTGATAAAAATACTAATAAAAATCCCCTGGAATTAGTCTTCCTTTTATAGTACATAGTAAAACATAAAGGTAATCCTTTACTACCTTAGTTCAAGTTCCTAGAAGCCAGTACATGTTATCCAATGTAAAAATTACTTTTTTCTGGTATTCTAAAACTATTACAGCAAACATTCATTTGTAATTTATACATGTAAACAGCATTTTGGCATAACTATCAATCTTTTCCACAATATAGCTATACCCCTTTGTTTTGCTTTACACTAAGAGCATATCAGTACCTCATATAGGTTATTTAATATTTGAATATCATTTTAAATAAATGGGTTTCCCAAAGAAAAACAATATTAGCATCATTCAGTTTTAAATTATTGAAATGACAACACTTTTTTACATTTTTGAGATAACTGATATTTAGAAATAAAGCTGTTAATAGTCATTTACCTTCTTAAGTATTTTTTCAAGCAAGTCTAAAGTTTACATACAAAGTCTATGTTCAGAAATTGTACTGAACTGTTATAGCAAAAAATAATAATATAAAGTTGTTTTTAAAAGCAAGCAATACTTAAGAAACAGCATTTTTCCAAACTCCTGCAAATAAATAAATAAATACATACATACATTTCCGCTACTGAAATAAAAAATGTATTTTTGCATCCTAATATGGAAACTAAGATTTCACATCAGAGTGCTCATTATCATACCTACACAACTAAACCTTCAAGAGACCGAAATATGTTGTATCTGTAATAATAATAATAATAATAATAATAATAATAATAGTAATACAACTTTAGGATTCTAACCATAACTATTCCCAAGCCACAGCTCCCCCTACATTATTATTGTTTCTATTCTTTCTAGTATTCTTTTTCTAAAATATCTCCAACTTTTCCCTTTCTCCAGTGTTCTCAACCATATTAATTTCTACTTTGTTATTCTATTACCATGGATGATAAATGTAACTTGAGATTTAACATGAAATATATAAACTAAATATTCCTATGAATAAAATTCTACTTAGTTCTTTTAACACTGAAGATGAAAAGATAACCAGAGTTTAGATGGAACCTATCTGAGAAAATTATAATTTTTGTGAAGAACGAAACACACCAGATTATCATTGTCTTTTGTGTTCTTTAATATCATGCCCCTATTTCCTTTATTTTATATCTCTTCTTATCCATCTTTGTGCCTTTAATGCAGCCATCATGTCTTTTATGCTTATTGGTTTGCATATTACTCTACCAGACCAATCTTAAGATAATGATATCTGTTCTACTTTGGTTATAGATGAGTTCTATTACATTTCTTAAGATTATATCACTAGTTTGAAAAAGACCTCCTGAATGAAGTTTGATAAATGAATTTTCAGACTGCATATCGGTGTTATTGGTAATACTTTATTAGTGATACCAAGTAAAATTTCACCTACTAAATAAATTTTCCTTGGTATCAGTTTAACCAAATGTGCCTTCAGATTCTTATTTACAAGTATCCCAAAACACAGACATCAGCCATAACTAGGGTTGCCACCTTTTCAAATGCCCAAAGTGGGACATTTTTTGTAGAAATGTGAGATTTTGCAGGGCGTAACATACCCATGGCCTGTGTAAAGGACAGTACTTCACTTTTTTGCCAAAATAAAAGCTTATTTTTGTAGCATTTGAGTTGCTTATGTTATTTCATATAATATTTACCAGATAAAAAAAAAAAACTGTTTTATGCAAGTATAAAAGAAAACTTAAGAAATATATTTTGTGTTAAAATCTCAGGACATTTGTCATGTTTTAGTTGTTTTCGAAGGACACAACTGCCCAAAGTGGAACTGTCCCGCACAAAGAGGGACAGGTGGTAACCCTAGCCATAACACAACCCAACTAATTCACAAGAAATAAATCATTTACATGCCGGTGTCTTTTTATTTCCACTGTCTCTATATGTCATCTATTTTCTTAGGTTCATAAGTACTTACTAACCTTGTTGATCTGTGAGAATCTTAAGAAGCCAAATCATGCATTCCCATGGTAATTATTACCCGTTATATTCTACAATATGAATTTCCAAACATAAGTATATGTGGTATACTTCTTGCTTACTTTTCCAAGAGGAACATTGATGCTAAACCAAAGGTGAATTTGCAAATACTCTATTCAACTATAACTCAGATGAAAGGATGGGTAATAGAAATACTATTCTTTATGTAGAGTGGAAGCTGATTCCTTAGAAGTGGTATTCTCTGTGATATATACCTATCTCTCCAGCATGTTCTGTTAATCTTGTAAAAGTGATTGAGATCCCTTTAGTGGGTTTTTCTGATACCACCTGACCTCTGAATGTATAATGGGTCTAACACTACAGGGTCTGTTGAAGCTCTATATGTGAGGTAAAGGTCAACTCTCAGGATCTTGCATGATACTGAAAAGAGACACAAGGCTTTGAGATGGTCTGCATATTTTTTTAGGATTTGCCTTTGATTTTTTTAGTGAGAAAATATTTTGGTCATTCCAGCTGTAACAAGTGTTTGGAAAGGTTCAAACTAAAAGGGGTGTTATATCCAATGATCAGCCGAATGAGTGCTTGGTAAAGAGGAAAATTGCCTCCCTGATTCCGGACACCATACCCTTTAATATAACCTATGTAATGAAAAAGGACTTCTTTACAATAGCTAATATGTGGTGATCAAAGGACAGCTCATTGTCAACATAGGTTCTGATCTCTAACTAAGGGATCTTTTTACAAGTGGGTGTTATCAATGCAGTAGTTATAAAGAGAATTAAGATTGCTTAAGGATATGGTTATACATTTCTTGGCATTTAGTTTCGGTTCATCATTTTGGCACCAACTATTTGTTTGAGACAGGACCTCTTGTAGCATCATAGTGTCTTCTGGGGAGCTGGAGAGTATTTAATGGCATCAAGTTTGCAGTCATCTGAAAACTTGGTTAGCCACAATCCACTAAGATTAGCTTTGACCTCCAAAGATAAGTGGCCTAAGGACCGAAGCCTGGGTCACTCTACTAGTGACAAGCCTTTTGGAGGAGGTAGGTATTGCTTCACATTCACTTCCAATGCAGATCTCATTATTCAAATTAGTTACTATGGATTGTTGAGTAGGCATGCCATATGTAATTGACTTGATACACTCCTCAAAATATGTAATATTTATACTATTCAAATGCTAAATGTAAGAATTATGTTAAAGGTCTTCAGCACCACTAATATGGTACCAGCTAAAAGATACAAAGTAGCAAATGATTTGAAAAGGCTGGGAAGGATCAAAAAGGATACCAATGTTGTAGGCCATAAGACTGAAGGCTATCAAGTAACTCTTGTAGCAGCGATATAGAGGAACATTTATAACCAAGCAGTATTGTTTTCTAAACCTGATAATACAAGTGTATGTTTTCTTCTCTCACTTATTCTTGCATTCTGTCCTAACATGTGGTGAAAAGGGAGCAAAACATTGTAGAGGTAACATGAACAAAGCCCAACAATGCAAGAAAAGGCATCCCTGTTTATCTTTTTCTGACATCTAAACAAAGTTAATATTTCAAAGAAATTATATACTAAAGCTTGAATGGGTGGATGTCAATATAAGAAACTAACAGAATGCATAAATATGGTCTAACATAGCCAAATTATAAAAGTGTTTTCATTTTCTGTTCTATTATTGCTTCTCAACTTGCAAGAAATAAAGTATAAGCATAAATGAATGATTATGCTTGTATTTATTTTTCATGACCAAAAATAAAGTAGAACATTAGTAGAGAGAAGAGAAAAAAATAAAAATCACTATTTTGAATTCAGACTGCTGCTTACACCCAAAAAATTATTAGATAAAATAATAACTTAATATTGAATGTCTCTTAATTGTTTATAAAGTATATATCTTTATGAATTAAACCATCATTCCGGAATACTAAGCAATCAGATACAAATTATACTTATTCAAAAGATACTGGCAAAAATCCATTGTACTAAATATATGATGTTTAAATGGTCATCACTAAATATGAGGGATACCTCTATGATACAAGTAAATTAGAATGTACCTTTAAATTTTTTAAATGAAAACATTTACTAAAAACTCTAATGCTATGCTGCAGCTGTGATATTCTAAAAACATCTTCTTTCCTTACTAAGCAAGTCATTTTTCATTATATAGCTCTTCTATAATGAAGATGGCAGAAGCTTAACATATAACTCACAACTATATTTAGACATTGCACACCAAATGTCCACATGTAACAGTTCTAGCTCAAGCCACTGGGTTTTTCTCTATGACTTTAAAATGTAATCATTACATTTTAAGTAATCCAGTGTCTCACATGCAATTTGAAATTGCTACTTTTCAACAAAATAATAGATAATGACCATGTTTAAAACATTAGTATATTAATGAAAATGTTGTATATTTACATATTAAAAAATGTAATATCTTAAAAAGTGGAAGTATATATTAGAAGTTATACAGTGAGTATGGAAACACTTAAACTGAAAAATATTGAATTTGTTTACCTCAAGATGGAATAAGTAACATTACAAATTCTAAATTTAATTTAAGAATATGTTACTAAACCTACATCAGTTGAAAGTACTAACAAACAGAAAAGTAAAGCTAATCTTCACTGTGAAGCTTTATGTTTATATGATATACCAGTTTAACTGTCATACCTAAAATTAGTAAATTAAATCTCAACCAATAATTACTATCTTTACTCAATTTTAAGTTATTATACACCAATAAACTCATTTGTCCTTGGATGTTTAGAACACACCACAATTTACATACATTTTTCTCAGTTTGTTGTTTTCATCTTGTTGAATTATAGTTCATGTCCTCGGATGTTTTCACAATGCTATTTGACTAGATAAAGGAAGTAGCATCTTCTGGACAATTAAACACTATTATACTTTCAGATAAAAAGATTTATTCTAGCAGGAAATTGGGTGTGATTTTGGTATTTTATCTCTATAACTTTAATAAAATGTAAGCACTATTTTGCGTCTTCTATCACTCTTGAAGAATTGTAACCAAATCTGATAAGATTGTCCCCTTGTTTGGGAAGGACCTTTGACCATGCAGTTTTTAATACAAGTTGTTTTTCATAATGGAAAACGGACAAGAATTGACCTTGGTGGTATCACTAATGATGAGGTCATAAAGAGATATGAAAGTATGAAGATGAAATATTTTCAGCACATAGTATCAACAAATGGCAAACAGCTGGTGAACTGAAATATCCCATAAAGCCTGTCTTGTAGTAAAATCCAAAGTAATGGTCAGGGAAAATATTGGTTTCATAGCATAGATGAGGTAATTGAAAAGATTTTGAATGATTTAGATCTCTTTATCATGTGATATTTTATCAAGAAACTCTTAGTTAAGTTTTTTTCCATCATGTAACCTACTTCTATAAAGTACATAATTGTCAAATCCTGAGTTACTGATGGATAAAAGAGAACAGTTCTGTATATGGAAATTGGAATTCTCATATAGAGATTGTTTTCCCTTCTCTATCATAATGTGATCTTGGCATTAGTCTTTATAAGTAGCAGGGGTTGTAGGGAATGTCATCCCCCTATGGAACATGCAGGGCACCCTCATATGAGGAGTGCAGAGGGTCTTGCCCTTTGTAAAAATGTTCATGTTTTGTAATTTTCTGTCTGTTGACCTTCTTAGACATATGTCAAGAGGTGTTATTGCAACTTAAGTTTTTTTTGATGACATGTTTTCCCCCAGCTTAAACACAATGAGCTATTGGTACTTCATGAGTTTGCTATCAAATTAATAGACTAAATCCATTTTCAAAGCCTGTTTGTAATTCCAAACTAACACATATGAATAAGAATGTACAGTTTCAGAGATCTAATCTGCTGGAATGGTCTGGACAAAAGTTCAGCACAGAATTTTTGTGGCCATATATAGCACAGACTACTTCCCTGTAATGAATTAAATGGATTCAAGATTACCAGCTGTGGAGCCTTGTGACATCCATACCTCTTCATGGAATAGTACAAGTTCAGGAGAAAATCTTTGCAATGCTTAGAATTATGGAGCCTGTAGGATAATGATAGCCAGATCAGATAACAACATTCTGTGTAATAGCTCAGAATTTAAACAGTTTTCTGAAACTCATGGAATAACATGCAGGAGGATGCTTTCCCTATGGCACCAAGCCAGTGATATTATTGAGATTTTTGGTAACAATGGGAAAACAAATAATTGTAAGTGTGCATGGTTTGCCATGAAAGCACCATTTAAATAGAATACTGAGGAGGCACATAAGTTCATTTCTAGGTATTGCAGCAGTACCATTCAGCCTGACATTTAGGCAACAATTTTGAAATTAAATAGTAACTGTGCATAAGCCAAGGGTCATGCATGAGGAATGTTTAAGAAAAAGAGACTGGGAACAGAAATCTAAAATAAAATAATAAGTTCTTGTTGATAGGATACACTGTATGTTAGATGATTTGGTTAAGAGTCACGTGATAGACGTGCAGTTGTTCAGGACGTTGGAAGTAATCTCCATACTTATCCCTGTTATACATGGCCTTCCCAAGATTCATAAACATAAAGAACATCCTCCTATGAGGCCTATTGTTGCGGGAAGAGGTTGGTCCACTGAACCATTTTCTGTTTACATAGAACATTTTTTAAGGCCAGTAGTTGACGTTAATGTTTTTATATTGAGGGACACTAGACAGTTTTTGTAAGACCTCTATGACTTTATTAAGGGTACATGTGGAAGTTTTGATTATATTTTTGTAACTATGGACGTCTACTCACTATTCACAGTTATTCCGAATGCTGATGGAATAGAGATGGTGGGCAGTTATCTTAAGAGGGAGCCAGGACTAGATGAAAGACAGATTGACCTGTTAATGACTTTCTTAGAGGTGGTCTTGGAATCTAATGCCTTCTGTTTTGGAGGACAATATTATCTTCAGAGGGATGGCGTGGCTATGGGCACGTCTTGTCCCAATAGCTACGCCAACCTTTTTATGGCTGAATGGGAGAATAAGTTTATGTTCAAGATGCCTGGTTTTTTGAGATCAGTGTCCTTCTACAGACATTTTGTAGATGACCTCTTTTTATTTTGGAAAGGGTCATTGGATGATTTAGAACTATTTGTTGAAGAAATGAACTCTCTTACTGGATATCTCAAATTCAGTTTTGAATATTCTATGGAGAAGATACCATTTTTAGATATCTATGTTGAGAAGTTGGGTAATGGCCTGATAAATACAGGGCTTTATAGGAAACCATGCCATAGAAATGTACTATTGCATCGTCATAGTATGCACCCAGGATACATCTATAGAAATATTGTTAGGGGGCAGGCAATGAGGATATCCAGGTATAACCCCACTGACTCTGGATTTAATAATGAATTGGATGATCTATATAAGAGATTTTTGTAACGTGGTTATAGTGTTAGTGATATAGATAAAGGAATGGTAGGTACAGACACATTTAGACATGGAGCAGCAGCTCCATACTTTTCTGATAGTATAGAGAAGGTCAGTAATTCTAGACATGGATTAGCTCCAAGAAGAGCTCAATATGATAAAGTAGTATGTCCCATATTTTATACCAAAGATGTAGGTAGAATTAAGGATGTTATAAGAGTTCATTGGGATATTTTGTCTGTAGATCCAGTAGTTAAGGGAATCGTGGGTTCAGCCCCTAGGTTTACTTATAAGAATAAAAGGAACCTTAAGAGGCTATTATGTTACCCTCATGGGACACCAGAAAGTGAGATAGTGTCACCCTATGGCACACTGCCATGTGGCCATTGTAACTTTTGTCATTTGATTGATTCCGATCCTACTTTCATACATCCTAGTAATATGAGGTCTTATATGTTTAGAGTTAGAGGGGATTGTATGTCCACGGATATTGTTCATTTGGCTTGCTGTGACACCTGTAATATGTTTTATATAGGGAAAACCAACAGGTGCCTAAGGGATAGGATGCGTGAACATATGTATAACATCAGGATTGTTTCTAAAATTAATGCCCTAGCCAAGCATGTGGCAGAGAATGGAGAAAACCATACTTTTAGATTTAGGATAGTTGAGAAAGTTCATGCAGGACCAAGAGGAGGTGACATTAGGACATATACTGAAACCAAAGAAAGTACATGGATCATGAGACTGAGGTCTGATTTAGACCCAGGTCTCAATGGCAGAGTTCCGATTAAACCCTTTCTCAAATCAAGGAGGCTGAGAACATTTTAGGATTGTACTTATATAATGAAGATTCATGTTTTATATCAGTGCCTATATTATATGCCCTCACTTTTAATGGATGCCTTCTTAATTAGTATGTTTGGTAACATACATCTCTTTTTTATTGTTTTAGACATGTTTTTTATATATGATAGCTTTTTATTATATCATTAGATGTTTTGATTAAATATGTATAAATAGGCTATAGTGATAGATTTTAAATATATGTATAAGAGTTCGTATTTATGATTTAATGTGTTAGAGATGCTGTTTATATGTTTTTTTCTGAGTTGGCACTTTAAGAGAGGAAGTTTTTCCCGCTAGTTATTTGATTTAAACTGGATGAGTTTGGATTTTGATAGGTCTGAAGAAGCCGTATGGTGAAAGCGCTAACCTGCATCTGTTTATTGTTTAAAAATAAATCGTCCTTGCACTGAACGAGTCGCTCCTGTTTTGTTTCAGTATTTTTGCATTTATACTGTATAATTGGACTATTGAAGTTTCAGGGACGTTCATAGGTTCATAGTTCATAGTTTAGTACTAAGCTACTGCCCTTGCGAGGCATTTTAAGCCTAGCCAATTATCCCTTGTGAGACTCAAACCCTGTACCTTGTGTTTGTAAGGCAAACACCTTAGCCATTAAGCCACCCTCCCAACCCTGTTAAATGAACTTTTGGTGGATCTACTGTGTATCGCTCCTACCATATCTGTTTTGTTTTATAGTTATATGTGTGGCTTTCTTGGTGGGAGCGTTTACTCCGTGTGGGCATTGTACTGAAGAAAATAACAAGTTAATTGAAGGTATAGGCTAGTTAAATCACATTTAAGAAAGGGTCATCTGTTTTAGAGAAAAACAGGAAGCAAACAAACATTTTTTCAACTTTTAGCAATACTTTACTGGAAACAAAACAAACATTCATCTTTTTTCAGCCTATAGTCATATTTTAGCAATACTTTACTGGAAACAAAACAAACATTCATCTGTTTTCAGCCTATAGTCATATTTTGCTCATGATTGTGGCTCATATGATTAAAGCTGTGAGCTTTAGGGATAGATTCTGTCAGTCCCTGTTTATGTGCTGTGTGGCTGTGAGCAAATCACTTAACCAGATGCTGCTCTCAAACAAATGGAAACTGCCCTCAACACTGACAACTATATTAATAAAGTATATAAGTATAAATATATAAATAGTACCTGTGAAAAACTGGTGAAATTCTTAACTAAGAAATTATTAATTTCTGAAACCCTTTCATGATGGCTTTGTAGACTATGACCATTCAGCACAATAAATGACACTTTGCACAGCAATCATCATCTTGCCTGAGACCATTCTATTTACAAATATGGCACAGTTCAGAAGATCACATAGGCCTGTTAAGAAACCAGTTTATTCAAAATGCAGTGATTGCACAGAAATGACCTAATGCTTTCTTTTTAGGCCATTTGTGTGAATGCATTGTGTTTTAAAATGCTGAGCAAACTAAAGAAAAATTAATAAGTGTCTATACACTATTAACATGAATATTTGAATGTAGTGCCAAGAACAAAATTTTTTAAAATTTGGAAATGCTTGACAACAGTTAATTATACTAATTTAAATGCAGTGCTGATTTGGAATTAACAAAAAATGTGCAGAATATTGCAGGCATTGCACCTGGCTCTATGGCATAGAGTTATAAGGCCCTGAGTATGACCCAGATAACATGGGTCAATTGGATTATTATTTGGTTGTATGGTCATTTTCAATACATAGCAGTCAAAAGATGTCACTCCAGCTTTCTCCATGTATTGTCAGGAGTACAGCAGGGTGCTGTACTTAGCCTGTTTTTTTTTTTAATTTAGTGCTTTCATCTAGTCTTAAAACAATCAGAATTGGCAAGATAAACATGATGATGATTTTAAGTTTGGGTTTATAATTGATAAGGATGAGTCCTCAGCATCTGTAGCTACATTTCTGGGACAGTTTTCTTCTTTGCCAAACAATGTGGGACTGAAATTCAGCCCCGATAAGCATGAAAGAATGTATTTTGGCAATCCTGGAATAAGACCAAATTTATTTTTAAGTAATATGCTATCATCTAAAACTGAGTGCTATAAGAATCTGGGTATATACATATCTTATTTTTTTCTTTTTCACCTCAAGTAACTATAATACAAATGTGCATTATTATCAGTGGGGCATATGTTTAGATCTTTAGCTATATGAGATCAAGAAAGACTGGTTAATTTATATAAAATGCACATCCGACCTTTTTAGAATATAATAGCATTGTTTGCCAATACAATAGGCACCAATTAATGGTACTGGCGTCTGTTCAATGAAAATTTACAAAATAAATACCCGCATTTCATCACTTAGCTTATTCTGATAGATGCAATGCTTTAAATTTATATAAATTCCACTATAGGCTTACAAGAGGAAAAGCTATAAGTGCATATAACATTTTTACGGGTGAATTGCAACAATTTGTAGATAATAGTGTCTATGTTAACATGAAAAGACACCATTAAGATTATCTCAATTATATTACATCTTATTGTAAAACAGAATTAAGATGGAATTATGAAACTCAAATAATTACTAGAATTTGGAATCATATACCAACTATTATGTTGTCACCTAAAACTGAGTGTTTTAAAATGTAATCACTGAATGAGAGATGATGTGTTTGCAATTCATTTTAATGAGTCAGTGTTCTTTATGGCCTAAGGGCCCAAACACTAAGAAAGCTATGAGAAATTTGACCTGCATAAAAGAAATTGCATAAAAAATCACCAAAAACTAGGGATACTTTACAGACCGAAAACCATTATCACCAATGCAACTAAAACTACACTTGTTGTTACTTACCTCATTTACTTTATGACATTCCCATCCTTGCTAACCTCAAGGCATCATAAAAAGCAAAACTTGGCAAATATCATTTTCAAACCCACCACTATATAGCATTAAAAAGCCTAAATTGGTTAGAAGTACTCAATCAACTAGCGTATATAGCTCCTTACCACCTGTAAAATTATCCAGCATCCACCTGTTTGTCCAGCACTACATACCATTCTACACAACTATGTCCCCACTTGATCATTATAATCCAATGACCAAAAACTCCTCAGTGTTTAAAAATCTATGATGTCTGTTGGGCATAGTCTGTACTCTTACCATGTTGCTAAGGCCTGGAACTCCTTACGTGTATCTATCAGGTCAATACCCTCACTCCAGTCCTTTAAAACCATTCTGAAAGACTTTCTAGTCATAATTTAGGTATGTTTTTGCTCAACCCAGGATAAACTATATCCCTAAGTATGAACAAGTATATAATCATACATTACACCTCCTTACTTACCCCTTCTTCACTCACTTCCTTACTTATCAATTTTTCTCCACGACTCTATCTAAATATGCAATAACCCTGTTTTTTCCTCTTATTTAATATTGCAAATCCTGTTTGTTTTATACTAACTTACCTTTAATTTCTCTGAATTGGATATTTTTTTAAATATAATTGTCATATAAGTTGTATTTATTATTAAAAATGATTTCACCATATATCTAATTTTGTTCAATTATTTAAACTATACATGTTTTGTATTATTTTTGAAGATTATTGTTCTTAAAATGTTTTTTTTTATACTTTGGAGGTTTTCTCCCACGGCCTCTGCTGAAAATGGGTGCATACTCAGTCTGACTTTCCCAGTAATCAAATGTCAATAAATAAATAAATTTGTATTTCTTCCAAGTTCAATTACACAAAGACAGGAAATCACTGACAAAGATTCTTTATTTAAAAAAATTATATATACACAAGCACATAGATATATATGCACAATACGGAAATGTTACACATAATATGGAAATGTTCAGATGATCTGAAATTCAAATACTACACAGGATATATTATCAGAATAAGTTAACATTCAACAAAAAGATCTCAAAAATTTCTCCAGTTTTATAAAAAAGGATATTTACAAAAAAACACATATGCACAAATATACATACACAGTTAAAATATGGAATTAATAATATCCCTAATATGGGAATGCTTTCTCAGTTCACCATCAATACAGATCCCGAAGGTTCTCCAGTTAACACCCCCCACTTCACTACACTTTATACTTTCTCTTCCCCTCTATCATTTCAAGGTGTGCTACACCTTTCCAACAGATCTTTTTTACTTACTTACTTACTTTTGTTAACCAGACCCGGGTTGAACACTGATCCCTATGGGCTATTTTCAGACTCTGCCCAGGAGTACAAGAAGAAAAATAATGGTACAAACTAGAAAGCACAAAGTGAATTCAAAACGAAATTAACAATAAATGAATGCCAATGTGTGTGGTATACCTGATTTGTTATAATAGATGAATAGATATGTCTATAAAAGTGAGGGTATTAGTAGAAGAACACGTTATTTATAATATGTACATTTAAGAATTAAATAAGGGAGATTCTTGGCCATAAACAAAAAGGGACAAATGAGGTGAGTAGTGATGACACTGTGGGAATAGGAAGGATAGGAATATAAAGCAAGTATGGAAATGAAGAAATGTGGGGTGGCATCGGTACTTAAGGGTGTTCATATGTTAGAGGGTGCACTGGTTAGAGTAAAAAGAAATAAAAAGGAAAGATGGGAGGAAATGTACATTTTAAAATTTAGATTATCCTGGGGTTGGAAACATTTGCAGGTGGGCTGGTTTAAAATCATGAAGCCTTAAGTAAGAAAAATTGTCCTGTCTTTGTTGATCTTTGTTGATCCCCACTTCACCAGCACTCTCTGCACCTCAGACATCCCACTCCCAAACAACTACGCTAACCTGATAAAATATCATTCTGAAGAATTTTTCTGACGTACAAGCAATGCTGAATTAGCCATCTCTGCTTGCTCAGAGGGATAAAACCCTGACAATGATCCAGGTGGCCTCAATTTGATTAGTGGTTCAGGCACTTGACAGAGCCGGCAAGGGCAGATAGACTTGCTCATCCTGGGGCAGAGGAGGATGCCTATTGCCACAATCCCTTAGAGGACCAGTCCACTAATAATGTGAATTTCCACTTGGAAAACATTGTGGGCTCCTGCACTGATGTGGGCTGTTTATCCCACACCCACCCAGGGAAGTTTAAGGCATTCAAATGTCCTCATAGCTGCGATGCTTGAGATGATAAAAGTAAGCTGCCTGCCTGTCTTAATGACAATCACTCCAAATGGCTCATACATCCATGGTTCTCATGACTCCCCAGCACAAAGGAATAAAAGGATTTGAGCCTAATTGGGTGAGGATTGACTGTCAGTAGACATATAGACAAAAAGAACATACAGAAACAATAGATGTAATTATATGATGAAAAATCAAGAAATACAAACATACTTCTAGACATTTTGTGGTTTGCATAGACTATGGAAAAAATAAGTGCAACCGTATGGATCTTGTCGTTTACATGTAAGTATGTGGGGAAAAAATAATACCTACAAATTCACCATTTTCAAAATTTTGACCCTTGCTTTTCAATATGAAATATGTGAGGTCTATGTCTTTTGAACTTTACAGTTGTTGTCCTGTAATTCATCATAAAGTGTCATTTCCCACATCTTGTTGGAGTCATTCAGTGAAGTGATACTCCAAACAGACTTTAACTTTATTTTAATAAACAGACTACAAGAAGTCCAATAAGATGACTCCATTCAACATTATTAACAAAAAAAATTAAAAAACACATTGAAAACACTCAAAAGAGTGTAAACAAACTGAATAAAAGAAAGCAAGAAAGAAAATAACCACTGTCAAACATAGAACGGATTCAACTTTTAATAAAACAAGTGGAACAATTTTTACTCTAAGTGCTTTCACCCAGTTTTCTTAATGGGCTTCTTCAGAGTAAAGCCTTAACATAAAAACATTCATTAAATTGTAGCACATCATGTGATACCCATTCATTCAACCATTAAGCATTAAAGAAACATAGTGAGGCCAACTTAAAAACAATTGATAATAAAAATAATAATAATAATAACCATAAATGGAGAGCAGTACATTAAATACTTTCAAATATATAAAACAAGCACATAAAAATTTCTTGTCCTATAAATAGTTTTCTTTAACAGTAAATCACCCCAAACCAACCTTAACACATAAAGCTAAATTATAATATTACAAAGAGGTACCAATCTAAAATGTCTAAGTGCAATATGTGTAGGACTTGCAAATTTATAAATGAAAGTCCCTATATGATGGTAGAAAATTACAGTCATAGTATTTCATGTCCAGGTTTTTGTAACTGTAATACAACATTGGTGGTATATATTGCGACTTGTACAGCATGTTCAGTTTTCTATATAGGAAAACTATTAGGAAATTAAAAGACAGAATAGTCGAAGATGTTAGGGATATAAACAATAAGAAGAAAGAAAATGCACTTGATACTTACAGTTTGCCATGTGAAAATTTAAAAAAAATTCACATTTTTTTATGGTAGATCAGATAATCCCTACACAAAGGGGAGGTGATGTGAAAATAAATTTAGAGAGGTTAGAGTTAGAATAGCAATTACGATTAAATGGGTGAAAGCGCTTAGTTTAAAATTTGTTCCACTTGTGTTTTATTAAAACTGGAGTCCATTCTATGCTTGGCGGTGGTTATTTTATTTTAAAAAAATAAAACAATTTAAAAATCTAAGTATATATTTGATATGTCAAACATACAGTGGGCCAGATTCATGAACACCTGTACATGATCTGTATTCAAGAACATCCCTACCACATTTGTTGTACTTTCTAGTCACTCAGAAAGATTCCACTAAGTGTACATGTAGTCTACACTTTGTGGTAACTTTTATGAATCCTTCTCAATATTTAAGGCTGCAAGAAAATCAGTAGGAAAACTAAAATTAGGAGGAAGAAGGTGTGACTTACATGTCTTTTATCTGTTCACTCAGAACAGTGTTTATTTAGTGCACACTTACTGTAGGTGTTAATGAATCCCAGGGACAGTTTTTATTTAAACAATATCAAAAATGTTTACATAATACAAATAAGATATACATTTTATTTTTCTGGATGCTACCATAAATGCAGTATGAGCAACAATGGCCTACTACAACTGCCCAAGTACCAGGTGCTTGAATACTACTGCCTCGTAGCCACTCACACTCAAATTTGGCTCCATGTTTAGGCTAGATGCAGCAGCCATGGAGAGACAGACTGCCACATCTTCCCAGACATGTATTTTAATTTTAGCAAGGTAATTCTGGCAGCCACAGAGATGAAGGAGGAGGGTGTAGGAGTGCAGATGAGGGTTTCAAGTGGTGATCAGAAGTGAGATTTAGGTTTAGGAGGAGGGAGCTTTAGGTTTAGAAAGTAGAAAGGGAGTTTAAAGTTAGTGAGTGGGAAAGGAATTTTAAGATCAGGGAGTAATCAATGACGTTAGGTTTAGGGTGCAATCAGGGACTTAGGGTTAGGGTGGGGAGTGCTATGCTAAAAGTTAGAGACCAGGTGAGAGCTTTAGGGTTAGAGTTAAGGTTCTCGTAGGGCTATGCAATTCAGTAGGGTTGCATGATGGGAGGGTTAGGTCATTAACTTGGAATGGGCTAGTGGATGTTAGGGCATTTACCAATTAGAGCAAGTGCTAGTGAGCAACTGTGTCGCAAGCTACTAGGACACAAGTACTTGTAGTAGTCCTAGCAACAACAAAGATCAAATCAAAGTGTTTTTAGTCACATTAAACCATTTCATTGTCAAGTTTGTGAGAGGAAATATACTTTAACATTATGAAGTATTTACTCATTCTGAACTGGGCAGAAGCAGGAACATTATTTTATTTCTTATAATGTAACAAAAAGGTAATATATTAAAATAGTATGGATTACATAAGCAGTGACTGAAATAGGTAGTAACAAAGTAGCCCAAGAGAGTGGCCATTGGCTAGGCTAACATGATTCAGCTTGATAGCAGAGCAAACCAAAGCTCAAGAAGTGAGTCTTGGCATCGATATCAAAAACATATAGCTGGCAGTTATGATGGACGAGACTATAACTGGACATGTACA
Organism: Protopterus annectens; assembly: GCF_019279795.1. Taxonomy (NCBI): domain Eukaryota; kingdom Metazoa; phylum Chordata; order Ceratodontiformes; family Protopteridae; genus Protopterus; species Protopterus annectens. The sequence continues at coordinate 1,303,385,873 of NC_056745.1, read as the reverse complement.
TGGTGCTTTAGCTGTTCCAATGTACTACTAGCTAAAGAAAAAAGGAAAAAAGACAAAAAAAACAGTGCAAAGTGTTTTACACCTAGCACTGCCTCACATACAGTGGCTACAAGGAAAGTATCCCTCTGATGAATTAATGGCTTTAAAAGCTATTAGACACTTAACTCTGACAGTCATTGTGGGAGGGGTTAATAGTCTAATACAGATTTTAAAGCTGGTATTTTATAGTTTGAAAAATGCTTCATATGCTGTTCTGTGGTTGCCACAGTTAATGCTTTAGCAGGAGATTAAAACTTAACATCACTGAAAGGTACTAAACATTTTTTTAAACACCTTTCTTATATCAGAAAGCTGCTTAACAAATGCCTTTTTCCTGAATTTGGAGCAAACTGAGGTTCCCCATGTACTACCAGTTTATTACTTGCATTTACTAACCTATCTCAATTTCTGATAGAATAATATTAACTCAAAATCTAAGAGCTAACATATGTATAATCTCCCATCAGTTTCAAAATATGTGCCCTTACAATTAAAGATTATTTTATTTAAGTAAGATTTCTGCTCACATACCTGGTACTAGTCATTAAGAATTATTTTCTCTAGTTTCTAAACTTGATTATAAGCACACGAATCTTATTTTCAACAACTTTTTGTATCTAAACCATAGAGGAAAAATAATTAAGAAACATAAAAACTTCTACTATTTAAAACACATAATTAAACTCTGTTTTCTCATAGTGAGAAGAAACCTACTCTTCCTTTCCTACAACTCCACTGCTCATAACTTACTTAACAGTTAAATGCTGGATCCTACATAAATACACAAATGGTGCCCTTATAGTTGAATGGTAAATGTAATGGCAGATATCTCTCCTATTAATTAGCAAATCTTGTCTGGACGGAATGCATTTACAAAACGCCAGTTCTTGGTGTACACATAAATAAATCACAAGCATTTATTCTATGATTGTTAGAACAATTCCAAGTATTCAAAACCCATATCTGTTTTGTAAAACCAGTTATTAATCTGACAGTCCTGTCTTTAAATATACTATTGTTTTCACATTCCAGCAAGCGCAGCCTTTCTTTTCTTTCCCATCTCAGTCAATCTGTCCAACCCAATCTTCTTCGTCTTCAGCTGCGCTCCATGATTCAGCTCGCTCTGAGGGACTTCCTGACTAATTTTATTCCATGTCAAGTTTAGCTATTATGGTAATTGTTTTAATTTGACCACAAATGAATGTACATTAGCAAAAGGTTGCATCCCAGCTGGAAAAACACTTTTAACATTGCTGGAAAAGTAAATTGTTACTTAAATTTACATCATTTATATTCTTAAAATGTCTCTGAAAACTACATTCACTGTTACAGTGTAATCTGAAAAATCATTGCTTGAGCTGTACATTTCTTTTCCAGTTGCCATAACTGCCATAATACCTGCTCCTTCTTATAAAAAGAAACCAGCTGAAACATTAAATCACTGGTTACCATACTTTCCTTTGGCTGTAAATACTGGCAACTGATACACGCTCTATATACCAAAACACTTTTAAGGAACCCAGTTTAGAGCACCATTTTGATTTTAACAAAAGCTTAAAATTATGGGTCTATGGGTCGCTCTAAAGAGTGGAAATGCAGGACCTTGACATGCTTTTTTCGAGATCGCAGTACAGTGAAGATCAGAATATTTTCCCTTTCCTCACTGTAGTACGATCTCAGAGTTGGAATATATATTTAGTGGGAGTGTGGGGGGCACAGCCCCCCACAATAACAATTTTGAGGTCCTGTATTTTCACTCTTTAGAGCATTCGATGTTTAGAACATTCGATGCTCTAATATTGACTGATTATCAGCACCCTTACAAACATTTTAGGTGAATCTTCTTTCACTTTAATTTAACCCTTACCCTACTATTGTTTTCTTTTGAGTATATCTAAGGTTAGATATACTGATAATGTAAACAACCTCTCTTACATTGTGTCAGTACATGCTTTTGTGATAATGGTTTAGTCTTAGGTCATGGTGATAACCTTTGGTCTTTCATACTCCTGTCTGAATGGAATGCTAGAGCTACTAAAAGTTAAGTATTACAACAGATATCGTATACTAAGTCTGCTTACTATTACCAAATCTCAACTGTATCAATCTTAGCTTAAACTAATAAAAACATGCCTATATATCTCACTGAAATCAGGTCACAGTGCTTTTATTTTCAAGTTCTTACATCTCACATCAGTGTATCAGTGTATATTAGTGAACAGGTCAAAATTATGTTTATAAGCTCTACTAACTATATATACACATGTATGTGTGTGTGTGTGTGTGTGTGTGTGTGTGTGTGTGTGTATATATATATATATATATATATATATATATATAGAGAGAGAGAGAGAGAGAGAGATAAAGATATACATGCACACACACACACACACATATATATATGTATGTATATATATATATATATATATATATATATATATATATATATATATATATATATATATATATGTGGGTCTTGATCATTTCAATGAATGCTTATTTGATTGAATCCCAAATGGCTAAATCCATTTATTGAAAACTCATTTGACTGAATACTTGTTTGACAGAAAACATTCACCATAATAAATATGCCATAAAAATGTTTTTTCCTGGGGAGCAAACCCCCCTGCATCCCCCACCCCCCTTATTTATATATATTAATGCCATGGTCATGCAACCATGGAGAAAAAAAAAACACCACACAGTGAATCAGTGGAGGAGTACAAGCACAAACATCTACAGGTTTGGGGGTCCAACATGATGCTGACCATTGCAATACACTCCTATTCTACTAAACTCACCTCGCTAATAATGACTATGACAAAAATTGACACTTTCTGTAAATTTTTACACTTTTCTATCAAATGAGTTTTCAATCAAATGGGTTTAACTGACTAAAAATCATGACTCCTGATCTTAGAAAATATTTGGGCGCCAGTCAGAACAAACTTTGTGTGTGGAGGGAGGGGCAGATACCACTTAGACATAACCATTTATAATTATGTGCACCTTAATCATTTTCTGCCCTACTGTAAATGCCTTGAATTTTCATGGTATTCTACCTTCTGTATTTGTGTTAGCTGTAGACAAGTACTACAGTAGTAATATACTCCTATTATTTATCACAAGAAGAGATGCCTGAATATCAATGTGTGTGTGTGTGTGTGTGTGTGTGTGTGTGTGTGTGTGTGTGTGTGTGTGTGTGTGTGTGTGTGTGTGTGTGTGTGTGTGTGTGTGCATCTAGTAAACTGTACTTTTCCGTTATCAGGGCAACAGCTGTAATGAATGCTTAGCACGCACTCGCAATGATTTGACAGCTTCTGCTGACGATCCTCACTGGTTCAGTACAATTTCATACATTTTACTATAACCGGTCCAAAAAAAAAAAAGAAAGAAGCAAAAACGGACAATTTCTGCAAATCTGCCAAATGACAGACATCTCACAGGTAGACCTGTCCTTCTCTATGAGCTGGCATTGTGGACAAAGGTTTTTTATGGGTGGTGAGGGACAAACATCTAAGTTAGGGACACATTTGAAATACTGCTGGTACAAACTTAGAAATACACAATTCAGATTAGCAGGCGTTATCTGAAAGATGTGCAGTGTAACACTGAAGTATTTACTGAATTGAATTCAACACTCGATGATTTCCCAGGAAAAAAAACAAACTGTCTTAGGAGCAGAGCAAAACCATGCGTGATAAATTTAGCCATTATGCAAAATTATGGATCAGTGCAAGGTACGGTGTGAGACTATGTTATGTGTACAGAATACACAGACACACACACACACACACACACACACACACACACACACACACACACACACACACACACACACACACACATCCCTCCACTATATTAGGGCAGGAAAGCAGTTTACATGTGTATTAGGTTCTTTTTACTGTAATACTTATAAGACTTACAGAACTTAGGGACTGCGCCGCTGAAGATATATTCAAGAAAAATCTCAGTAAATGTTTTTCACTCACTTCCTTAAGCAGGCTGGCCAGATTTCCCATGCCATTCTACTGTCAGAGCCAGATTGTAAATATTGCTGTTAAAAAGGTAGAAAACCAGAATGTCTGTCAATATTTTCTTACTTCAACACTCACTGATTTGCCACTAAGCCATAATGTTGTTCTATATACATAGGATGATCACTGCATGCATGTGGTAGCATGTTAGAAGTGTTGCCCCGATAATGGAAAAGTACCAGTAAAACAAGACTTTGTTTTTACTTTCTGATAAGGTTTCTCAGAAACTTGAGTATATTTGCTCTCTGTAATTTTCATTACAAACAACGTCCACAAATCTGAGTCCAAAACTGTTTTGCCTGTTATGTCACTACTTCGAACAAACGTGCCTTTGGTAAACTGGGTAATAAGTACATATTTTAAATATTTAATATATGCAATATACATTTTGTTCTAGTGGTTACTCCCTCATTTTCCTGCTAGCCCAAATAGCTGCAGAAGTAGTAGCAGCATATAAAATCAGTTGCCAGTACTGGATGATTACTGTAGCTGGTATATGATATGCTTGCACTGGTCATTCAGGAGCTTTGCATGAACTGATTAAAATCTTAAATGACTTGATCTTTGAAATCATTGCTCAAGACACAACCCAGTCTTCAGCAAAATGCCATACACAGTGTGCTTAAGTGCCACACTATGGCATTAGTGCAAGTGTTGCCTACCTCTGCCCTAAAGTAACATTCAAGTAAGAACAAAATACACAATATCACAAGCTTGTTACTACATCCTCCCTGTGTTTGATTTAACCATTAGTATGTATTTTATCTCACAGCGTGATTTGGCTGACATCTTAAATTCTAACATCATTGTGTTGTAATATTATTGTGACCCTTTATTGTATGTTATGCTTCAACAAAAACTAAATTAAAGCCTTATATGTTCCTTTTATTCATGGTTGACAAAATACTTTTTTTACAGGGATTGGGAATGGCCTAACAGTTTGTTCCAGAATTTTATAGTAATGCACTGCAAGCATATAAAATATAGCAGACTTGGGTATGATTCTTGCAAACAGTACTTATGCACTTTCTTGACAGTCAGCAAGTCAAAACGTTTGTGCTAATCACTAAATTGTTGCAGAAAATGTGTGTGTGTGTGTGTGTGTGTGTGTGTGTGTGTGTGTGTGTGTGTGTGTGTGTGTGTGTGTGTGTGTGTGTGTGTATATGTGTGTGTGTGTGTGTGTGTGTGTGTGTGTGTGTGTGTGTGTGTGTGTGTGTGTGTGTGTGTGTGTGTGTGTGTGTGTGTGTGTGTGTGTGTGTGTGTATGTGTGTGTGTGTGTGTGTGTGTGTGTCTAGCTGACCGTATATAGCTAATAAAATGTGTACAAACAACCATAATAAATAAACTCATTTTCATTTCTTAGTGAAATGTCCTCAGTTTACTTACATATCATTAAGTAACATAATCCACTTCAGATTCAGCCATCTGCAATACATATGTTATACCCGCCCTATCATCTAACATTTGCCAATGATCTAAACAGAACTGAATGTAAACAATAGTCAGCAAGAAAAATTAAATGGAAATATCCCAAAGTAAGTGACTGAAAAAACATAGTGAATACTAATGAAACATTTATGTTTATGTCTTACAGTATCTCTCTGTTAGAATCAGAAATTTATACAATTAATTAAGAACAAAATGCATTCAATTTCTCTGCAAGATTCTTGTCAGAAACAATCTCTGGAAGTCTATCTGCTGACTATTTTTTCTACTTCAGTGAGATGGGACAGCCCACCTTACTGTTAAAATAGGATGGCACACCTTACCTTTTTCTAGAATTTCTGACTGGTCCTGAGTGAAGACAGTCCTGTTTCTTTGCTGAGAGTTAATTGGTTGATTCTTCTGAAACTCAGATTTCATGATGGAGGCAGCACCAGACACAAGTTTGAATGCACTGCAGTTAGTTTCCTCTCTTTCTCTGGCTGTGAAGGCTAAGACCATTGAGAAATGAGAGACTGATTTTGTTATGGAATAGGTTTGGAAGATGAAGAATGTCCAAATAATGGAAAACAATACATGAAAGAGAACAACATATAATCTGAATTGTTAATTAATTGTTTTTTGAATGTGCAAAGTTAGTGATTAATGTGTTTACAGTGTCTGAAGCTAAAAACTGACATATGTATTAGAACTCAAATCCTCAGAATATACTTTAATAGCTTTTGTGGAAGGTGTCAGAAGAATGACTGTTGTTGAACTGAGTAGGGATCAAACAGCAAACTTATTCCTGGCAATGCAGCATACCGAACAATGCTCTCAGTGACTATAAGCTATGTATTTTAAAGTGCTTATAACATACTATATTCATGTTTCTAGCATTTCATATCCCCTCAAAATTGAGTCTATATTATATATTCAAACTTTCTAAACTTCAAATCCCATATGTTCGATAACATATGATCGAAGTTTAAAAGTTTGAATGTATAATAAAACAAACAAAAAAAAACTTACCTTAATGGTGCAGACAGGGGGCCACACCCCCCCCCTACTTAAATATACCAACTCTGAGATTGCACTTCAGTACAGAAAAGGGAAATTCTCATATTCTGCACCAAACGGCGCCATTACATTTAACCTTCGAACTCTTGAAATGTCGATCATATTCGACATTTCAAGCACTCTGAGTTCTAATAGGAACCCAAAAATAAATATATAGAAACATGATCATTTTATTGAAAAGTTAAGACAAGAACACAAACTCATAATGTAGGAAAACGCAAAACATCAAAAGAGAAAATTCATGTGTTTACGCAAACAGCGTATTTGATACACAATTTTTCTCATAAAGGGCATTGCAAATATTTTAAGCTCTAAGGCCTCTCATAAATCTGAAGGAATAGAAAAAGGTTTGGCACCTGATTAAAGATGCACTAATTTAACGATTTACTGTTACAGATTATGTCTGCAATTCTGGTATTTCAGTTTGACAAAGGTTCACTCTTAGAAAAGAACTTAAACTAGTTAGGCGGATGGTAAAAGGAGTGAAAGCTGACAGATGAATGTATGAGTTTAAGACCCTTTCATAGAAAGGCTAATCTGTCGTAAAAGTTGAAGTACAGTTAATTGCATTTTGTAAACTGCTGCTGAACAAATGTCATGGACAGAGGCATTTTTTGAAAAGGAATACGATAATTGCTGTCCTTGAAGATCATCTTATCCCTGCACAAGTTTTTCCATGATTATGACCAAATGGAAGACAGTAAGAAAGTGTTTGGATATGTATGTTTTGTGAGCTTATTGCCTCTCCATCATGCAGGAAAGGACACACACTGTGCCTAATTTAAAAGTCTTTTGCTCTGTCTAAGTGAAATGCTGTCTGCTAGTGGACATTGAAGGAATGAAAAAACTCACTTCTCACTGAATCTTATGTATGGAAGACAGGCTGTAGTCATATCCTCAGAATACCTGAGCTAATGTTTCAGTTATATGACTATAACAGCACTTGCTTATGTTTCATTGCATTCACTTCACAGTGAATCAATATCATAACTCTTCCATTAAAACAAGTTGGAGGTGGTCCATGGCTGGTGCACCTCAAAGAAAGAGTGAGGCATGTGTTACATTGTCTTTCAGTTCTGTCTTTGAGGTGCAGCAGCCTTGGTGTCAGAATAATAAATAAGAGTAGTGTTGGGTAGGGTGAAGCCTTCACATGGGGCAGGGTGAAAAATAGGTCTTATTTGTATCACATTTTCTCATAAAATGACATGACAATGTATGTACTTGATATGTCATTCACAAGTTTTTTTTTCTTGGTACATACCCACAACTGACTGTCAGCTGCCAGCAGCTCCTCTCCTCATTCAGTAGCCCTACTGGACCTCATTTAGCCCCCCCCCCAGGGTCGACCCACCCACATCCAGGGTTGGTGAGGAGATCAAGGACACCACTGCAGCATCATATTGCCTCTGTGGAGCATGTCCAAATACCAGCTACCTCACAGCAGCCTCGCAAGCTCTACAATGGATGCCTTTGGGATGTGTATGTGCATGCACTTGTGTGTTTGTGTGATGGGTGTTGGCGGGTATGTGGTGTATGCTATAAAAGGGGCATTTATGACCTCTTGTACTGACACTGACTGGTCACACCTACACCAGCAAGCTGGTGTTACTGTTTGCACTCATCAGTTCTCAATTAGACTGCAATGTCTTCATAGACTATCACTTACATCTAAATGAAAATATTTGGATGCATTTTAAAGTTTACTTCTAAAAGAACAGTACTTTCCCATATTCCTTTACTTTTACTGTTGAATCTTCCCTTTTCCCTGAAGAGAATGTGTTGAATTATGTCAACACCAATGCTGATGAACACTTTGTAAAGCTTATCATGAATTTAGCAGCAATATTGTCCACATTCCCATCCCTAGCTTGTGATGGCCAAGCCCATATCCCTGGTAAGGAAATGTCATCACTGTGCAAGACTGCACTAGTATGCTGCTAATTATCCGACTGGAATCAGCTCTTCAATCCCCCAAGGAAGATAAGGTTGTGCTGCCCCTTCCAGCTTACACACACACACATACAAATACCACATGCATATATATGTATGCAGGCAAACACAGAAACACAGACACATTTTATATCGATCTATATATATATATATATATATATACATATATACATATACATACAAATACAAACACACACACACACACACACACACACACACACACACACACACACACACACACACACACACACACCATACCTCCGAACCTAGTGCAACAAATCTGGACAAATCCAAAAGTAATGGTTGAACAAAGACCCCAAAGAAGGGATACATTTTAAATATTGTTGTTATAAATTTAGTAAGTAGCTAGAATAAAATGTTTTGTGCTACAATCCAATTTCTGAAGGATATGAAGTCTGAAACTCAAATGTCTGTCGCTATTTAGTGAATTCAGTTCTAACTGATATGCCAAAAAAGCACAAAAGTTTGGAGGAACAGAGCAAAAATATAAGGCAAAATATGGACACTCCATGAAAATCTGAACAGTTGAGTGGTATATCACACACACACACACACACACACACACACACACACACACACACACACACGCACACACACACACACACACACACACACACACACACACACACACACACACACACACACACTGGCAGTTTCTGCAGAGGGTTAAGGCTGTGAGCTGTGGTACAAGTTTTTTTCCCCTCAGCCCTTCTTTGCCTACTGAAATGAGGTTGTTGGTATAATGATGAAGGGAGTTAGCTCACAGACAAGTGGTATAGGGTCTGAGTCCCACTAAGGGAAATTGGCTAGGCTTAAAATGGTCCACAAGGACAGCTAGTTTAGTACTTACCTAGGAACCTATGAACTTATGTGTGATGTTGAGCAAGTCACTTAACTAGACATTGCTCTCAGGTCGACCCTGAAAAGTGACAGTGTGTTCAGTGGGCCTACCTGGTAAATAAATGGGTATTTACTTAGTTATATTTGCAGGAATCTCCTCTTGACAATACGGGTAATAGACGCGTTTCTATGTATCCACAGATGGTGGGTATTTATCTGTAGTTATTTAAACATCTAAATAGTAGCTGCTCTACATACTTTATAGTGATTCAGCCATTCACTTTAGATTAACTAAGCCAAACGTATCCATTTTAATGGAGGTACTTAGTTGTCATTGTTTGACTTGCATTTTTTATGGTGCTGCAGAGTAGATGAAAAGCAAAAATCCCAGATTTTGAATGCAGTGGTTACTGCTGGATTTTGATACATCAACATCAGAGTGCATCTTTGTGTTCATAGATGTATTTATTCCTTTTGCAAAAATATACTAAACTAATATTTGAAGTGATTGTTGATGTTGTGAATGTTGACAGTATATATACCCACTTACTGTGATGCCCATGTAACTGTTTTTATAAGTGTTTTTGTGGGTGGCACAAAAAAGTGTTTGTGCATTTGTGTGAATGTGGAAGGTGTAGAAAGAAATAAGTATGTGCTGTGGAGTCTGAATGTGGGCCTTTGTGGTGCAGACAATACTCCATGGATATGGGGGGATGGTGTAACTGAGAACTATTGAGCATAAGTGCACTAACACCAATTTGCTGCTGTTGAGATTAGTGTTAGTACTGAGTTTTCTGAAACAGCTAGTCTGCTCTTGATAAACTATAAGTCAGATACAATGGTTTTGTTTAAGTGCAGCATCACAGTGTGATTGAGCAGTGGACAAAGACATATGCTTATTGGGTACATCCTGTGTATGTATGTGTATTCCATGTGAATGTGTGGGTGGCCATGTCATGCAAGATGTTAACTGCATGTGTGTGCATGTGTGTGGGATGTTGAAGATATGTGTTTGTGGGTAACTGACAGAAGGTGTACAGTGTTGTGTGCAAGGCATATGTGTACATGTTGCCCTCACAGCAATATACAGCTGTGAGTGTGTGTGTGTGTGTGTGTGTGTGTGTGTGTGTGTGTGTGTGTGTGTGTGTGTGTGTGTGTGTGTGTGTGCGTATGTTTGTGTGTGTTGTGTGTCTCTGTGTGTTGGTTACAGTGTAAAGGGAAACCGTGGAGCTTATTGGACTGACATGAGATTGCTGGGCACAGTATACTGGGTTTTAGTATAAGTAGTAATATACTGGCCAAACAGCAGTTGCTTTGGACCAACGTAGCCATGCAGCACTGTTTTTCAAAGAAGTATCTATTGCCTCATGGTTATGCAGTACAGTGCACATTTGCATGAGGGCAGCATAAAGGACAACTGTGGAGCATAGCTGGACTGACACCTGTTTGGTGCCCTGCTGGAGAGACATGGGCATAAATGCAGGGGACTGGCTGCAAGAACTGGGTGTGTCCTTAGCTAACATCCTTCAATAGCTACAGTCCATCCCTTGGCTATAGCAATTTTGTTTTGTAGAGAGATGGCTAGAGCACCTCGGTTTACTGATACATACATTTGTGTGTCTGTCTGTCTGTGTGCCTTTCATTGTACATGGCTGTGTAGAGGTGTGCCATTATAAGCCCGGTGTGGAAAGTAAGCATAGTGCAGTGGAAAAGTGTGGAGAAAAACTGTGGTGATATCTAACTGATACACTGGTGGTAATCAACAGGTGTCAGTATAATTGGACAGCTGTCATGGTTACCAGCAATTGTATAGTTGTGGTATCATTTAGGCATTGTGGCATTGCTGTATGGAGTGCTGGGCAGTTCTCTGTCATTCCCTAGTACAATGCATATGTATGCATGCATACCTCTCAACTGTACAGATTTTTGCAGAATGTTCAAATTTTTGCCTTACATTTTTGGCCTTTTTCTCATAAAATTATGCTTTTTCTGACAAATCACTGGTAAATCATTGAGGATTGAAGTCAGAAGATAATGCCAGACATTTGAAATTTAGACTTCAAACCCTTCATAAAATTCATGCTAATGCAAACTCCGTTATTCTATCAACTTTCTAAGTTTGTAAGAGCAATATTTCAAAATTGTCCCTATTTTCAGGCCTTTGCCCCCCCCCCCCATTATTTATGGCTTTGTCCAAATATCTTGTTCTAAGAGGTTGAGAGTTATGCATGTAATACAGCTGGTGTACAAATACTGTGTAATAAAAAGTACACTGTGACAGGTTTGTGAGAGAGGATGGTGACTGTAAACAAGAGAAATTAATTTTCACTGATCTGAGAGAGATAACTTTAGCAACATTGAAGTGAAAGGCATAGTCACAGAAAATGGAGCCAGAGTCCTCCATGGGTTATTGGTGGAGACATAACTGGTGATGCAAGTCAGACAACCTTTTATTTGCTTGCTAACAAGTTTTCAGTGGGTTCAATGAGTTATAAAAGCATGGATTAGCTGGTACATTTCGCATGAATAATAAGTTTCCCTTTCCCTTATGAGATATTTTTCCCATATCACTATATGGAGCTGTTTTGTGTATTTGGTTTGTGTATGCTGCAAAAGGGGCAATTGTATCTGGGTATTAGCAGATTGTGTGTTTGTATGTGTGTGCATGTGTATGTGTATGGGTCTGTGTGGAGTTGTAGAATTTGTCATTTTGTGATGTGTAACACATATGTGGGCAGCTGCCAGTGTACAGTCTTTGTTGTCATGATTATATCTGCATTGACCTGACTCGAGAGCAGCATTGCATTATTGAAAGATGCACGTTGTCCAATGGTTTGTAAGTACATTGTTGGTGCGTGGCCAGTTATTTGCCAAGACAGTATCATAGTTTTGTGTTTACTTTTACAGCTGCTAGGGGTCATGACCTTAAAATAGCTCATGCATTGCTCTACATTACACAGTGAAGCTTTGCAATGTAGAGATGTGGGCAGTGCTCCATGGCTCATGGTACTCTTTCAATAACTGTATGTCAGTGAGTTGTCCAAATGTTGATATGATTTAAGATGGGGGAGAAATGGAGAACTGAGGAGTGGGCATGGTGGGTTGTTTACAAAAAGTACAGAAGTAAAGTGTCCCAGCTTGGAGTTGGATACACTAAGCAATGGAGAAATGAGTTTACTACTCACCTCAAAGTATGATCAACAGATTTCAAACTTGTGTGATGGGCTAAGTGTAATGTTGCTCAGTTAACATTAATTAGCTCAAAAAACAACAGAATAGGGAATAGAATCAGAGAGGGGGAGATCAATAGCAGACTGAGGAAGAGTGGAAGTGTAAAGCCATGAGGAAAGTAAATTGGAGGAGTGAGGGGGTTGTTTAAGTTTGAAATGTTGAAGCTGTTGCTGTTATTGCAAAGGTAAATTGTTGAATAAGTGAAAGGGTCCAGGACTGCTACATCTAATGAAGAGAGCTGGGTGTTTAAGTTGAGTATGTTCTTTTCTGCTGTTATAAACTGATACAAAAGAGCATAAGGTAATGTCCCTAAATACAACTGTCAGTGCACCATCCATGAGGATTGTGTTGTGGTATTGTAAAAACGTGCAGACTGGTGAATAAAAGAGCATTAGTTGCAAAAACAAAGACAATGATGCAACATATGCTGCCTGTGATAAGCTTTTTTCACTTTGTATGTGACATTCAGCAGGTTGGCTAGGAGTGAGTTTTAATGGTTTAACAGTGTACATTGTGAAGCAGTATTAACATTAACTGATGGGAAAATGTGTGTATACAGGTAGGAACAGCATATCCCTCATCTATCCAGATTTTCACAGAATATCCAATTTTTGTCTCACGTTTTTTTTTTATCTGTTTCTCAAAAAGTTTTGGTTTTCTGGGAAGTCATTGAGGACTGAAGCCACAAAATAATGACACACATTTAAGTTTCAGACTTCATGTCCTTCAGAAATGCATGCTAACAGAAATCCTGTTATTCTAGCAACTTTCTATCTTAAGAAGAGCAATATTTAAAATCTTCCCCTATTTTTTTAGACTCTGTGCCCCATTATTGTAGACTTTGTCCAGATTTCTTGCACTAAGAAGTTGAGGTCTGATGAACAGTAACAATTGTGATTCTGTTGTGCTTTATACAGAGTGCAGTTAACAACCTCCAAAATATTCTATAATGCAAATATCTAGTGAGATATACACAATAAGATAATATTTACAATAAGTAAAGAATATCAAAAGCTTTTGAGTTACTCATTAATAAATACACAGAAGCATTTCATTGTTATGTAAAGCTATGTATGAATTAACATTGCTGACTTCATGCTAAAACAATATTACTATATGCAAAGATATCCATTTAAGCAGCAACTGTGCATTTCAAATTCATAGTATTACTAGTCACATTTTTTAGGAATGGTTAGATTTATGTATATTGTGAGCTGACATAACTTTATTTTCTGTGAAAGTACTGCTCAGATAACAGATATAAGGAGATAAATGAGGGAGAAAGGAGATTCTGCTGACATGGAAGATGGCAATCTGGGATAAAGACAATAAGCTAGAGGGGGCTGGAATCTACAAGAGAAAAATAGCAAAAGAACCAAGGTATTATGAGCAAATAATTAGAAAGGGAAAGGTATTAGAATGGGAAGAGTCAAAAATGTATTTATTTAGACTTCAGGCTAGACATTGCCTTCCCTATCAAGGATTTGTATCAGACTATAGGCAAAGAGAAATAAATAGGGGGTCCTAAATGAAAGACCAGTACTGGTAGAGGTTTTTAGTGGGATCTAGAACATAAGCTGTTGTTAAAAAGGGATAATTAGTAAGGCATATAAATTATTGCATGATAACTATAAGAATCAATCAGAGGAGATTAAAAAAAACTGGGAAGAGAGATTGGATAAACGATTCACAAAGAAACAATGGGGGATACATGTATGACTCATAAATATGCAACAAGTTTCAGAAGATTTAGGATCTTCACTTGGAAGTGTTTGTATGGGTTTTTTTTGTACCCCAAGTACACTCCAAATAATTTTTTCTCAGGTAGATTGCAAATGTTGGAGGTGTGATGGGGAAGAAAGAGGTAATTGAGAACATATTTTTGGGAGTGTAAAGATTTGGCAGGATTCCCTGCAGACTACTTTGTCAGAAATACTGGGTGAGTAAATTGGTGTAACTAAGGAAATAATTGTTTGAGCTATGATACAGACTTGGAATTGCTTAGACATAGTAAGGCCTTGCTGAGTCTAATTATGGTGGCTGCCAAAAAAAAAAAATCAATTACTAGAAAATGGAAATCAGAGTTGAATCTAATCTGTACTAGAAGTAGTGAGTATAGTAGCAGAGATAAAAAAATGGAAATATGATCTTTAGAAAAGGGTAGGAGCAAATTGCATAGAAATAAAATGGGAATTGTGGAAACAATACATGCCGAATAATGTTTTAGAGCAGGAATGAGTTTAAAAGATGACAGGATTTGAATAAGCTATGTAATGTTTGACTGACAACGACTGGAGAGATTATAAGTGATGTATAATGTTTGCAACTAAAAATATATCAGTATCATTTGTTTTCACTTATATAAATGTATGCTTGTCCCATGTCATAAGAAATAATTTAATAAAGATATTACTTGTTTTAAAAAAGGAGAGAAATGAAGGAACACTTCAAATAGCACAATAGGCTATGTGCATTGTTATGCATAAGTGACTAATTAGCTGAACCTTACCAGCAGTTCCAGATTATGATAGGGGCATTTTGTGTAGCTGCCAAGGCAAATTACTTCAAGGGAGCAATTAGGCTGGCATGCAATATAAGTGGTATATTATTTTTCTTAATACTATGCACGCTGCAGTGCTTCACTCTATTTAGTGTCTGCTTTCTGATTAAATAAATAGCAAACACACAGTCCTGACTCCTATTCAAACTGCATTTGGAATAATTCAAAAAAAATTCTAAAATATACTGTAAATCTGTACATTCACAGCCTTAGTTCAATATATGTAGATGTTAAGTGTAACCACACAGCTGTACCAAGGTAGCAGATTTGGTGTTCATGTATGCAAGGCTGTGAGGACAAAAAGAAAACTTTACTGAGAAATGTGTTTTGCATCAAGAACATACCTCAGTATGCACAACAAACTATAATTTTCTTCTGAGCTGCTGCAATAGATAATAAGTATCAAATGATAATGTCTGTATTATTGACAAACTGTGTCATCCTCTAACATTTACTTGAAAATCACATTTTAATGAGGGAGGGGGACGGAAAAAAAGGCAAAATCAAATCAGCAGCACTTGAGACTTGAGAGTAAGAGAAGACACATGAAACATCCCATATGCACCCATTCTCATTTTTGTAGATTTACCCCCAGAAGTCCAGCAGCCACAGGCACAGCAGGATGCTGAATATGTTTTCTTCACTACTTATTTGGTTTGTGTTTTCCATTGCACAATGCAAATGAAACACATAGTGTACAGGAAGCAGTAGAATAAATGATCACCTGGCATGGCCCTGGTTGCAAAATGCATATCTTAACAGAAAAAAAGCAAAGCAAGCTTAACAGCAATGATCAAACTGGAATATATATTTTCTCTTTTTGGAGAGGATAGTTGTTCTGTGGATGAAAATTACTTGCCTTCTTCATTTGCTCAATTTAAAGTTGGCATTAAGGGCTAGTATGCATTTCTGTAAAACAAATTGAAATATTCACTCTCTCTTCTTAATATGCTGGCAGGCAACTAGATTTTGGAGGGGTAGTTGTGTTGTGGATGAAACTAACTTATCTTCTTATTTGTTCAGTTTAAAGTCTGATATTAAGGGCTAGTGTGCATTTGGTGAAATAAGTTGGAATATTTATTATCATTGTTTGTGGGGTCTAGCTATGCTGTGCTGTGTATGAAAGTAAGCCCTCTTAATTTGCTTAGTTTAAGGACTGGCATTAATTACTTCTGTGCATTTGTGTGAAATAAATTGGAATAATATATTCTCAGTTTTTGGGGGGTGCCTAGCTGTACTGTGGATGAAAGCAACTTGTCTTCTTCATAGGTTCATAGGTTCATAGTTTCATAGGTTGGTACTAGGCTATCAGCCCTAGGGCCTATACAAGCCTATCCATAACAATTCCATGGCTATTTCTTCCCACACTATTTACTTCCCTGGACCCCTGTCTAGGAGGGTGACTGATGTAATCCCCAGGGTGAATTTCCTTTCTCCTATCCAATCATCAAGGTTCCTTTTGAAAAGGGCCAAAGAGGTGCTCTGCTTGACATGTATGGGCAGTCTATTCCAGAGTCTGGGGAGTCTCTGGGTCAGGAACCTATCCCTCCAGCATGCTTTGTTTATTGTGTTGACAAGGTTTAGATCCCTGGAGTGTGTAGCTCTAAGGGATTGGGATTTCTTTAAGTGCAGCATGTCCAACAGCTCTGGGTTTGACATGGCATTGTATGTTAAGCAGAGATCGCCTCTGAGTAGACGATATGTGACAGAGCATAGCTGGAGACTTTTAAGGTGGTCAGCATGGGTCATCTGTTTTAGGCCTGTGATTCTTTTAGTGAGGTATTTCTGTGGCCTTTCCAGTTGTTGCAGATGTCTTGAGAGGTACATACCAAATGAGGCATTGTATTCTATAATGGGTCTAATGAGGGATGAGTACAGTGGGACAATGACATCCTTTTTTCTGGATGAAAAGCCCTTAGTGATGAGGTGTGCCAAATAGAAGGATTTCCTGACTGTTGTAGCAATGTGGTTATCAAAGATGAGACCACTGTCCACCTGTGTCCCTAGTCTCTTATCACACTTTCGGTGTTTAGTGTACTGCCACCTATGTGGAAATTCACGGGTACATGTTTTTTCCCAAAGGGTATAACTATACATTTCTTGGCATTGAGCTTGAGCCCATGGCTCTGGCACCAAGCATCTGTTTCTGTAAGGCCCTTTTCTAGAGTATCCACATCATTTGGTGATTCAATAATGGCTCCCAGTTTGCAGTCATCTGCAAACTTTGTTAGCCAGAGTCCCTTAATGTTGGCCTGTACTTCAGAGAAGTAGATGCCAAACAAGAGCGGTCCCAGGACTGAACCCTGAGGTACTCCACTTGTCACATGTCTGGAGCTGGATTTGGAGTCAGCTACTTTTACAGTGTGGGTTCTGTCAGTAAGCCAGTTGGCAACCCATCAAGTGATGTAGGGATTAATGCCCAGCTTAGTAAGTCTATCTATGATTCCAGAGTGGGGGATGGTGTCAAAAGCCTTGGCGAGGTCCAGATAGGTTGTGTGGACTGCCTTACCCTCGTCCACAGCTCTGGAGACTGATTCAAAGAAGTCAATCAGGTTCAGGAGACACGATCGGCCCTTCACAAACCCAAACTGGGTGGGGTCCAGTGTTCAAAGGTTGCCAATGTCATTGTTTAAATTACATGATAATATGTTCCATGGCCTTGCAGATCAGGCTTGTCAGACTGATGGGGCGGTAGTTCCCGGGATCCAAAGTGGATCCCCCCTTGTGGAGTGGGATAAATGTAGCTGTGCACCACTCAGTGGGCACGAAGCCTGAGATGAGGCTATGATTAAACATAACACTTAGGTGAGGTGCCAGTTCATTTTGTAGTTCATGTACTACACAGCCCGGGATGTCATCTGGTCCCATGGATGCTGTATTCCTAGCTTTCGAGAGTGCATTTTTTTACCTGTGTGGCCATTATTACCAGAATTTGGCAATCTTTCAGTATTGAGGTGGGCCATTTAGGGGGTGAGAGGGGGGTGAAGTTGGCACTGAATTGATCTGCCAGGATATTGGCAACATCCTTGGGATCAGTATATTTAATGCCATTCTGTTGTAGCTCAGAGCAGATCTGAGCATTGCCATTTAGATTCTTCATAGTTATAGAATGCCTTGTGGTTGTCTTTGGAATCTTTGGCAATTTTATTTTCATAACTAGCTTTGGAGGATTTTATGAGGGATCTCAGCTTCTTACTGAGGCTGGTAAGGGAGTTTTTTGCATCCCGGGAATTTCCTCTTTTCTGCAACAGTTTCTTCCTTTTGTTGTAAAGTTTGTTTATGGCAGGGGACCACCAGATTAGCTTCCTTTTTTTGGAGGAGAGCATCATGGTTCTATTTGGGATGGCACGATTCATGCATGAGTGGATGTGCTCGTACAGTGCCTTAGTGTAGGATTCAGCAGTCAAACTTTCAGTTTCCATCTGCATGTGTGTCATGAAGTTTGTCACTTCTGACTTGACTAGCATGAAGTTGGCTTTGGAGAAGTTTTTTTATAGAGGTTTTCTTACTGGGGGTTGGGGGTGGGATGTGGATGTTAAGGGTGATTAGCTTATGGTCAGACCTGACCAACAAGGGGGGTGACCATAGGTGTGGAACATAGATTTCCCATGTTGGTAATGACTAGGTCTAGCATATTGGAGCAGCTGATGGGACTATGGATTAGTTGATCCAGGGTGTTGAAATGTATGAATTCCAAGAACCGTTGGGCAAAGGTGTTGGTGCAAGAGTGATTTTCCCAGTTAATGGCAGGATAGTTGAAATCACCCAGTATTAGGGTGTTTGGTTGTATCTTAATATTTTCCAGTATGTTTAGAAAGGTGTAGTGAGAATCTTGGGGCATAGTGGGAGATCTGTAGCAAGCTAAAATTTGGATTGCAATCTTACCTAATGTTAGTTGCACCTGGAGAATTTCAGACGCATTATGCTGGGCAACTAGCCTGGTGGTGTGACTATTCTTGGTGAATATGGACACTCCTCTAACTTTAGTGTTTCGGTCCTGGTTTGGTGGCCGAAAAGTGTGGTAAGAGTTGCAGCCTGGTATTGCAGGGGTGCTCTCTGGAGCCTTGAACCAGGTCTCAGTTACTGCACAGATATCGATATTCTCCATTTTTAGGAGTGCCTAGAGGGAGTGCATTTAAAGGTTTAGACTTCTAGCATTGAGCAGCATTACCTTCAGAATTTGTATGTTTGTACCTGTTACAGTGGTGGTTTTGTCCTTTGAACTTTGCCTAAAAAAGGCACTATAGGGGTGGCAAGAGCCTTAGCCAGTAACCTAAATCCCAGGGGCGACAGGTGGAGACCATCTCTGGCAAAGCATCATGGTCTTCATGTTTAAAGTCTGTCATTAAGTGTTTATGTGCATTTATGTGACATAAATTGGAATATGTAGTCTATATTTTTGTTGAGGAGACTCTTTCTCTGTCATGCATGAAGGCAACTTGCCTTCTTTATTTGCTCTGCTTAAAGTTCAGCATTAAAACTGAGAATGTATTTGCATGAAATAAACTGGAATATTTTCTCTGGCCTATCTTTTATGTGAAACACATGTGAAACTGTCTCTGTTGTTGCAAATGTTCCTTTTCTTTGCCTAACAACTTTGGACTGCAACTTACTAACTTGTCTGCACAGTTTGCAGTGTGGCTTTACAAGTCTGGTTTGTATTTGAAAGAGATAAGCTGGAATATTTACTCTCTAGATGTGTTTGTGTGAAACCATATTGAAACTGCTCACGATTTTGCAGAATGACCCTAACTTTATCTTATATGTTTGGTCTGTGCCTCATAAAATGTGTCACTTTCTGCCACATCATTAAGGATTGCACTCACTGGATGAAAGCAACTTACTGTCTTGTCATTTGCTCAGCTTACATTCTGGTTTATATGACTAGTGTGCATTTGTATGAAAAAAAAAGTTTGGGTATTATTTGTATGAAATC
Source organism: Protopterus annectens (assembly GCF_019279795.1). Taxonomy (NCBI): domain Eukaryota; kingdom Metazoa; phylum Chordata; order Ceratodontiformes; family Protopteridae; genus Protopterus; species Protopterus annectens. The sequence continues at coordinate 1,303,365,757 of NC_056745.1, read as the reverse complement.
AAGCTGAAACTGTCCCTGAGTATGCAGAATGCCCTGACTTTGCCTCATTTCAATCTGCTCCTAAAAATATGTAGTTTTATACCAAATCACTGATTATAACAATAATTAACTAATTACATACATTTGATTTCCAGACTTAATTTCCTTCAGAAAATCCTTGACACTGTAAATATTGTTATTGTAGCAACTTTTTCAGTATGTAAGAGCAGCATCTAAAATCTGTTTCTGATTTGGGGGCCTTTGTCTCTGATCTATGTGCGAAGAGATTGAGAGATTTTATTATTTTTTATGGTCACATGAGTTTTACAGAACAAAGTGGATATAGATGCTGGGTGGAGGTCAATAATCCTTGGTCATTTACTTAAAACTATTTCTCAGAAAACTGAACCTAAAACTGTTATTCAACAACCAGTGTACTGAATATGTGCCGAACGATTTATGAAGGAAGAGCCTTTTTAATCTTCCCCTCCCACTGTCAATTTTGTTTGAAAAATTATGTGAATTCAATTTTAGAGCCTTTTGACACAGTAACTTTGGAAAAACTGTTTACAACCTCTCTATTTCCGAGTACAATTTACTCAGACAACTTAACAAAAATAAGAAGGTGAAGGTGATGAAGCCCGACAAGGCAGGGGTTGGTTATAATGTATAAAGAAGATTATATCAATAGGGTAAATGAGCATTTATTTGATGACAATTTTTATGAAGAATCATTGTTGAATTGTGTCAACATTAGTTAAGCAAATGTTGATTGGATGTTGCAGGACATGTTGACCATGGTCATATTAGTCATGAGCTTAGGCAAACACAAGAACCAAATCCCAGCCACTGATAAAGGTAACTCCAGATAAACACTGAAAATCCAAAGCATAAAAATTGGCAGGAACACCACAGCTTCACACAGTAAAAGTATTTATTTGTAAAAATGGACGAGATAAATACTTTCACATTGTAAAACCAATGCTTTTACAATGTGAAAGTGCTTATCTGGTCCATTTTTATAAATAAATACTTTTACTGTGTGAAGCTGTGGTGTTCCTGCCAATTGTTATGCTTTAGATTAGTCATGAGCTTCTGATTTTTTTGGTTTCTAAATGCCCCACAGTGCATTTGATCTTTGGAATACCAAAGATACAGACACGCATATCCAATCCCCTCTCCCCATGAGATCCAATGTAAACATAGGGAATTCAAAGATTCATCCCCTGGCTAGATTTATTGATACCAAGTTGAAAAAAAGTTTTGATCCTTTTACCCCTTTGTGTGGAGATTCATAGGATTTTCTGTCAAAACTTATGGACGTGGACTTTTCAGAAGACATGGTTTTCTTAATGGTTTACATTCATTTACTCAAACTCCACTCAGTCGAGTGATCTCATAATTGTAGCACTTCAACGAAAATTTGAAGTAAGAAGAAAATAAATCCCAAATTTGAAACTCCCTACCACTCTGGACATAGGAACAAGCATTAACATGGTTTGAGAAGGGGGCAAGATTTGTCATTCGGATATATTGGTATCCGGCATTTTCAACACTCTTCTTTCAGACTTCGCACAAAGTGGATCCTACAGAGTGCAATTCGAATAAATGAATGTAAACTTTTTTATCTATAAATGTTATCAATTTGTTTAATGTCATTCCACACATTGTTGAGTTGGAATGGTTTCATGATTTTTTGGTAGAATCCACACAATTTAGTAATGATGAGATCAACACATTGGACACCCTTACAGAAATAGTTCTTAAAAACAATTTTGTTTTCTTTGAAGGGCAGTATTTTCTGCAAAAGAAAGGGGTTGCCATGGGGCCCTTTTGTGACCCCATGTTTGCAAACATAATTATGCTCCAATGGGAGAAAAACTATGTGATACATACATCAGCCCCTCCCTCCCACACACACACACACACACACCACACACACACACACACACCTTGGGGAATCTACATATGTTTCCTGGATGATATTTTTATTGTTTGGAACAAACCCATTGATGAGTTCATTAACTATTTCAAAAGCACCACATATTTTTTAGGATTTACATTTACCTTTAATACTATTAATATCAATTATTTAAATGTGGCAATCAGGAAAGGTCTGGAGAACAGGAGGCTTATAAATAATATTTACAGGAAGCCCACATATTTGAACAGTCTTCTCCACTACACCACTTGCCATTCTGAACACAAAAAATGGGGATAGTCAAAGGACAATATGTAAGACTTACCAGGATGGTATCTAAAGAGGAGGAATTATTAGTTGAGGGCCAATATTTAGCATGTATGTTTTACTCTCAAGGTAATCATCAATTTTTGATGAAGTGGTTACCAAGAGGAAAGATGGTGCTTATTGACCCTTATTACTACATGAACATGACTATCCTTTCAACAACATTAGTAATAAAAAAATCAAAACAAGATGAATATACACATTCCTTTGTTTCTACCTATTTGGTAGACCACTTCAATATAATGGGAGTTCTTAAGAAAAACTGGTGTATTCTTTCTGGTTTTGAGGGCCTCATTGATTTATTTGGAAATGAGCCTCATATTGTTTTTAGAAAGGGTAAATTACTTAAGAACTGTTTAGAATTGAAAGAGTTGATATTGTCATGCTTTACAAATAAAAAGGGAGCCAATGTTAAATGTGGCTTTTGTCCACAATGTAAACATGTTTTAGAGAAGGATGTTGTATTAGTCAATAAAAAATTTAGTGAGAACAACTTTTCACTGTACATATAACACCACTCGTGTGATTTATCTAGCCCAGTGCCAACAATGTAACTGTTTTTATCTTGGAAAAATGCAGATGAGGTTTAGAGACCATATATACAAACACACTTTAGATATCAAAAACAAAAACAAGAAAAATTGTCTATTTAAACACAATTTTAAGTTTCCCACAAACAGTTTTGTGTTTTTTGGAATATATGCAGTTGTGAAGGATCCTGGGTGGACATAGGGTGATTTAATTGAAGCAAAAGAATTAAGGTGACATATCAAGGTCAATACACAGTCTCACCAAAAGCCTATCTATAAGCAAGTATTTTAAGGCTTCGGTCTTATATAGTGTAAATATCCTAAGATTATTCATTTGAGTTTGAATATTAACTGTTATGGTGTATTTTTCAAAATAGTTTTTATTCATTTGTTGTATTTTACATTAACAGTGTAACAGTTTAAATGTTTTGGTATGGAATTCTGAGTCAACCTTAAATGGAATTGAACATTATTGGTTATTTTGAACATGTGATTTCATTTGAGGGGAATTTAAATCCAATTTGTGTGTTTTGTAATACATTCTGATAAAGTATTTGGTATAACCAGATGATTTTTTTACACAATAAATATATTTTTTAAAAGTACTTTCAGGTGTGGCCTTTTTGTACAAACCAGGCTTGGTGACTTTAGTTGTTCTTTGCAGTCACTGGAGTAAATGCTATTGTGGATGAAAGTAACAGCGTATTTTCATAGTTAACCATCTGGCTTTGGAAGACTAATGTGCATATGTGTAAAATAAGTTGAAATACTTGTGGGCTAGCTATTGTTTATGTACAACAAGGATGAAGTTTCATAGCTCTTAGCTATCCCTGAGTTTGTCAAATGCCCATGGTTTTGCTTCATATTTTGGTTTGTTCCTCATACAATTTATGATTTTCTTGCAAATCATCAGTGATTGTAGTTAATAAATAATGGCAAACATTTGTGTTGCATACTTCAGATTCTTCAGAAAATAAATATATAACAGCAATATTTAAAATCTGTCCCTGATTCTGGGTCGTTGTCCCTCATTATTTTTTGGCTTTATCCTGATTCTTGCTCTAACAGGTTAAAAGGTGTTTCTTTTACCACAATCAGATAAGGTGCACATGACAAAGTAGCTATAACTGCTGGGTGGGTTGGGGGTGTCTATGGATGAAAGCAGCTTAACTACTTGTTGCTTCATTAGTTTAAACAACCTGAATTTGTAAGACTAGTATTGTGTTCATAATAATTATTTTTACCACAATCAGATATCTGAGCTGTATACAGTCAGTAGCGAGGCTATGATTGCTGAGTGTGGGGGCTGTCTGTGGATGAGAACTGCTGACCCTGTTGTCATGATCAAGTTAAACAGTCATTAGTCTAGTTTTGCAGGACTAGTGTGCATTTCTGTAAATCAGGTTGGAATACTTTACTGTGGCCATTTTCTTATATGAATAAGACATTTAAGGTGTACACGTGGCTGTAACTGATGAGCATTGATATTGGTGAATCATAATAACAGCAGTTTAAATAGTCTTAATTCTGGAAGACAAATCCAGAAGAACATGTGTATTTCTGCATGCCCCCACAATAGACATGTGGGGGTGAGGGGGTCATGATATGAAAGCCACCCACAGCTCAAGGTACTCTTAATCCAACACTGCTTGCAAGGTAGAACATATGACATTCAGGCTGACTGAGGAAGGGAACATGCTCCTATCACGTACTTGACAGCCCCCTCCCAAAAAAAATGACTCAGTCATTAGGAACTTAAACACTTTTATAGACAATGAACTATCCTTTGACCATCATGTGACTGTTGTTGTTAGGAAATCCTTCTATATAACCAAACTGATAAGGACATGTCTTCTAAGTCCAAAGAAGTTATCATCCTCTTTTACTCTTCCCTTATCAGGCCAATAATTATGTATAATGCTCTCACTGGTATGTATTTATTTAGGCATATCACCCAGTACAGTAGGCCACAACATTTCCTTACTAAAACAATCAAAGGCATGTCCTTCTGGAGTTACCCTGACTACCTTAAAGAACTGTCACTCTTTTCAATTTCTAATTTACTTGAGAAAGGAGATCTCTGATTTGTTTACAGATCATCAAAGGTTAAAGTACTATGTAAACACCTAAACATCTGTAAAAATAATAACATAATAAACATCTGCTCAAAAGATCTAAACTTGTACGGTAACATAAACCTCCCTTGGATGTAAAACATAGTAGCTTCTCTTAACATTTCAGGCATAACCTGGATGACTGGATGGGCAATCTTCAGTGCTTCCCCAGTATGGCCCATCAAGTCCTTATGGAAAGAGGTTGAAACTGACTTCAAGTACTTAATTTCATGGGGTAATGTACTAGTCCATGACTTGGTAATTTCAATGCAGGATCATGTGTCTAGGCTACAAATGGTACACTGGGTCAGTAACCTAGTATTCATTTATAAACCTATGAATCTATGAGCACTAGAGTTTTTTAAGGAATCTTTTTCAAACCAAACATTAATAATTATAAATGATTAATCAGGCTGGGGTATTGTACCTTACTAGTGATACTTTCACTATACCAATAATGTTGCATCACCTAATTTTGAATGCTAAAGTAGTATTACTGTATGAGAACACTCACAGTTGACATGCTTTACTCTGCTATACCCAACTAATTATTTGGAAATGCTTCCATATTGATTACAGTATGAGAGCTGCCATTTAGGGGCTATAATCAGAATGGCCACTAAAATGCCAGAAAAATCATGAGCTATGCCATTGCATTGGAGAATTTCAAAAAAGAACTGCATAAGTGTACAGCATGTGGTTCTAGAGATGGCAAGAAACACTGCAATTTGCTAGACTTGGTTTGTCATAGAAGGCCAGAAAATATAATGAATGAAAGTTCATGATGCATGTGTTACAGGTATCACACATATTACAAAATGTTTGTAACATATAAAAAAATAAGCTTGGACAGTTTCAGTAAAGCTAAGTGTACTTTATTAGATAAGCAACTCACTAGCACAAGCACAGAAAAATACTTATATTTAAAATTAGCACAAAATCAATTGTCTTACTGATTTTTTTAGGCTCTCTACATTTGAAAATTACTTTGGAGGTGTGGCTAAGATGATGGCTAGTTAGCAGCACACTTTCTTAGCTCTGCTTTGAATATAGTTGACTGATTATTTTCAAAGCACTTCTTTTACTGAAGTTTTTGGAAGACTACATTGGGACTTTACTTCTTTACTATTCTGGATTCCTGTCAAATTTCAAGCAGAAGGGACACTCGAGTTACTCTAAAAATAATCTGCAAGACTCTTCACTAAAAAGGAACTACAATCTTTACTCTTCATTATTCAGGACTTATCACTTAAACTTGACAAAATGGACAATAAACTTGATACTTTCAAAGAAAAATGTTCAAAACAAGTGGAGTAATTACAAGAAGTAATTATGCAGCACAAAACCCAAATCTCCAGTATGGAAGAGTCATTAAATGATATAGAAGGAAGAATCACAGAAGAAGATCATCTCATTGAGTTTCTACTGAAACAAAATACTTCCTAACTGAACAAAATAGATGATCTTAAAAATAGATCCAGAAGAAACAATCCATGCATTTATGGACTGCCTGAGAAGACGGAAGGTGGCAACACTGTCAGTTTTTTAACATCTTGGCTCCCCAGTATCCTGAACTTACCAGAATCTCTTTCATTTGAAATTGAAATAGCACACATTAGTGGCACCTTCATCTTCTAATCAGTTAAATTCAAAACTGAGGTCCATAACTGTAAGTTTTTTTTCTAGTCAGGATAAACAACTAGTTTTGAAATTTGCCTGGACAAAGTCACCAGTTAAATACAAGGACTCCTTAATAATATCTGATAATGATTACTCATCAATAGTGGTTTTGAAAAGAAAATAATTTCTTCCTTTAATAAAAGAGCTGAAAAAGAAACAAATCAAAGTGCATTTACTGTTTCCAGCCAGACTGAAGGTCTTTCTATCAGACTGTATCAAAACTTTTGATTCCTTAAACTTGGCTGTATCCTATTCAATGTCTAATAATATTTTAGACCCAGTTGAATGAATGGAGTGGATCAGTAGCTCTTTAAAGAGATAAGCAGGAAAAATGAATGGAAATCTTTAGATCAGAAGAACAAGAAACTAATAGACAAATAAATTTTTAATAATTTTCTGTACTATACCTTCCATTGTGTTTAAATTGTACACCATTACATTTGCATAATAGCTGAAAATATCAATGCACAACTTTGATGCTACAGCTGCTCCTTATCATAAGTAACATAAGCTTAAAGTTATATGAAAGGTAAATGTTTTTCTGTTTATTTTTATCCTTTCTCTTTCATCATTATTTATGTCATTATAAAAGTATTCAATATTTAGTTATATTTTCTTGAAATTAACTAAATACTGACAATATGAATAAAGGATGTCAAAACATAGCATTTATCTCTCTGCAAAGTTTTATGACAGATGAGATATTAATATGACTAAAGGATTAATTCACATCTTCGATTACATGCTTAATAATTAGTTGTAAGTGTAAATACTGTTAGTTACAAATTTATAGCTAAACAGTTGTTTTAGAATAAATGTTTTTGGAAATATATATAGTAAATATGTGATGTTAGAATGGTTGCATGAATGAATGACTGTATTCAAATTAGTACTGCATGCTAGTTATATACATATTAATATGATAGGAACCTAAAAATGATGTTATAAACAGGTAAAAGGAAATTAGTGGGCTGGGATCTGTTTATAAGCTGTTGTTAGTTCTTGCTTTTGTGTCACCTTTTTTACTGCGACCAACCATCTGTTGAAATATAGAGAAAAACGTTTAATTTAGCTCAAGCTTGGGCTTCACTTTAAATTGTTCATTTAGTTTACTTATTTATTTTTCACTTTCCTGCCAAGATTGCAAGCTAATTCTCTTTAATCTGGTCCTGTTCTATGTAGTAAATCCACTGTGAAGGTGCGATTTACTCTAAATCATACAGGACAGCTTTGTAATGGTGTAATCAGTTGGGTTAAAGGTTACATATAAGCCGTTTTTGTTCCCATGCTTCTTAAAGTGAAAGATATGTTACGCATGCTAGTTCATGTTGCACACAATAGATGAATGCATTCTTGAGAACAACACTGATAGCAATTATGTGCTCTATGTTAACAGGCACAAGTTAACACAAACTGAGAAATTATGGTTTGAAATGCACTGTCTCTAAAGGGTAGTGATAACATTAAAGAAGATAAATTAATGACACAGTGTGTTCTCAGATCATAGGATGATAATGAGGGGAAAGTTATCTGGTACTAAGGTAAAGAACATATGGTAAGAGAAGGTTCAGCAGGGAAAATAAAGAACTATGAGCAAGAAGTATATGTCAGTGGAGGTGCAGAGAGCAATACAATGAATGTGTGCGCATGTGTGTGGTGTGTCTTTAAGCACAAATTTATCAGTCATATTAAACAGTTTAGAGGATGAAGCAGTTGGAACTGGAGGTATAGAAATTTGTAGCCTATGACAGAGCCTGACATCTCTTACAGAAGTACTGACAGTGCAATGTAGGACAAGGGCATGAAAAGAGATAGCTGTAGAAATCAACAATAGTTTGTTAGAATACTGTAGTAAATAGGATTATGTTATAGAAAGTGATGACAGAAGAGATATCAAGGGCTCTGTGGTTGCATTTAACATTTAGTGCAAAGTGGCATTGCAACATTATTGGAAACAGGCATCCCTTTAATGTAAAATGTCAGTGTGGGGAAGCATAACTGGTAGGAATAAGACACAGAGAGACACATTTTGAGAACAGGAATTATAATAAGGGGAAATAATGGAGGATATTATTTGTAGCGATACATCACAGAAGTCTCAGAAAATGACAGTGCATGAATGAAAGACAATTTTTTATACAGTGGCTAGAATATGGTAATATCTACATTCAGGATACATTGCACACAAAGGATATTTGGCATGAATTAAGTATTTAAATAAATATTTAACTTATGTACAACTTTTAAAAGCTCTATATTAATAACAGATGCAATATGGCATAATTTAGTATCTGATTCTGTATGCTAAAATCATATCCATACTTTCTAATTAAAACAAAAGTTATATTAGTCAACACTAATACCAACAGAGACAGGACACAAATTATTAAACTATTGTTTGTATCTATGCTCAAGAGCATTTTAATAAAATGGTTTATAAAATTGATAACTTCAACAAGTATTCATAATGATTATTAATAAAAGGAGAATAGCTGACAGTAATTTAAAGCTAATCTCAGGCAGTTATAAATAACCTGTCACACAATCTTTTTTTCAAGAATTGGTCCTGTGTAAAAGTAATGCAAGACAGAAATGTTTACAGGTCAAAAGAAGTTCTAGAGTATTATTCTCAGATTAAAATGTATGGTTCTTCTGTTTATATACAATGCTAGATGTCTTAAATTTTTTATTAATGTTTGCACAGAACAATTTCTTAAATGCCAGTAGGGAAAGAGAACATCTAGATATTTCAGACTTATATTTAGATCATATTTACTTTGCTACATTGAATATGATAGATTATTTTATGGTGTCTATAGAGGCCACAATATAAGTAGTTACTGACAATTTTATAAGGCTTCTTTTACACAACAGTATTATATCACCACATTACAATATTAAAGCAACTGCATATTAATTCATTTTAATACATCTACTAATATGTTAACTTGTAATTACATAATTAAATACATTTCTAACTTGTCATGGCATGAGAAATTTAAATGTCTGTGTAATACTATATTTAGATGGAAACCAATGCTTTAAAACTAGTAAAGATTAGTGTAAATAATGCCAGAAATGTATATTTGTATTTATTATATATATATAACTTTTGAGTTAATTTGAATCAATATGTTGCTTTCAGCATAAAGTGAATATTTAGATAGCCAGAGTGGGAAATGAGTTTTGCTAGAGGATTTAGAGGAAATGCTTGGATAGTAATGCTATTCATGTGTGGGGTTTTATACCTCATTGTTTACCTTGATTCTTTGTTAATTTATTGTTTAATAATGTTATGTTTAAATGTCTACTTTTGCATGTCAACCAATATGGGTCTATATTACATCATCAAAGGGGTGGTTCATCGAACGCCCTTTCATCAACACATAATAATCAAAATACCAAAAACCCGAATGGCCAACATAAGTGAATTATTTTCCAGGGGAAAAAAATTGCTTGGCCATCATCTGGGATTTGCCCTTTCCTCCACTGTAGTGCAATGTCGGAGTTAGTATATTTAGTTAGGGGGGTGTGGGGGATCACAGCCCCTCACTTCATAAGGTCTGCAAATTTGCCTTGGTGTTGGCCAAGCAATTTTTTCCCCCTGGGAAAAAATTTGCTTATCTGGCCATTCGGGGTTTTGGTATTTTAATTATTATGTGTTGATGAAAGGGTGTTTGATGAACAGCCCCTTCAATGATGTAATATAGACTCACCAATATCACTTGTATTTTTTAAGGGAAATTTATAAGTCATTTTCTCTAGTAATATATATGCTTTTTGACACAGTAAAAAGTATATATGGCCAATTACGCTTCTAATAGCAATGTGTGTATGAAGTATATTTCTATAAATGTTAATGGCATAAATAGCAGCTGAAAGAGGGGAGCTTATTCAAATATCTTACAATGTTTAATGCTCAGTTTTTTTTTTACATGAAATACATTTATTACGTGATGATATAAATAGCCTAAGCTCTAACAACTATTCAGTGTTAATTAGTTCACATTACAAGCAAAAAAAGAGGTGTATCAAAAAAAATTCTGTTTTAATGCCCAAGATCGTAAATTCATACTATGATATTACTGGAATGTTCTGCTTGGTTACTGTGAAAATAAATGGAAAGATTTATACTTTAGTTAATCTGTATTTGATACCTGGGTTTGGTGTTACAGTAGTTAAGCATCAGTTTGACTATATAATACAACACTCTAAAGGGAGTTTAATACTGGCAGGAGACTTTAATTGTATTTTGAATGATGATGATACCAATACAAATAACACATGAAGAAAGCCAGTGTCTTCAAAGCATTAGCAGACTTTATTGATATAATGGGTATTAAAGACATAAATGAATATATTGACCCAAACTCACTATTTTTACACACTATTTTCATCATCACGGTACCCAATCCAGAATTGATAGAGTATACATTTCAAGAGATATAATTACAGAATTAGATAAACTAAAAGTAATTGCATGTCCTTTATCTGATCATAATGCAATCACATTTGATTTGTAAGTGAATACAAAACAGTCTGTAACTATTACTAGAATACTGTACTATATAACCAATTTAAAATACTTCAAGGAATTCTATACTAATGAATTACATACTTTCCTAAATATAGATCTTACTGAAGATATTTCAGAAACATATGTGTGGGACTCTCTAAAGGCACATATATATGGTAAAGTGCTAACCTGGTACATTAATAAGAAAAACAATGTAATAAGGACTTCTTGGATTTACAAACAAAGATAGATAGATTAAAGCTAGAGATCCAAAATGGTAATAATACTTTAATAAAAGAACTTGATGATATAAACAAAAAATACAAGGAAACTTTGCATCATAAAACTATGATTAATTTAGAAAAGATTAAATTAAATTCCTATTCTATGAATCCTAAGAACAAACATAGTTTAGCAAACTGAACAAAGAGATTATTAAAGCTAACCAAATAAAAGAACTCTATATTCCAGGTACTAGAAAGAAAGTTTCAAATTTAGAAAGTATGTTAGAAGTATTTAGGAAATATTTTAATTCAATTAACTCACAGAGTTCAGAAACAAAACCACAAAATGTAATAAGATCCTTCCTCAGAAAGCACATTAAAGTATAAGTTGTTAGAAGATCAAATAAAGCTATTAGATAAGCCAATTATGATGTCAGAACTTAAATGAAAAATTAACAAGTTGAAGTTAAATAAAGCCCCTGGAATTGACAACATAATTCTTGAAATTTACAAATTATCTAATGAAGCTTTAGTCTTGTTGTTAAGCATTTTTTTTAGTTAAAAAACAATATCACCCCCTTACTTGGAAATACACTTTATTATCTCCAATTCTTAAATCAAAGAATGAGGCAAAGGACTGTTCATCCTACAGACCAATATCACTTTTAAACATAGATCACAAGATGTTTATGATAATACGTGCTACTAGAATCAAACAATTTCTGCCTCTTTTAACAGAGTAAGATTAAACTGGCTTATAAAAGATAGAAATGCATATATTAAAAGAATACTTACATTAACTGATCATGTTAACAACATAGGTAGCATGATTTTAGTGAGTTTAGATATCAACAAGGCTTTTGATTCAGTTAACTCAAACTATTTATTACTGGTTTTAGAAGAATATGGATTTTCACAAAATTTTATACAATTAAACTAATATATGAAAACTCACTAGCATACATAAAGATTGGATCACATACATCTCGCTCCATTACAGTCATTAAGGGTACGAAACAAGGATGTACTTTGTCTCCACTGCTGTTTGCTTTAGTCATAGAACTTTTTGCAAATTGTATCAGGATGAATGCTAATATCCAAGGTATACAATTCAGTTGTTTGATTTTAAAACTTCAGTTATTTGCAGACGATGTCTTACTGACTTTGAACAATAATAACCATTCACTACAAGCTTTATTTGACACAGTGGATCTCTGTCAGAGAATTTCTGGCCTTAAATTTTATGAAAATAAAACTAAGGTATTTTTTATAAATTGTAATAAGAAAGGCATACGTGAGAAGTTTTCTAAATATATAGTACAACATATATAACAGTATCAAATACCTAGGGTTTACATTAACAAATGATATGAATGAAATATTAACAACTAATTACACTAATATTTTAAGTAAAATTAAATCCCTTATGGATAAGTGGAATATGTTCTTTATCATGGAAGACAGATTTTTCTTAATTAAAACAATTATTTTCCCAAAGATATTGTATTTTATGCAGTATTTTTCTCTTTGCCCCTCTAAACTTACTATACATCAATTCAAGAAATTAATTTTAAATTTTCTATGGTACCCCAGCAAACCACGAATACTGTTAAATTATCATTTAGATGATTGGGAAGCAGGTGAAATTAATCTTCCAAACACTGAAATGTATGCTCTATTATCTACTATTAAAACAATAACTTTATGGTTAAATAATTCCTATTCAGCTAGATGGAAGCAATTTCATGAACTTATTTTATTAGAATCAAATCAGTCTTCATTGTTACAATACAAAAAAATCCTACCTAATAACTTTCACTGGATGGTAACACATTATATCTTAGAGAATAAGAATAAATATATATGCTCCAAATATATACCCATATATAACCATTACATTAACCACATTTAGAAGCTTTTTAAATAAAAATCCAGATATTAAGGTCTAGTCATTTTTGTTGTACCCTATTGTCTGCACTCAGAACAATATTATCACTTCTGACATCTTCAAAATGAAAATACTTAGAGAAAAAAATTTAATATATTGGTATCATATGATAGACTTCAGAAATGTCCTTTATAATATAGAAAATGAAATGTGGTTAATAGTGCAGAGTTTAAGACATTACATTATAAATAATTTAGAGTTTATGTATTCTTCAATGAAGCCAAATGTTCCAAAGTTTATAGATTTTATGATTATTATAGGTAACCAGTCTGTACAAGGAAAAAGTTATTTGTCCAAAATATACAAATTAATTAAAGATATGAAAATATATCATAAAGAAAAATTTGGTAATTATTATAAAACAATTAATAAGCAACCTCACAGTGAAAGTGACCAAAAAAATGATGCTAATTTCCTCAAAACAAATTTCCCTCTCCTTACAATGGAAGCTGCTCTCTTGGAAATTTATTTACAGAATTTATATTACACCTAATAAAAAGGAACTAATATTTAGTCAGAGTAATGGTTGCTGCAGATGTAAACTAATCTTGATAGCGGACTTTTACTCAGAACATGTTGGAACAAACTGAACTATTTTTTACGGATTGTATTCAATGACAAATTTCAGATAACTAAATAATTGATTTTGTTTAACTCCCTTATAACAAAATGTGTTCCTAGACAAAAATATTGACTTTTATGGACCTTATTAACTATTGCCCACAAGATAATCACCAAGATTTTGATACGTGAGACTTCCTCTACATTTAAAGAATTCAAAAACATGGCATTAATGATTTCTCAAATGGAAATGGCCATTGTCAAGATGAGAACTCTAAGAATCACTTCATACTACATTTGGTTAAAAGTAGTGGAGATATTGAAGAAAATAGATTACAACACACTCACAGACTGGACCATTCAAAAACCCATGCATTTTTCTATAGGGAAACTAGATTATCAGAGCCATTGTGAGTACACTAAAACTAAGTAACTGCAAATAGATTGGTGTCTATCATATCTCATCTTAAGAAAGAACCAGTTGTGAATTAAGCTTGTCAGATTTTAATGATGCCATCCCTTTCAGAGTAAGTAACAAGCTAGCAAGAAGGAATATAAGACAGTGCTTCATTACATTAAAATAGATGGTTGATCAACCTTAATGTTTTGGTTCTTTTGGCCTTTCCCTCTTTAATGATTTGGAGTGTTAGGGAACTGGGGCCGCACATATGTTTACAAAGTAGTGTAAGTCACCTTTTTGCTGCTGTTTTTGTTCATGCTGGATATGCATCAGCTTCTTTTCAACAGATTTTGCATATGGTAACAACACTTTGTACTGCCTTTTTTGTACAAAAGATGAATATATCATTGTTTGAAGTGTCTGCTGCAGCATTAATGTTCAAATTGACTTCTCCATGTGTCCTAAAGGCTCATCACCTTGTAAATAATGTTCTTGGTTGTGTTAGAATGAAAACGGTGATTGCATAAAACTGGTATGTGCAGTTTTGTGGAGTTTCTCCTTTTGTCACTCTTGTGTCACCATACAGTTGATGTATACAAGTTTAGGGGGTAAGGAGGGCTTGCATTCCACAAGAGAGGTGCAGTGAGATTTACCCTGCAACAAATACTTACTTTGAGAGGCTCAATTACATTAAATGTAACAAGCAACTTTTAAGATATTGTAGTTGAGGAACTAAGATGCAAGGGATTGACTATTGTTATCTCATAACAGAAGCATTACCACTTATTTGTTGCTAAAAGTTGATAGAATTCTACTAGACATCTTTTGGTCACATCAGCAGTGAAGTGTGGCAGAAAAGGCAAGGAAAGTATGGTCTATAAGTAAATTTAGCATAACAGTAGATGTTCAAACAGGTCTTGGGTGCAGTAGTACAAAGCTATATGGGACACTAACAAGTGTATTGGATATCTGGTCATTCTAGTATATGTACTGCACACAAGGGAATGCTGGTATACACAGGAGATACTGACACCAGAATTTAGAACTTTCCTGTCTCTGAAAAATGAGGCCCCAGTCAAAAGATATGTCATATCCTGATAAGTCAAACTGTGTCAACTTATGCAATTCCAGAAAAAATGATGGGAGGTAACTGAACCCCCTCCCTGTCTGTAAATAGCAGAGGAACAAACAGATGGCTGGAAGGATTGTGTTAGTTCTGCAACAGTGATCTATTTGAACATTTACTGTTATGTTAAGTTTATTTACACGATTCAACTATGTTCATCATTAGATCACTGTTGCAGTAGCAGAAAGCTATGTGGGATGATTGCCAAACCTTAGACAGAAAGGCTAAAGAAAGTAGGACTTGGGTCAAGAAAACCATGGAGAATAGATCTAGCAAATCATGTTCTGGCACTGGAAGAAAGGATGAGTTGTGTAGAAAGTGCACACAGAGGAGCAAGTTGCCACTTCTAGAATAGCTCTAGAATCTACCCCTTTCCAAAAGTCCCCAGAAGTAGCCACAGCTATAGTGGAATGTGTCTTGACATTCTGAGGGAGCTTTTCCTTGGTGAGAATAGCAGAACTGAGTAGCCTAAGCAACCATCTAGATATGGCTTGCTTGGAAACTAATTGGTCTTTTTTTCTTACCTTCAAAACAAATAAAAAGTTGGATCTTTTGTCTTATCCAGGTAGTATCTAAGTTGCCTGTGGATATCTAAGGCATTCAGAATTCTTTTTTCTCTATTCTTAGGCTGGGGAAAGAAGAACAGACTGTTATAAAGTAAACAACTTTGGGCATGAATGAAGGATTAATTTTAAGAGTCAGTCAATATTTGTGAAAGATGAAAAAGAGGGAAGCAGATATTGGGGCTTGCAACTCAGATGCTCGCCTAGCCAAAAGTCAGAGCTATAAGTAAAAGTGTGTTCCAAGTAAGGAATTTTAGGCAAGAGCTAGCTGCAGATTCAAATGGAGGTAAAATTAGCTTTTCCAATACAAAATTAAGATCCCAGGATGGAGTCTCTTGCTTTCACTGTGGTCTAATACATAAAACTCTTTTCAAGGACTGCTTGAATTGAAAAAGAGAAGAGAAGAAAGGGGGGTTATAGTGGCAGAGAAGCTGAAATGGTTGAGAGATATATCTTGACAGAGGTGTAAGACAGGCCAGCTTTGAGCATTTCAAACAGGAGCCCAGTACAAACAGGGTCCCTGCCTGGGTTGGGTCCTGGTTTCTGCTATGGCACCAACTGGAAAATCTCTTCCATTTAGCTAAATATGATTTTGTAGTAGAAGGTTTTCTAGCATCATTTAATACCAGCTTCCCAACCTCTGAAAAGAGGTGCCTACATAGCATCAAAAACCTATATTTCAGTCAGGTGTAGGTTCTAAATGTTGGGTGAATGAAAGATCCCCTGCCCTGTCTGAATAGGTCCACTCTGCTAACTGCCCCTAGTACAGTGCTGTGTCAGTTAAAAGGAAGTTACCAGCAGAATGTTTTGAGAGTCCTTCTTGATTTTTAGTAAGACTCTGGTAATCAGGAAAAAAGTGGGAGGAGGCATGAAATGACAATTCCCTGCCACAGTTTTCCAAACCTGATTGCAAAGAATCCTGGCACATAACTTCTCTGACTTTTGTGAATGTATTTGCATAATCTAATTGGGGAGATCCCCACAAGTGGACAATTTCCTGGAAGACCTTTGGAAGTAACATCCTTTCATGATGGTCTGTTATGTACAGGTTATCTGCAATTGTATTGTGTTCTGACCAGATGTAGGTTGCTTGAAGGAAGATATTGTGCTGAGTTGCCTGCTTTCAGGCAATTATAGCCAGCCTGCACAGCAGCTAAGACCTGGTTCTCCCCTGCTTATTTTTGCACCACATCACTGGGTTGTCTGATATTACTAATAATGGTTCTTGAGTCCACTGCTGATCCCAGACTTTTAATGCATTATCAGGGCTATAATTTCTTTAAGGTTTTTTCTGGAAATGGGATCCCAAATTTCCTGAACTTTGATCCCTTTTGGCACTGTTTGCCGGGAAAAATCTAAAACAACTGTTGTGAAGGACTGACTTGGAATGGGAGGAGAGAGAGGAAGACATGTATATAGCCGAAGCTAATTTGCCCAGCATAGGCATTCATTTTTAATAAAGTTTAGATCTGGGACTGGAAAGGATAGGAGATGAGGTACTGGGTCCATACAAATTTGAGGAACCACTGAATCTTCCACATGTGAATCCTGAGTAAAGGAAACATGAGAAGAGCTGACGTCATCACGTAGCACAAAATTCTGAGGAACTCTATTTGTAGAAATTGACTGCTGAGCCAGGTCTAAGAATTGTACATGATAAAAATAAACTTTATCTAGAGAGAAGTAAGCCATCATGAGGGAAGTGTCCAAAAGGCACCCAAGAACTGTTAACCTATGAGACAGAACTAGGGAAGATTTCCCTAGGTTTAGTTTGAAACCTATTTTTTGAATAAGGTTTCTGGACAAAAGAATAGATGCCTGACTGTCTTGGGCAGAATCTGCTGAGATGAAACAATCATCCAGGTAGGGGTAAATATGGATTATCTGAAGTCTGCAGAAGGTAATGACAGGCATTGGGCATTTTGTGAAAATCGCTAGAGCTGTAGATAGTCCAAATGGCAAAGATGTAAATTGAAAATGCAAACCAGAAACAAAATATCTTAAATAACACCTGTAGTCATCTTTGTGAACTGGAATATGGTGGTATGCATTACTGAGGTCTATAGTTACTAAAAAAATTGGTTAGAAGAAGAGGAAAAAGGGATTGCATGGTTAGCATCTTGAACTTTGGAATAATGAGGAATGAATTCAGAGCTGAAAGATCCAGAACTGGTCTCTGAGTGCTTTCTTTCCTGAGTACAAGAAAAATCCTTTAATGAAAGCCCTTTCCTTTTGGGAAAGTGGAACTGGTTCTATAATACATGAGATTGCATGTCTGATAGGATCTGAGTAATCAATGGTTCCAATTTCTTGGGAGAAGAGGGATTCACATTTTCAGAGGAAATGAAGCTGGCTGCTTTTGTAATACTTTAGAATTATATTTAATACCCAATTATCTGTTATTTGTTTCCAGATGTGCATCAAAAGGGAAAGACTGCCTGCTAGTTTGAGGGGGTGGCAGGGGAGAGGATGTGAGAGAGGGGGAAAAAGTACTTAGATAGTCATGCAATCTTTTTAGACTGGGAAGGCTAGTGGGAATTATTACCCTTCTTTAGTGAGTCCCCTTCCTGCTTCTTTTATTAATATTCTGTTAATATTATTCTTTACTGGACTTCTGTTGACTTGGCTTTAAAGGCCTCTTGAAGAAAGGTCCAGTGCTTGAAGGATATTTTCTGTGGTATTTAAAGACCGGTGGAAAAAAAGCTGTTTCATCCCCTCCATTAACTTGCCTCTTTATTCTAATCATTTATAGGCCTCTACTGAAGAAATGACAAAGAGGAACTGTTTTTCTTAATAGGGCATTCAAAATTTGGGATTTGACATCATCAGGAAAGCTCTGATACTTGACCCAAGCATATATTTGCATTACAGATTTTGGGGTAACTAATCTTGTGACTGCATCTACTGCATCATAGGAGCTCTTAACTACATGCTTTGTCTTTTGTGATGCAGAAGAAATCAGGTTTGACAATGAAGCTTCTGAGTCTGAAGCAGGCAGGTATGAAATATATTGCTGCCTGACAAAGAAAAAACAGAGCAGATGCTTGACCATATGGATCTAGGAGCTGATTGCTCTAAAAGCAATGGTTAAAAAAGCATATGCTTTATTTCCAAATCTATCAAATGCCCTGCTGTCCTCCTCATGGAGGACAGGATTTGAAGAGGCCAAGGGCTTAGAGCTACCATCCTTGTCAGGTGAGATTGCAGCAGGGTCAGCAAAAGGATTCCTAAAAAGGCATTATGGAAATCATGTATTTTGCACCGCCTGTCAGGCTTCTTAGATGTAGGAGGCTGAGAATATGGAGAAGCACAAGCAGAACTATAGGCATCCTCCAAATACCCCAAGTACTGGAGGTTTTGCCAGGGCTTAAGGAGAATCCTCAGGCTTCTGCCTTAGAAGACTCCCTACCCACCCATTTAAAGAATTCTTTCAATTTCATAATAAACAATGAAATTGAAATTTCTTTAACAAGTGAATCAGAAGATATAGCCTCCTTTGAATCAGACTCCTTTCTGACAGATATAAGGTTTAATAAAATTACATTTTAGTGAAAAAAAAAACAAGCTACTTATCTGTCCACAGAGTCTAGTTGCAAGCTGACCACCTATACTGAAGATGTTGAGACAAGACATCTTAATCTCAGGTATGTTCCTTTGAACCTATGTCATGGTGAGAATCAGAAAAAGACATTGTCATTGTCCATAAAGAATGAAGCACTGAAGGTTTTGCTATCTCTGTGTTTGTTATTATCAAGATATGCAGTATTTCTACATCAATATTAATCCTGTTAGAGTCAAATGGCTTACAAGCTACAGTATTGTATCATGTGAATCTTTATATTATGCTAGAGAAAACTGACAATAATACTTGCACTGTAAGTTGTACAGCCCCAGAGACACAGCCTGGAGTTTTAGAACTATGCATCATGTTCTAACAGGTAACCCTCTCCCTCACAACTGTGCCCTTCAAATAGGCATAAGCAAAAAAAAAAAAAAAAAAACAGCTAAGCAGATATGAAACAATTTAACTAAGTATTATAGGTTCATAGGTTCATAGGTTCATACTAGGCTATCTGCCCTAGGGCATTTATAAGCCTAGCCAGAGTGTGTTTGGCTTTCGCCACCCATTTTAAATTAATTTTGCTATGCCCTTTTTCGAGGTTAGTATACTGTGCCTCTGTCTAACAGTGACACAGAAGTGATACCCGGGGTAAACCTACGATCTCCCATCCACTCATCAAGATTCCTCTTGAAGAGAGTCAATGAGGGACTCTGCCTAACCTGGACTGGGATTTTATTCCAGAGTGAAGGGAGCCTCTGGGTTATGAATCTATCCCTCCAGCATGTCCTATTTATTTCAGTGCTGAGGTTCAAGTCTCTCGAGCACGTAGCTTGATGGGATTTGGATTTTTTGAGGTGCAGCATGTCCATTAATTCCGGGTTGGACATGGCTTTATACGTCAGGCACAGATCGCCTCTGAGCAGGCGGTATTCCACTGAGTAGAGATGGATATGGCATCTGTTTGAGCCCTTTGATCCTCTTGGTGAGGTACTTTTGGGGTATTTCCAGTTGCTGCAGGTGTCTGGTAAGGTACATCCCAAAAGGGGCATTGTACTCAATTATGGGTCTGATGAGGGATGAGTAAAGAGGCACGATGACCTCCCCTGATCTAGATGTGAATCCCTTCATGATTAGGTGGGCTATATAAAATGTTCTTCTAACCACTTTGGCCACGTGGCTGTCAAATCAGAGATTGCTATCAACTTGGGTGCCCAGGTCCCTAATTACTTCTTGTGTACTTAATGGATTACCACCTATGTGGTAATTTGTGGGCACTTTGTTTTTGCCAAAGGGGATGAATATACACTTTTTGGCGTTCAGCTTGAGGCCATGACTCTGGCAGCAGTTGTCTGTTTCTATGAGGCCCTTTTAGAGGATGCTTGTGTCGGCTGGAGAGTTGATTTTGGCGCCCAGTTTGCAGTCATCTGAGAACTTGGTCAGCCACAGTCCTTCCGTGTTGGCCTGTACCTCCGAGAAATATATACCAAACAAGAGAGGTCCCAGGACTGAGCCTTGTGGGATGCCACTTGTAACTGGTTTGGAGTCTGACATGGCTCCAGCAATTCTAACCATGTGGGTTCTGTCCTTGAGCCAGTTTGCAACCCATCTAGTGACATAGGGGTTTATATTTAAGCTGGTGAGCTTATCTATAATGCCCAAGTGGGGTATTGTATCGAAGGCTTTTGCGAGGTCCAGGTAGACTGTGTGGACAACCTTCCCCTCGTCAATGGCCTTGGTGACTGTTTCAAAGAAATCAACCAGGTTTAAGAGGCAGGATCTGCCCTTAACAAAGCCGAACTGGGTAGGATCCAGTGTCTGTAGGTCCCCAATATCTTTATTTATGAGGTCCATGATGATCCTTGCCATACCTTTGCAGACCAAGCTACTCAGGCTTATGGGGCGATAGTTTCCAGGATCCATTGAGGCACCACCTTTGTGGAGAGGGACCACTGTTGCTGTACACCACTCTTTGGATACATATCCTGTAGTAAGGCTGAGATTGAACAGTAGTTTTATGTTTGGGTTTAGCTCTTCTTGGAGTTCATGTAGGGGCAGCCGGGACACCGTCTGGTCCCATTGATGCTGTGTTTTTTGCTTTGGACAGGGTGGCTCTTACCTGTGCATCTGAGATGTCAGGGGGGCAGCACTCTGCTGGGATAGATATTTGCTCTTTTGGTAGGGAGTTTGCACTGAACCTGTCAGCTAGGATGTTGGCAATGTCTGTGGGTTCGGTGTATTTTTTGTCATTTTGGACTAATTCTGAGCATATCTGGGAATTCCCACCCAGGTTCCTAACATAACTAAAGAAAGCCTTGTGATTATCCTTAGTGTCTTGTGCAATTTTTCTCTCGAAGCTGGCCTTAGATGATTTTATGAGTGCCCGTAGTTTTTTTGCTAATACTGATCAGAGATGCCTTCCCTTTTTGGGATTTTGCTCTATCATGTAGTAGCTTCCTCCTTCTATTGTATAGTTTGTTTATGGCTGGGGTCCACCAGACAGGATGTCTGCCTTTGAAGGATTGGGTCTTGGTTTTATTTGGGATTGCATGATCCATGCATTCCTGAAGGTGCTCATAGAATGCGTTTATAAAGGATTCTGCGGTCTGGGCCGTATTTTCCACAGGCCCGGGGGCTTTGAAGGATTCCACCTTGGTTTTGAGGAGTGTGAAATTTGCTTTAGAGAAGTTTTTCACTGTGGTTTTCTGGGCAGGGGGTGGGGTCGGGATGTGAATATCCAGTGAGATTAGTTTATGGTCTGATCTTACCAGTGAGGGATACACTTCTGGTCTGGAGCATAGAGTCCCCATGTTAGTGATGATCAGGTCCAGTATGTTTTCCCCTCTTGTGGGAGTGGTAACAAGGGGTGGGGTTGGGATGTGAATATCCAGTGAGATTAGTTTATGGTCTGATCTTACCAGTGAGGGATACACTTCTGGTCTGGAGCATAGAGTCCCCATGTTGGTGATGATCAGTTCCAGTATGTTTTCCCCTCTTGTGGGAGTGGTAACAAGTTGTTCCATAGCATTTGAGTTTATAAATTCTAGGAACCTTTGGGCTAGGGTGTTGGAGCTAGAGTAATGCTCCCAGTCTATGTTTGGGTAGTTGAAGTCACCCAATATAATGGTGTTTGGAGAGACCTTCATATTTTCCAGTGTTCTCAGGAAGGCTGAGTGGGGTTCCTGGGTTTGGGAGGGTGGTCTGTAGCAGGCTATAAACTGGAAGGCAGTTTTACCTACTGTTAATTGCACATGGATAGTCTCTGATGCTTCGTGCTGTGCCACCAACCTGGAGGTGTGGGTATCTTTGACGAATATTGACACTCCCCCTCCTTTTGTGGTTTGGTCCAAGTTTTGGGGCCAAAAAGCATGGTATGAGGTATAACCTGGTAGTGCTGGGGTGCTCTTGGGAGCCATGAACCAGGTTTCTGTTACTGCACAGATATTGATGTTCTCCATGCTAAGGAGAGTTTCGAGTGTATGCATCTTGAGGTTTAGACTTCTGGCATTGAGTAGCATTACTCTTAGTTTCTTATCCCTTGTGATACCTATGGAGGTGGGTTTGTCTTTTGAGCCTTGCCTAAAAAAGGCACTATGGGGGTAGCAAGAGCCTTTGCCAATATCCGAAAGCCCAGGGGTGACAGGTGCAAGCCGTCCCTAGCGAAGCATCGTGGCTTGTCGAGCATGTCATCCCAGGCTGGCAGGCATTGAATGACACCAATACTTAAGCCAATTGTTGAAATTGATCACCTTGTCTTCATATTGTGGCATCATTCTTGGTGAGGGTAAGATGCTACTCAAGGTCAGGGTCATACCGGCCTGGGCTATATGCTCAGAGAGCTCCTCTATGTCTCTTTTCATGTAGTCCAGGGAGGTACATCTCAGGTCATTCACACCAGCATGGACAATGACTGAGTCATATTTGTACGTGCCTTGGAGTGACCTGAGTGCTTGTGTTATGTGGCGGATCCTAGCGCCCGACAGGCAGCTCACCGTGACCTTCTCCTTGTTCAGCCTGGTGAGCAGGACGTCAGTGTGCCTGACGTTAGAGTCACCTATTACAAGTGTATCAGGTGTGTTGTTTAGCCTTAAGGGCTGTGACTGTTTGGCACACTGGCTTTGTGAGCTATGTGTTGCACGTGTTTTGTTTTGGGGTAGTGGTTGCTTGGGTGTCTGCTTTGGAGGTCTCTGCTGCTTAGGCAGATTTTTATTTAGAGCCTCGAATATGTTTTGTGTGTTTATGTGTTTGGTTTGCTGTCGTGGTAGGTCTATGTGAGACTGGAATTGTAGTGAGTGTGGTTTCCTTCTCCTCCTGACTGGTTACGCCAGTACTGACTTGAGAGAGCTTAGCCTCCAGTTTGGCTATATGGTTGCATCTCTCACATGCGTTAGAATTTGTTGGGAGGAGGAGAGGGTTGTCTGTGTACATGAGGCAGTTGTAACATTGCTTCAAGATTCCCAGATTCACCAGCTGGACCGGAGAGGAGATTGACAACTGACCTTTGGACTTGCTAGAATAGTATTGGGAATTCCTTTATAATTGAAAAAAAAGGCCAATGGGGAACAAGGTACTCAAGGGGAGTTTGTGACGGCGTAGTGCTTTTAATTTTTTAGTGCTGACTTAGTGAGCAAGTGCCAGGTAACTTAAATGCAATGTGTTACAGGTAACTTAAATGCAAAAATGACAAACAGTAACTTTCTTTCAAGTGAAACAAGGAAATAAGTACAGTAAGCAATGCAGATATCACTAGGGATCCACAGAAGCGCTGAAAAGCCGCATTTTAGGTGAAATTAGCGTTTCAGGGAAATAACAAGCAAACAAACAACAAGCATACAAACAAACCAATCATAAACCATGACAGGTTTGTCAGCTTTATTTTTAATTTAAATTTGAACAAATCTAATTACATAAAGTATTTTTTAAAGGTTACACTGTGGTGTAAGTAGCATATACCTGGTAATACCTCCTATGCTCATAAGGTTGATAGATACTGAGTGCTGTTTATATTTTAATTACACAATTAGTTGAATACTTTCTTATTTCTGCAAATATTTTTGAAAACAAGTATATGAAATGGAATCTCTTAAAGCCATATGAAAGTTCATGTCTTGGATGAATAAAAAGTTCTGCAGATACTATACACATATAAATATATATATATATATATATATATATATATATATATATATATATATATATATATATATATATATATATATATATATATATTTATATAGTGTGTACAGTTTTGAAGGGGTCTATATTAGAACATCAAAGTTTCAAAACTTTGAATGTTCTAATATTGAACCCTATTCAGCGAAAGCTGAAAACATCAAATATACAGAACAGCGAACTTTTTTTCCTAGGGAAAACATTTGCTGTTCCAAAACACATACACACAACACAAGCACACCAAACAAACAGCAATCCGCACACATACACTTAAAATCTTACACCTAACCCTACACTAAACTATACACACACCACTATTCACTTACCTTAACCCAAACCCTAACCCTAAGCTCCGTCACTATCGCACACTCACCTCACTTGCGCACTAACCCTAACTCACCTACCCCGCCCTAACCCTCACGTCCACACAATCGCACACTTACCTGACCCACGCCCTAACCCTAACTCACCTAACCCTCACGTCCACACAATCGCACACATACCTAACCCGCACCCTAACCCTAACTAACCTAACCCGCACTCAATCACACACTTACCTGAACCTGACCCGTAACTTTCCACCACAGCGCTGAAAATACAGATGCAACAGAAACGGACAGCCAAATTCTTTCCATAGGAAAAAAAATTGGTTTTCTGTTGCTTTGATATTTTCAGCTTTCGCTGCATAGGGTTCGATATTAGAACATTCGAAGTTTTGAAACTTCGATGTTCTAATATAGACCTGTTTTGAAGATATAGAAAGTTGCAAAGATTTAGAGAGAAAATGCCTAAATTATTTTTGTTGTAATGTGTTGCAATACTGATATGCAAAATTTGAATGAATTAACCATCATCACTGAAAAGAAGTTGTTTTGTCAAGCAAAACTGGTGCCTGCACTTGAGTTTTTACTTGTCACAAGGTATTTATATATCTTTGGTTTATGTTTTTTTACTAAATTTTTAGAGGAAACTCAGAAAAATAACAAGATATGCAGAATTGCAAGGATAGAACATTGTAGAGTTACCGGATGTGAGTGAATTAAATGAGAAGGCCATAGCTGTGCTAACACCCAGCAAGCTGCAGTTATTTCTTAAAGATTTCCATGATACGTATTTGTTTGAGTTAACCTGTGACTCTGACATAGTTACATTTATTCTTTTGTGTTAGTCTAGGTCTCTGGAATAGCTGCATTTATTCTCTTCTGTTAGCAGACATTTCATTTTTTTCCCAAAATATTTCTGCTTATTAACGAGTCTTAAGCTGTCTGGAATATTGTTCTGATGTGATGGCACAATTTTTGTAAATGCACATTTGATTAAACTTAATTTAAATGTAGATCTGGCTAGCTGAAGTGCATGTATGTTCCCTGTGATGTGCGTTTGCTCCCTGTCTTCATGTTCATTAGTAAAAGCAATATCCTTCATTCAACAATTTGGAAGAGATTATGGTTAGTGAAAAGGCTGCACTTACTGGGACTAGTAATCACTTCCCTTTCCTTAATGTGGTCTAGTGGTGTTCTCTGTGATTAGCCAAATGTATGCATCTAACTATCCTGATCATTTTTCATTTTGATATCATAAGATCTCACTGCAGCTAGGTCCACATTATCCGGCTATGCTTCTGCTGTTGCTGATTTGTATGTATATATATATATATATATATATATATATATATATATATATATATATATATATATATATACTCTGATCTGATAGTGTAAAGCAGAGGAGTAAGGTTATAGGCTAACAGTAATTTAATTTCTGTAGTACTAGGTTTGATTCCCTCACTGTCCTTTTGATTACAATATCATTCTGAGCAAATTACTTACCACTTATTTGCTTACTTGACCA
This sequence comes from Protopterus annectens, assembly GCF_019279795.1. NCBI lineage: Eukaryota > Metazoa > Chordata > Ceratodontiformes > Protopteridae > Protopterus > Protopterus annectens. Next base: position 1,303,339,286 of record NC_056745.1, on the reverse strand, counting down.
ATTATTCTCATTCTGCTACTGTCTATAAGTATTTCTACAGGAACTCCTTTTATTTCCTTTACATTTTATGCTTACTAAGTATCCCATACTTTGTATAACCACTGAGCTGCGTTTCCTGTTTATAACCTATTTTCAACTAACTGCCCTGTCATGTAACACACTGTATATATTTTTTAACATATTGGTGGCTTATAGCTTTTAGAATGTCATGATATAAAGTCAGGAGCCTAGTTTCATGTGCAACAATTGGAATAAAAAAGCTAAAGAGATGGCAATGCATCTCTACATGTCCAGAAATGAAAAATTGTGCTGTGATGTAATTTATACAAACTTAACTTTAGCATATGATAGAGTCATACACAAAACAGTAATCAACAAATTAGAACAACTAGCTATTGCTATAATCTTGATAAGATGAATAGCTGCATGGCTTACAAATAGAACATGGCAGCTATCATACAGAAATTGGGTAGGTGAAAGTCTATGTTACAGTCAGGGCATCCCATAGGCTCTGAGTAAGGTTATAGGCTAACAGTAATTTAATTTCTGTAGTACTAGGTTTGATTCCCTCACTGTCCTTTTGATTACAATCTCATTCTGAGCAAATTACTTACCACTTATTTGCTTACTTGACCAATTATTCTCATTCTGCTACTGTCTATAAGTATTTCTACAGGAACTCCTTTTATTTCCTTTACATTTTATGCTTACTAAGTATCCCATACTTTGTATAACCACTGTCCTAGGCTCATACTTGTTTATGTTGTATCTTTCAGATCTACCTTTTTCTTATGAGATGTTCTACAGTCTGTATGTGAGTGGCTTGAAATTAGTAAACTATTTACATCTGTTACAGTCTGCAAAAGAACTTGCAATTGACTGTTTGACACAGGACAATAATATACTGATAATAGGTTCAAAGGTAGGTACTAGGCTATCTGCCTGAGGGCATTTATAAGCCTAGCCAGAGTGTGTCGGCTATCACCGCGCCCCATTGATTAATTAACCGATCCTCTGTCAAGCAGAGCCAATGAAGTGATCCCAGGGGTGTATTTTCTGTTACCCATCCACTTGTCAATGTTTCTCTTGAAGAGTGTTTATGAGGGGCTCTGCCTAATATAGTTTGGAATTTTTTTCCAAAGCATGGGGAGTCTCTGTGACAGGAATCTATGCCTCCAGCATGTTCTATTTATTGTTGTAGCAAGGTTTAGCTCACTAGAGCGCGTGGCTCGCAGTGACTTGGATTTCTTTAGGTGGAGCATGTCCATCAATTCTGAGTTGGACATGGCTTTATTAGTCAAGCAGAGATCACCTCTGAGTAAGCGATATGCTACTGAGTACAGCCAGAGTTTTTTCAGTTTAATCAATAACTAAGTACATGAGATTTGGGAGACACAGACTGAAGGGTGAATATTTAATACAGCACACAGTGATTGAAAATGTGTATTCATTTAGGAACCTGTGTATATAGGTAGATCCTCTTTTGAGCTTTTTTTGAATCATATCAAGGAATTGGTTAATTATAGTTCTTAAACTGTAGTGATCATTCTTTTGTAAGAACCTATAATCTTGTATCCAGTGCCTACCTATGCTGTATAAAAAGAGTTATAAAGTCTAAGAAATCAAAAATGATGAAATGGAAGTGGAAGTGCTGCAATGAGCTTGACGGTGGTTGCACGATGCATCAGGAAGAGAATGGACTGGCTGCTTTTCATGTTGCTGAAAAGGCTGCAGAAACTATTACAGTGCCTTCTAATGGTTTACCAGATTTACTACTTACAAATATAATCAATATTGAAGAATCGGAGATTGAAAATGTGACTTCATGGAGTCAAATGAATAAATTTAATCCTGAAGAAAGATTTATTCCTATGGTAAAGGAAGTGATGTCAGGGGTTACAAGGAAGGAAGTAACTCCTATTTGTTTATTTTTTATTTTATTTTATTTTATTTTTTTGCTAGTCAGTCCAAGGATCACATAGTGTACTGCAAACACCAGCTACAGATGTCCCTAGTGTTATATATGCTATTATTATAAAGAGGTCACACAGTGAACTTGCTAAAAGCAATACACAAAAATCCATTACCTGTGGTAAGTATTTCATCTACTAGAGCCATTAGCACTATTATTATTAATCTATATGCTCTTTGGGACTTTATTTTTGCTCCATTGCAAATTATAATTAAAGACATTCGTGCATTTATGCATGAGGGGAAGGCTACCTTTTGCGATATCATCTTTGAGACTGCAGATCAATTTTTACAGCGGGTTAATCTGGAATGTTTGTGTCAGCCATGAGTGCTGTATACATTTTCAGCCCTGAATATGAACTTTAAAACAAAATTTTTTTTGTACATTTTAGAAATGCAGACAATAATGATACTTCACTGTGGTTGTGCTTTTGATATTAATTAAATGTATGGTAATGGGGGCTGTGGAATGGGTCATGGAAAAGGTGGGTTTTGCTATCTAAGCAGCTTGGTAAAGTGAAGCATATTCCCAGTGTCATTTCTATTAATGATCATATATGTGTACCTCAAAGCGCAGCCTAAAACTTTTTTTTTTTTGCTTTTGTGGTTCTTTATCACATCTGGTTCAAAATTAGGATAAACGACATTGTATTCAATGTGATGCTCTTGGCCATTCTGCTTCTAATTGTGTTTCTTCTTGTAGAGAATATAAAATTATTGGACATTTTTAGTTTGACTGTCCCAAGTTACTTACAAAAGATGTGGAGGACAGTGAGCAAATTATACAGGATGCTACGCATAAAAATAATATATCAGGGGCTAAGGAGTCTCACGGGGAAAAGGTTATAGCACCACATGTCAAGGTCACACAAGAAAATGTTCCTCCTACTACTTCTCATACATTTCAAGTACTGGATACAGAAGAGGTGCCCAACAGTGATTCTGAGCATACTTTACAAACATTAGAGTTCACAGAGGAAGAGGGGGGGAAGCAGGTGATGGCAGTGATGATATACGAAGTTCTGGAAATGAGGAAATGGGATGAAAATAGTACTACTGTTGGTAAGAGGGTACATAAAAGAAAGCCGATACAGCAGGTTAATAAACATTCTGTTAAGGAAGAAAAATGACAGTCTTGTTATTAGCAGCTTAAATGTGAACAACTTTGATTAATGAATGTTGCATATTAGTAAAACAAAAAAAAGGCTCACAACCAAAACGGACTTCAAATTTAATTAGTTTAGTGCTTTCGTCAGTAGTAAACTATTGACTTCATCAGAACAAGTGATCACAGTACAACACACTTCCTTTTGTAATAAAACCTAGTCACATGATCTTTACGACACAATTAAATTAACTTAAACTGAACTATTTGAATTCAACATCCAAATGTATAAAAAAAAAAAACTACACCACTTACATCAAACATTGTGATCCAAATAAACCTGACATACTAGCCCTGACCGAAACATGGCTACACCCCAATATAAAAGACTCAGAAATAATACCTCCAAGCTTTGCAATAACCAGAAGAGATAGATCTATAAAAAGGGGGGAGGGATAGCCCTTCTATATCCCTCTACACTCAATATCACACCCTACATCAGTAATATACCCATCTTTTCCAATTCTGAGGTACTAATCTCTTATTTGAACCTCAACCTATCAAAAACAATTTGCATAATTGTAAAATATATTTCACCAGGAAACAATACACCACTGCTGGAAAATATTTTATCCTGAACATCCCAAACAATAAACCTCAAAACAATAATCTTAGGAGACGTAAATATAGATTGGCAAACCATAGCTTCCAACTCCCCCACAAACAGTATAAATCTGTATGTTTTTTTTCTCAGCTTATCAATACTCCAACAAGATACAGCAAAGATCTTACCTGCCAATCCACCCTAGACTGAATCCTAGTATCCCACCCCAACAATTGCCCCCTTCCAGTATGCTGTCTAGCTCCCTCAGCGACCATCTGCCAGCTTATTCACTTAGGAAAAACTCCCAATAACTAAGGGTACACACTGTAAAATCAGTTAGGAACTCAACTAATTTTTGTCAGCATAAATTCAACAATCTCCTACATGAAAGACTGGACACCCCTTAAACAACTACTCCTTAATGATGCTGTGCTATACTTTAATAATATCTTCCTTCACATACTTAATACGCTAGCTCCCAAACTACCCCTTAATGATGATGTACTTTACTTTAATAACACCTTCCTTCACATACTTAATACACCAGCTCCCAAACTACCCCTTAATGATGCTGTGCTATACTTTAATAATATCTTCCTTCACATACTTAATACACCAGCTCCCAAACTACCCCTTAATGATGCTGTGCTATACTTTAATATCTTCCTTCACATACTTAATACCCCAGCTCCCATTCATATGAAAAGAATCAAAAATAACTCAGCACAATGGCTCTCTAAGGAATGTAAACACCTGATGAAGCAAAGAGACCTAGCCTGGAAAACCTGGAAACTAAACAAAGATGAACAAAATCATGTCAACTTCAAAACACTACATAACAAAGTGACAAAACTAATCAACAGAGACAAGAAGTCATATTATTCCCAACTTCAATATAAAATCAACCCCAATAAATTTTGGCACTCCATATCTTCTCTACTTAGCCCTGGAACAAATAGAGAGCACACCCTATCACCTGATACCTCCATCACAAATATCCGAAAACTTTAAAAAGTACTTCATAAAATCAATATCAGAACTACTAACTAACACCCCTAATGCTGGACCTCCCCCACCCTTCAACCTATTAAGATACCAACCCCAGAACATCAACGACTTCTAATCCTGCCATTAATAACCCCCTACTCAACAAAATGTCATGCAAACCCCATTCTCATTTCAGCCCATACCCACTGACACCATTATGAAGCTAAAACCCTGCTCTACCTCAGCTGACAATCTTCCACCACACTACCTCAAACTGGCTGCTAATTCAATTGCCTACCCAATCAGTATCCTTATAAACAGGTCTTTATCTGAATCAGAAGTACCTACCATATGGAAACAATCTCACATCACCACCATCCACAAAGGGGGCAGCTCTTTTGATCCATTTCCATCCTATAGCCATCTCATCGCACATATCCAAAATTCCTGAGAGAGGTATCCATCAGCAGGTAATGCAGTATCTATTGCAAAACGATCTTTTAACCAAAACTGAACATGGCTTCCAACCCAGCCACAACACAACTACAGCCCTATTATCTTTTACGGACACCGTGAACAAGGCCAGAGATGCAGGATGGTATACAGCCTCAGTATTCCTTGATCTCTCCAAGGCCTTTGACACGGTGTCTCACCCCTCACTATTGAACATACCGTCTAACTTAAGCTTCTCACATAACACAGTAAAATGGTTTCAGAGCTACGTCAAGGATCATAAGCAAGCAGTGAAATGGTCCAATGAACTCTCACCCTTTCTCCACACCCCTACTGGAGTCCCTCAAGGCTCCATCCTAGGACCCCTACTCTTCAACATTTTCACAAACAACTTTCACACTGTCTCTCACCCTGGGACCCTCATTCAATATGCTGATGACTCTACCATAATCTGCACTGCTCAATCACTACTTTTAAAAACTCAACAGTCCTTTACTGCAGTCGAATCCTGGCTAAGAAATACCCAACTCTTTCTTAATCCAAAGAAGACAAAACTAGTACTCTTTCACCCCAAAAACACCTCCCCTGTCACTGATCATTTCAACATCCTTGCATCCGACAACACTGTCATAGAAATAATGCAGAAAACCAAACATCTAGGAGTTATCGTTGACAATAAACTTTCATTCAACCCCCGTATAAAGCAAAATATAAAGAAAACTCCTCAAAAACTAGGACTCTTATTTAGAAACAAACATTTCTTTATTGCACCAACCAAAACTACCATTGCAAAAACGTTTTTACTTCTCTTCTTTCTTTAAGGTGCCTCTATCCTAACTAACTTACAAACTTCTACCATAAGCAAGATGGAACAGTGCTACAACAAAGTTGCAAAGTTTGCCAGAAACTCTAAATATCACACACACCGCTGTAAATCACTCTGAGAATTAAACTGGCTTGATCTCCCCAACCAACTTGCCTTTATTCAGCTATCCACCTTACACAACCTTATTTTCAAGCCTACTGCCTGCCCTGCACTAGCCAGTCTAGTCACACCTTACACACCAAATTGATCCCTGTGATCAGAAGACAAAAATCTCTTAGCTGTCTCAAAACCCACAAGAAAACCAGGTCACTCTCTGTATTCATACTCTGTCTCTATACTTTGGAATTCACTTCCTCTAGCTAACAGGTCTATAACGGGCCTAACCCATTTCAGAGCCTCTTTAAAAAATCATCCCAAAAATGCATGCCTCTTCTGCTGCATAAAGCCTGTCTAATTCCCAGCTCTTCCTCTTCTTCCACACTAGCCTCATCCTCCTCTTCTGTCACATTTCATTCCTTCACAGTCTACAAGATCCTAAGGCTCTCCTAACTCCTCTGTTTCTATATGATATCCTTAAGTTACTGCTTGGGCTGTAATGCCTCCACTCTTTTTAACTGTCTCACTATCTTTCTGGCTATTATTTTCCTAACTGAAGATAACATTCTATTTTTTCATGTACTGTAGCAGGCAGTGTCACACATTGCACTACCTACGTACTATTATTTGGACACTACATCATGTATGGTGAGATGACTATTATACCATGATCCCCAAATAGCTGACTGATTGGCCAGTGCCCCGTTATCAATCAGTTATACTAATGGAAAAGACTTTTTCGCTCTCTTTTTTTCCATTTTTTAACACAACTAAATGGGTCTGTTATAAGGTTAATATATTTAAAATAAAGCAAAAACGATCTCCGTTGCTTATTTTTTTTTGTCCGCCATTGTTAAACCCATTTATTTAACAACAGAGCGGTTAAGTTGTTGTAAAAGCAGAGAAAACAAGATCTCCGTTGGAAATTTATGTCTGCATATGTTTAATGAGTTTTAAAAGTTTAAAATAAGCAAAAAATAAACAGCGGAGATGTCCGTTGCTGTTTCGTATGTTAATGTCATTAAACTCATTTAGACACTAAAAAAAAAAAAATGGAGATCTTGCTTTCGTTGCTTTTGCCCCAACTCTGATGTGTACCGCAGCACGCAGTACATCAGAGAACCGCCGCCGATGACTATTATTTTCTATAATGTTTTAACTCTATAGAACTGTCTAGATGTGTAGTATATATTGTAACATCTTGTAACATTGTTTGTTTTTTCACCTTATTTTTCTATAGTATTTCTAATGTCATTTATATTGTATTGGATTTTACTGTATTTGTATTGTACTGTATGTGGAGCTTTTCTCCCTGGGCCTCTGCTGAAAACAGGTTCTGTAGATCCAGTCAGACCAGCCCGGTAAACAAATGTCAAATAAAGTAAATAAAATCCTTTTATATAAATACCCAGAAAGTACTACATTTTTTCCAGGTCATAGAGTAGTTTGGGGTAATGCACAGGGCAGCAACTTTGATAATCCACTGTTTTTGCTTGAAGCCATATAAGAATTCTAAAGGAGCTAAATATTTATAGCATCCACAATAAAGACAGATTTTTTTAAAAAAAAAAATGCATTGGGCAGACATAATGTAATTTTTATGAACATAGGTGCAGAGACATTTACTAGGCAAGCAGTCACTGAGACCATGCTCATAGGAAATATGCGTAGTCTTAAAACAACCTTAAGAATGACACCCTTGGAAAAAAACATGATAATAATAATGTTAATGATTCCCACATTTTTTGAAGAGGGCCATACAGGTAATCCCCAGGCAAATTTGTGGCTATACATCCATTTGTCTAAATTTGCCTTGAGTGCAGATGTAGTACTACTCTGCTTGATAATTATAAATGAGCAAAGCACTAGGTTATGAATTTAAATCGCCAAGAACTTTATTAATTTGTCTTTTATATAGGAGCTGCATATGCTGTTAGCCCTGCTAAGTTACAGGACATTGAACAAAGCTGGCTTTTTCATGGCACTGTAAGTTAGACAAAGGTCATTGCAAATGAGCCACAAGGTTACCAAGTGTAAGTATAATCAAGCTAGTCTTTCAGGCTACTTAGGGGTATCAAGTCCTTTGATTTCCTTAGGAATATCTATATTTTTTCTAATTGTGAAATGTTTTTGTTTGGTACATGCTGATGGAGCATCCTACTCAATAATAGTTTTTGTTTGGTACATGCTGAGTGGAGCATCCTACTCAATAATAGATCTAATAAGGCCCACAGAGGTATTATTTTTAGTTTTGGACAGAGATTCTAAGACTTATTTTATAATGATTTTCAGGAATCCCTATTGAAATGCCAAGTACCAACAAACCAAAAGAAAAAAAAAAAGATAGAAAACACAAGAGAAAAGTGAATCTCCCCACAACCCCTGAACTAATATATACCAACTCCAAGATCACCATACCTCAGAGAAAAGGGAATATTCTGAGAAATTGCATTTCGGACTTAATGTATGCGAGTCCATTCTTTCATCCATTCAGTCTCTGCATTTCAGGGCTCACTCTAGCAGGTCTCAGCATTTCAAATGGTCACCATTTTTTGGTGGAGAGCACAGTATGTATAGTAAGAGTGGTGACAGGGGAGGATGGGATTAAATGGAAACCATATTTGTCTGTCAAGGTATTTACTCGGTTGTTTAGTTCAGAATGATGGGTGTTATTGTAGACCAAGTCAGTGCTTTGTTGGGCAATGTTTCTTACTTTCATAACATAGCTGAAGAAAGATCCCTACAGACAAATGGGTTGGTTATGGCAGAGGTACCAAAAAGACTAAAGGAAAAGTTTGCTTTTGCTCAGCTGTGGTCAGATTTTACCAGTGATGTAGAGATGCATGGTGGGGAACAGGCTGGCATAAAATTAGTAAGATACACAACTACACCAAAAAATAAAAGTTTAATAATGCAAACCTTTCGGGCTAACCACCCTTCATCAGTACATGAAATAATGCATTTTCATCTCCACTTTTAAATAGGGATTAGTTAAAAACACATGATACAGCCAGCCTATCATCATCAATTTACAATTACAACATTTAAAACAATAGTGCCTAAATTTATAAATACTTAAAACCATCATTTATATACTAAAATTAATGAATTAACACAACATTAAAAAAGTGGAACTATATGTACTTGCTATATATTTTCTCTTTGTCTTTTTAACTATGTGTTTTACTTTTTGGCATAGTTGTGTATAGGAAACTTTTTTGTCATACAGCACTGTTCATTAGTTACTTCATAAAATTAGTAAGAACCAGCTTGAGAGTATTTGAACTTCTAGTTGGGAGTTTGACAATTTATTCCATATAATTTGCATTAATAATATCCAAGAAACAAAGAACATATTTATTATTTCTGGTGCAGTGTGTGTGTGTGTGTGTGTGTGTGTGTGTGTGTGTGTGTGTGTGTGTGTGTGTGTGTGTGTATGTACATCCCAAACTCCCAATCAGCAGTTGGATATTTAAATGTTCCTAACTTGATAATGCTAGGTTTGAAAGAAACTCCCTCGTGCAGTGAGGTAGTTATCAGGGTCTTCTGGAGTGTTGGAAAAAATAATATAATACAGGGCTTTATTGAGTATTAATGTAATCTCCAGGAACTGTAAATTAAGATCACTGAATTTTTCATGAGGGTTTGGGGTTTCCGACAAAAATAGATACTCCCCAGATAACCTTAGGAATGGAAGCATGACAGGTGTAAAACCCTGATATACAACCAGTGATCTCACCGCACTGGAACCAGGTTTTGGTAACTACACAGATAATGATGTCTTCAGGTTACAGAAATGTCTCATGTTTTGGCTGCTTTTTATTAAGGCTCTTGAAATGTGTAATTTCACACTGGTGTTGTCTGGATCTGAATTTGCTAGAGTTGATTGTGTGTCAAGTAAACTCTGCCTTGAAAAGGCACTATTGATGCAGTAAATGTTTTTGCCTGTATGCAGAAGTCTTGTTGTAAGAGGAACTAGCCACCCTTGTTAAACCCAGATGTCTTGTTCTCCATTTCATCATAGGCTAAGACATGCTGCACCCCCTTGGAATGACACCAACTACTTAGCTAACTGCTGAAGCCAATAACCTTATGCTGATATTTACTTATCATTATTACTGGCAATATGCTACTCACGCCCAGTGCCATCCCTGCCTCTGACACACGCATAGTAAGTTATTTTATACCTTTTTGCATGTCTCCTAGGACAGAGCACTTAGGTCATTCAGTAGGTCATAACTGTATTTGTTAAAAGGTCCCTAGACTCCTTGTGATATCATGGATTCTGGCCTAAGATGGGCAGCTTACAGTCACCTAGTTCTTGTATACCCCAATGAGTGTGGAGTCAGTGTGTCTTACAATATAGCCACCAATGACTAGGACATTTCCCCTGTGTCATAGCAGGCTTTCATGGCCTTATGGTCTTCTACTTATGGTGACTAATTTGGGAACTATGTGCATGCATGATGTTTGAGATGTAGATGTAGAATATACTACCAGTTCTTGAGGCTGAAATTTTTTGGTACATATTATAGGAGGCTTTGATAGGCCCTGTAACAGAGTCAGCTTAAGTTATAGTTCTGGTGTTGTGTAGCATCTGGTGTAGAATTGTGGAAGTGAAGTACTTACCCACAATGGCCTGATGAGAGAGTTAATCTCCACATAACTATGTAATTACAGCTCTCTTGGGTGTGGTGTTGTTAGGAAGTGGCAATGGTCAGTGAGTTGGTTTGTAACAAGCAGAACTGAGGTGAGCTACCTGCCACAACTCTGAGCTGAGACAACAAACAACTAGAGGCTTCTGAGCTTCCAAAAAATCACAAGTTGGCTGTTTTTTTGCTTGTTTATACTATTTACTGCATTCTTTTATTGCCTGCTGCCTACATTAATACTGTATTTATATACTGTGTACTAATCTACACTGTTGTACTGCAATTGTCTGCCTTACTGAGCCAAAAGTGCAAAAGTTCATTTTTTTTAACTCAAATGCCCTGAAACAAATTGTTCATACCCTGACAAGAGGAACAAACATACGAGATCTGGTCCTCACTAACATGTCAAACAAATGCACTACTGCAACTGTCAGACCCTCATTAGTTAAATCTGACCACAAATCAGTTACCTTTGAGTTGACACTAACACCAGAACTCACAAAAGGTGAAATCAGCCAAAAGAACTTCACCAAGGTAAACTATACCCTCCTAGGTGACGGTATGAATGCATTCCAAGCTCCACCCCCAGCTAGAAGTGGTAACTACACCGAAGCTTACACTAAAGCCCTGTACAATCACTTGCTTAAGTGTATAGGCTCAGCTGTACCAGAAAGAATTATAGCCAGAGCCCAAGTAAAAACAAGCAGCCATGGTGGATATCCAGCATCAGCAAACTTTACAATAAATGCATAAAGGTGCTGTCCATGAAAACAAAGGTGAGACCCCAACAATGGAAAAGCACTCTCCTCAGCCTCAACAAGCAAATAAGATAATTTGTCAAATCCTCTAAGGGCCTCTTTGAAAAAAACTGAGTTAGCACAGCCAAGGATAACCATAAGGCCTTTTACAGTCTCTTATGTAGCCTAAAAAGTAGGAACCAAGCATGTGCAGATCTAGTGACCAATGGTATCAGACACACTGACCCCCAGAGATAGCAAATATGCTTGCAAAAAGGTTTAGTGAAAATTTCACTCACATATCCCCTCCAAATCTACCACAAATCTTGCCCCCCCCCATACATATCTGAAGAACACATCATCAAAGCCTTGTCCAATGCAAAAAACACAGCCTCTATGGGACCTGATGGCATCCCAGGATGACTTCTAAACAGGCTAAAACATGAACTAGCATCACCATTAAGTACCCTTTTCAATCATAGTCTAACCACAGGCTTTGTTCCCGCAGAAAGGAGAACAGCATCAGTTATTCTGCTCCACAAAGGTGGCCCAGCAACAGACTCAAGGAATTACAGACCCATAAGCCTAACCAGCCTCATCTGTAAGGCCTTGTAATGTAGCATTATGGACCTCATAAATCAAGACATAGGTGACCTCCAAACCCTGGATCCTACCCAGTTTAGCTTCATCAAGGGCAGATCCTGGCTGTTAAATCTTGTGGATTTTTTCAAAAATGTAACCAAGAACATTGAGGAGGGCAAATCCGTGCACATAGAAAACCTCGACTTGGCAAAGGCGTTTGACACAACCCCACACTCAAGCACTACCGATAAAGTTAACAAACTTTTCCCCTCAGGTCTCCACTGAAAACAGGCCTTTCACTCAGCTGGACCAACCCAGTTAACAAATGGCAATAAATAAATAAATAAACCTCTTTGTTGTAAGATGGGTTGATAACTGGCTCACAAACTAGACACACACTATCAAACTGGGCAACTCCACATCAACCAGACGACCTGTTACCAGCAGGGTGCACAGGGGTCAGTGCAGGGGGTCTATATCATATGAGCGAATCGCACAAATTGCGAACGCTCATAATATCGAACGTACCAGACCTCGAACTTCCTATTGTGGGGCCTCCCTGCTAAATATATATTCCAACTCCAAGATCGCACTACAGTGAGGAAAGGGCAAATATCCCATTCTTCACCATACCAAGATCTCAGAAAAAGCACTTTGAGGTCCGGTACATTCGATATTATGACCGTTCGCAATTTGTGCGATTCGCTCATATGATATAGACCCAGTGCAGGGCCCCCTAATGTTTGCTATATACTTCTCAGAAGTTCAGGTCAAAACTAAGGGGTTGTGGCTGACCAAGTTTATAGCTGACTGCAAACTGGATGCAATCATTGAATCCCCAAATGATGTCAGTATACTCCAGGAGGGTCTTACGCATACCAACAACTGGTGCCTTAGTCATGGTCTCAAACTGAATGCAAAGAAATGCATCGTCTTTCCCTTTGGCACAGACAATTGTCCCTTCACACTATCAAATCAAGAACAATACCCTAAGTACCCATGAAGTGGTAAGAGACTTCGGTTCACAAGTTGACTGCGACCTTAACTTCGACCACCATGTGTCTACTATAATAAGGAAGGCTCTCTACATAGCACACTTGATTAGTAAAGGCATCTAAAGCAAAAGAGGTTATAACTCCTCTATACTCGGCACTAATCTGGCCTATAAGTGAGTATAACACCCCATTTGGCATGTACTGTACAAAGCACCTGCAGCAATTGGAGAGACCTCAGAGATTTCTAACAAAGATCAAGGGACTCCAGCATGTGCCGTACACTGACAGATTAAAGTCCCTGTCACTTTACTCTGCATCATATAGATTTCTTACAGGACACTTATGTCTGGCTTACATCACAATCTCAACCCAAACCTAATGAACTTGCTGCATATCCGTAACTCAAATGGGACTGGGGTCACCCATTCCAGGGAGCTAAATATGGCCTGTGACTTAAATAGGATATGCTGGAGGGACAGATTTATCTCCCAGTGACTGCCACATCTTTGGAATGGGCTAACTATTCATGTGAAACAGAGCACCTCTATGACACTGTCCAAAAGGAACCTGGACAAGTGGATGGGGCACCATAAATTCTTATTGGGAATAGCACCCACAACCCTCCTGGACATGGGGAGTCATTACTAAATGCAATCTTGGGTATTAACTAACATTTCTATGGCATTACATAGGGATGAAACAGCTAGGTTTGAAATGACCTGCAGGTCAATAGCCTAGTAATCATCTATGATCCTATGATCCTATACAGTAGTTGCTACACTCCCTCAAACACCTACTCAAGTTTTCTAGTTATAGAGGGGGTAAGAGCAGATTATTGTGCCAAAATGCCAAAGGTGTGTGACAATGAATGAAGTGAGGAATGTATTAAGGTCTGACATCAAGAACAAGGGGGTAGAGAGCACCGCCCCTAAGGTTCTACACTGTGCTCTATCTAAGGGAGTATGACTATTTAGGCATCACATAGTGCTCTATCTATAATATAGCTAGCTGTATCTACAGTGCTAAAACAAATGCAATAATTCAAAGTATTATAAGGCAAATGATTTAAAAATGTGGGCTTGATCCATAAAATTATCCAAAAATGCTGGTCAAATAATTCAAAAATACAAACATAATTTCTTCAACTCAACAAACACTGTGCAATCAATCATAGGCAGAGTACAACAATTTGCAATGCAGGAGGGAAATGAATCAAACAAAAAGGTTTGGTTGCCACAAAAGTCATGCAAAAATGAAGACAGGATGATTGAGCAAATGCAGTCCAATAAATAGATGACATTGTTACCACACCTTAACAAACACCATGTACAAAATAAATAGCACAGTATAGCAGTTCACAATGTGATAAGGCAGAAAATTCAAAAGTTAAGGCTCTGGTACCATAAAATTATACAAAAATGGAAGCTCTGGTGCCTAGCTCCATGGACCAGAAGGAAAAAGCCCTTACTGTGACCCGGGTGACTGGGGTTCGATTAGGGGCTCCATCACTGGAGAAACTAGGTAGTGAGGGAGAGCAGTAAAGGGGTTTGACCTGCTTGCCTTTTCCAAAGGATGGCAAGGGTGGTGGGTACTCAAGGATTATATGGGGTAACACATCCTGTGTTTAAGAGGAAGGGGGTGGGAACTGCTTCCTGGCAACATCCCCTTGCTGAAGTGAGTGGCAATCAGTGCAAATAGCTCACTGTGCATTCCAATACAACTTCACAAGTCAGGAATCCAGGGTGGAGACATAGGGCAAAATAGAAAAGCCCTCAACCACCATTAATAGCTTTCTAAATGATGTCCCCTCCCAGATGATGCCTGCACCAGTGATGAGGAATGAATGGGCCAGTTGGCTGTGACAGTGATAATGGCTGACAGGCAGTGAGGGCAAAGAGTGTAAAAAATACAGGTTCAAGTGTTACAGAACTAAGTAAACACAGTACACAAAATTATGCAAAAGTGTGGCACAAAAAGTATGCACTATGCCATGAAATACAGCATATAGTATAGCAATACAAAACAAACAGCCAACAGCATTTTCCAGAGTGAACTGTCTGCCACCAAATAAACACTTAGTAGACCACAATTTCCCTTTCTCTCCCAAGAGAAAATAGCAAAAAAAAAATAAATCCAAATGTAAAATACTGACAAACAAGCCAAATGAAATCTCAGAAATAGACCAAAAGTAACTTTACTAGTGCGGAGAGATCAATAGGACAGTCAAATTTACTACTGTACTCTAAGTACAGATTAATAATTTGTTAATGTCACTTGTAATTATTTGGAAATTGCCTGCTTCTAAAAAGATTTGTAGATATTATTGTAGAAAAATGTAACTAAGAAATAGTCCACATGCTGAAACATTTTTTTTAAGATTGCTTTTGTTTAGTAAATTAGTTTTAGTGATCCTAGTCCCTTAATACTGTTTATTTTTATTATTGTGATATTCTTCAACTTTTTGGGAGTTAATAAGTACTCTTACTTTTCCTGTATAAATTGATATTATCGTTAGCATTCTTTATCCAAATATTTTTGTATGTGTGCATGTGTTTCTAGTTGTCATGATTTTAAATGTATTTATTACAGTTATGCATGCTTTGTTTTTCTTCAAAAAACTAAGAAGCTTGTGCTTCTTAAAGAATTGTTCACTCCCATTCATACTGAAAGAAATGCAATTGCAATAAGAGATATATAACAGAGGAATTAAAAAAAGAGAAAATAAACAGCAATACGATTGGTTCATAAGTTCATAGGTAAGCACTAGGATGGCCACCATTTTAAGCCGAGCCAGTTTCCATTTTTGTGCTCATATTAACCTGTCCCATTTTGGTTAGAGATTGACCTTATGCACTCCATGGTCGATAATTATATATTACTCCTGATGAGAATAACTGGGATCATACTATAGATAATTTGAGGTTAAAAATGTATGAGATAAAGCATTTACAGGCTGCCTCTGTGTATTACTAGTACAGGGGGCAGTCGTGGGGTTAATGTTCTGCTTCCCGTCCATAGATCTAAGTTGTACTAGAATATGGACAGGGACGAATTGTGTTTATGTGGATGGGAAGTCTGTTCCACAGCAGCGGTACACTCTACAAGATATACCAGTCCCTCCAAACAGTTCTATTGATGTCACAGAAGAGGTTTAGATCCCTAGACTATTTCTGATAACATCTGACTTGCTGATGTGCAGTAAATCATCAGTATTGGGTCTGAGGATGTCTTGTATGCTAGACACAGGTCACTTCTGAGCAATCTGTTGAATACTTTGTATAGTGACAGGGCTTTGAGTCGGTCCATATAGGACATGTTGTTTAGGCCTTATATCCTTTTAGTAAGGTATCTATGTGGGCATTCCAGTTGTTGCATGTGTCCACACAGATACATGCCAAAGGGGGCATTATATTCAATGACTGGTCTAATGAGGGCTGAGTAAAGGTGGGGAAATGATATCCCTAGATATAGACACAATCCCTTTGTTTATAAGCTGTTCAATATAGAAGGTCTTTCATACAGCAATGGACACATGTTGGTCAGAACTTAGGTCACTATCCACATAAGTTCCTAAATCTTAAACAAATGTGTCAAATCTTAGATGTATGCAGTTAATGTGGTAGTTCTCTGGGATAGACAAATTCCCAAATCATGCAATAATGCATTTTGCCATATAGTTTTGATCCATAATTTTGGCAGCAGTTATTTATTGGGACAAACCTTTCTGAAGGATGGCTAAGTTATTTGTGGAGTCAATGACTGCTCCTAGGGTGCACTCATCTGCAAACTTAGTCAGCCAAAGCCAAAAAAACTAATTATCCCAATATCCTAAGCTGGCCAGCAGTTAGTTTCCTTCAGTTTTCGTTTTCTCTTCAAAAAGGCAAAACAGAGTTAACATGATATAATTTTAATTATTGGAATACATCAGCTACTATGTAAGAGTTGGAGCTGCAATGATTGCCCCTACAAGTCATCTAATAATCCAGTATCCATCCATTGCTGAACTTCCTCTAGATTTGTTCACTTAATGATTATTTCTTATCAGCAATTTTTTAATAATATTTAAAATGACTGGCTATAGCATACATTAGTAAATATTATGAATCAACAGTGAAAAGAGAATACCTATACAAGACAGTTTTCATTTTGCTATACTGGCAGATATAGAAAAAAATAGTTAAGGTAGCCTAATAAATAATGTATTTCTTTTGGTAGGATCTTTCAGAATTTTATTTTTGCATTCAGATTTCATAAACATTTACCATAGCTGATACTGGAGGTACCTGAGGATAAGAATTTTCTCTAGACGTTCTATGGTCTCTATTTTAGTCCTTTTATATAACTTTAAATTAATATCAAGCCACAGAAAATTTTAGTAGTGTGTTAGAATCCAGAACATGAGTAAAATCTTGAGGCATTCC
This sequence comes from Protopterus annectens, assembly GCF_019279795.1. Classification (NCBI taxonomy): domain Eukaryota; kingdom Metazoa; phylum Chordata; order Ceratodontiformes; family Protopteridae; genus Protopterus; species Protopterus annectens. The sequence goes on along the minus strand of NC_056745.1, from coordinate 1,303,321,857 downwards.
AAATATTTTGATGCCCACCCTTGACGTTTTATTCTAGTTAAAAACAAGCTCCATGTCAGTATACAAAAAGTCAGTTCCTCTAAAAAGGTAGTTGATCAGAAACAAAGGCATTGATTCACAGCCTGTCATTTATTAAGGGCAAACCCCTACATCCAAAATCCCCTGCATCCCTAGTCGTACTATAATGAACTCCAAAGCCCCAACCACACTAACTTACGTCAAGTAATGCAGTTTTGACCAAATGTTATTAATTTGGCACTTGACTGGCACACTACATTCTAAGCTTAGCAATTATAGGTTCACAGGTTCAAAAGTAAGTGCTAGGCTAGCTGCCCTTGTAGGAATATTTTAAGTTTAGCCAATTTCCCTTTCAAAGGTGAGACTCAAACTTTGTACTTTATGTCTGTGAGGTAAACTCCTTAACCATTATGCCAAATCCCAAACTGTTATGCCTTTCCCAACACCAAATAATAAACTATTTATTGTTTATGTTTTTATGCTTCAGGTAACAATCTGTGTTTCTAAGTTTTATATAACAACATAGAATGCAGCTGTACTAAAATTGGGATTAAAAAAGGAATACCACCAGTGGTAGCCCTATCACAGTCGATTTTACAATGGCAGTAGGCCTTTCTGATTCATAGACAGGCCTACTGTAGTGATTCTACACAGTCTGTAGAGTCACTACAGTGGGCTTTCTCTACACCCATGCTACTTGCTAATGAAGAACACTGGGGAAGCAGTCTATGCAAATTAGCCTTATGCTGTCCCCCATAAATGCTTCCGCATAGAGTGGTTATGCTATGTAAATTAGCAAGCTGGCACTGTTAATGAACATTGGCAAAATGCTTCATTCCACCATGGTTGTCAGTAAGAGAGACCACATAAAAGTTAAAACTGGGTAAGTGTCCACAGAAAGGTAGTGGTGGGGAGCCTGAGTGTGTATGCATGTCTATGACAGCATGTGCATCTCTGTAAGACTATGAGTGTTCTTGGTGAGAGTTTGTGTGTGTGTGTGTGTGTGTGTGTGTGTGTGTGTGTGTGTGTGTGTGTGTGTGTGTCTGTCTGTCTTTCTGTCTATCTGTCTGTCTGCCTGGATGATTGCAGCAAGGGAATCAGTCGCAAAGTCATTAGAAAAGGGGTGGGGGCTATGTGGGAGAGTGTCTTTTTGTGTGTCTGTGTCTGTGTTTGGGTGTGGTGTATGGTGGCTACCATACCTCTGTACCTGTAAAATACCCTAGACCAAATAGCAAAGCCTGTAATACTGGAAGGAGACACTAGACACTAAAGGTTTTGCATCACTAAGCATTTTTGAACAGTAAGACGTATGAACCTCTAATGTCTGGTAATACTGATTGAATGTAATTGTCTGTAATTTACCAGATGTAGGGTATTTACAAGAGGGAAAAATCAAGGGAGAGTGTATGGTGGGGTACCTTTGCTAACAAAATGCATTGGCCACCAATTGTGATTACCACAGGAAAGTGATGATTAGCAATAGCAGCAGCACCCTGAAATTCACAAACATGCTAATTAACTGATAATGAGGTCTCTGAATCACATATCCTGTGATCATGGAAACTGCTGCGTTTGGCTGCAGCAGCTTCAGTGAGTGCAGGGAAAAATATCATAAACCTAGCCTAACTCTTTTCCCTTCAAATACTATACTCTTGTTGAAAAAAGGACAGAAAATGAAGAACTCTGAAACAATAGTACATTATCTTATGAAATGTGGAATTTTGCCCTTCCAACAGTAGCAACATTAGAGTTAGACTAATAAGCAATTATTTAAAAAATAAAAATGCAAAAATTAAAATAATACAATATTTAACCTGGTGTCAGCGGAGCTGTACTGTTGTCCTCAAGTGCTGGAAATCTCAAATCATTTTGCATGTTTCTAAGAACACGATTAACAGATGATACCTGAGAAGGATGTAGAAAATATTACTTTTTAATTTCCATGACTTTGTTGATAAATGTTTTAATTCAGAATATCATCCCAAACTGTAAATTCCAGAGCAATAGCCAGTGTTTTACTTTCAACTTTCATTAACTGCAGTAGGTATGCATGACAAAAGGATAACTTGCAAATCTTAAGTTTCCCTTTTTTCTCATTTATCATACACTGAATTTGCTTTACTCAGGAGACACATATGCACACACTTGCACTTAAGTTAAGCACATCTATGTATGATATTTTGCAGTACTGCTGCAGAATAATATACTCTGCCTTCAGGCAAAAATGTAATCCGGTGTCATTAAAGCAGATATATCAAGTTTCACATTAATTGTAGTGTGTGGCATCATCAGAAACCACTTGGAACTGCAGAAAAATATCATCTGTTAACAGACATTTTCAAAGATTTGTAAGTTTCTGGGCATCTGAAATTACAACACTTCCAACAACAACTGGAAGAGGGATAAACAAGCATGCACCACCAGGAGAAGGCTTCTGCATATTAAGTACGGGTATTCCTATGAAACAAGTGCATTAGTTGCTTTTCACATTTTCTTCTTCGGTCCCTTATGTATTCACTATTCACATCTTCTCTCCATACTGTATTGATGACTTGGTGTTTCATCTTTGTACCATAATGCATACTTTGCATATAATTTCCCCAGATAAAAAAATAGTATATCTAATGCCTATCACTCTGATTACATCACCATTATTTTATAAATTAGTATCAAAAAGTGATTGCTGTCACCGCTACAAAATGTCACCTTTTATATAAGAGGTAAATACTCTACTTTTTTCACACAGTGAAGTTTGGTAGGTAGCCTATCAGGGTGACATAGGACTGAGCAAAACATAGTGAAAATAAAGGCGTTAAAGGAATTGTAGAAAATTGAAACAACACATATTACTGAAAAGTCAATAAGTAAATGGTCTTAAATGGTGTTAGTAAAAATGGTACATTCAAATTCTGTTTAGATTTTGGGGTATGGAATAAATTTAATATGACAGCTTTCCAACCTCATGAGTAGACATTATTTTGAAGAGGTTAAACCAAGCAGCTTTCTCTTCTTTCAACTTTAATAGGGGTTATTGGCAGATTCCATTTGAATATATTCTACGTTACATAACATTTTCAACCCATTTTGGGCTGCATCAATTCCATTGGATGTCCTTTGATTGACATAGGGCATGATCTACCTTTCAAATATTAATACATATTTTGCTACAAGGAAAGTAGACCAAGTTCTGGTCCATCTGAATGTTGTCATTGCATATATCCTTTCTTTTGGTGATGTTTTAAGCATGCATGAGTAACTCTGGACTAGAAGAAATGTCAGTTTGCTTTCACTGAATGTCATTTTTAGAGTTTGTGGTAGGAGCTGGAAAACTTTTGCCAAATGTAGAGAAAGGTATACAGACCTGAGAATGCCTAAACCTGTGAAGAAAAGAAATGTTAGAGCAATGAAAGAATTATCAAATTATTACTGTTGCTTCATAAACACGTTGCCACACTGATTATGCCTAATCACTGATGTCATTGAAAAGTATGGACACAAACCTGCGATGATAGATTTTGTGACTTGACAGGGGCAAGGACCTTAAACTCCATCCCACTGTTAAGAAATGATGTGAGGTGCAGAGCTAATTCTGCCCAAATCCATACCACTGCCACCAAATACATATGCAAAAGAGTGACTGGCTTTAAGAAATTATGGTAAGTGTCACACAAATAAGCTTTCTACTGTCAGCTAAAGAACAATGTTATAATAACCAACCCCCAGAATTATATCCACCTCAGTATGAAGCACTGCAAAGTTATCAACCTCATTTCAGACTTTCACATAACCAAGCTGCTTTTCATACATTCAGAATGTACCCAGGAGGGATTACTGATACCTGTCCAATGACAGTCCTCCTTTCCCATATTCACAGTATGCTGCCACCAATTGCATTACTAATCTGATACCAAGGTAATAGTTATTGACCACTATTTCAATGAACTAACCAACACTGAATTACAATAGCTGATGGCCACCACTCTCCTTTCAAAAAGGGAAAATACTACCCCTCACATCAAAGTTACAAGGAGAACATTCATCAGTAAGATAAATCATCACAAGCTTTTATGAATTAACAAAAGTAAACACTTTATTTTGCAAATATATTATTATACATGCAAGACAGTATTGCAATTGCACAAGAAAAAGAAAAAATGTTTCCCAAGGATAGACTGATGACAAAATCTGCATCAAACGTCACTTCCAATTATTTAATGTAAATGAGTTCCACTGTGGCGACCCCTAACCAGGAAAAGCCGAAAGACACAACAACAACAACTGAAGCCTGAGGATGAAAATAAAATCCAACAAGAATGTGATCTTAGAATCCTTATTTTAATGTTATATGTAAATTAGAATTTACCAAGTTCAAATAACAGCCCCAGACATAAGGAAAGAAAAGGACAACAGTAGGTCTGATTTGGTATAGTCCACACCACTTAAAAAGATTTAAAATCTTCAAATAACAGTCCCCAATAGGTAGTCATAAAAGAACAGCAGCAGCAGATCCTGTTTGGTACCCTCCACAGAATTTATATTTCAAACACAAACATAATCTGACTTTCCCTTTAAAGCAAGCTGCTACAATGTGTAGACAGCACCATTCATTCCATGGTGAGATAATCCAGCTTAAAAAAGAAACAGTGAGTATAAATGTTAGAAAAATATGTATTGTGTGTATTAGCAATATGCTTAGTGCATATAGAGCTAGAAAAAGGTTAACACATTTATTCTATTTCATACTGCATAAATCTGTACAAACTGCAGTTGCTTTCTGACCTTCTACTGTTAGCTAAAATCTTGCTTGTGCTTTGAAAATTTACTGAGAAGCAGATGATTTCTGCTTGCGTTAGGAAAATAATGAATAGAACAATACTGCTTATATGAAACTCAGACAAGAAGTTCCGCTGTGCTATGAGAACATACACAGCTGTAGAAGTAACAGATAATTAGGACAAAGCCTGCTTGAAAATATGAACTGCAATCAGCATTTGCTTGTATCTGTATTAGAAGAGTACCTTGAAATGTAACACTGTACAATAGAGACTTGTAAGCGAAGTACTGGTCATCAAGGCCAGGTTGTTTTTCTGAAATGTTTCTCACAAATCTAGTCATGTCAGCAGAAAATCTGAAGTAACACCTGCTGTAGTACAATGCTTAAAGTTGTGTTTGATTACGTCAGTTTAGAAGGCAATGTCTTGTAAAATAGTATAAGAATGAACATACTTCCTGTTAGTAGTTAGACAAATCATTGTATTTCCACTTTTGTCTCCTTGCTGCAAGTAAATTAAAGTGCCTTAACTGAACCTTACGTGTATTGATCTTTGAAGTTTTTTTTTTCCATAATAAATCTTTATTATTATATTATTTTCATACATCATTAAAAACAAGAACAATAATTAAAAAAAAAAAAAAAAAAAAAACTACTAACTAATATCACTAACCATCACACCAAACAAATATACACTATTTACAAGAATGCTTCCATGTGAAACATTAATACTAGAAGAAAAACAAAGAGTAATTAATAACATTTCAAGTAATAGACAGTTTGATTACAAAATTCTCTTAAACATATAAATAATTGTTAATACCTTCAAGTTAAAAGTATTATGCTAGTATAATATTAAACATCTGTTCCCAAATTTTTGGATTATTAATATTTTTATTATGCGGATTTAAAAGTAGTTTATGAGCTAATATATGCCTTGTTGCCAAAACTCTAAAGTTTTCCCATGATGTTTTAGATGGGTCTAACCAATTCATGGCTATATAAAGCTTCATTAATAAAAAAATATTAATAAATATAATACTTTGTGATCTAGGGAGTTATTTTGGAGGAATATGCAAAATCATAAATTTCCATGACAACGTTGTGCTTTGGTAACCCATCTTCTGAAGTTGAATCTTAAGGGAATTCCAAAGCTTGTGTATGCATTTACAGCTCCAGAACATATGAAGAAGATCAGCCGGTTGATTCTTACAATATGGACAGGTTGGAGAGTTTTTAGAGTTAAATTTATGCAGGGTAAGGCGTGTATAATATGCATTATTCCATATCATCATCTGGGTATATATCTGCACCTTCCACACACCCCCTACTTATATATACTAAGTCTGAGGTCACACTAAACACACAAACACACAACACACAAAACTCACAAAAAACTACTACACACACTCACACACACTAAAATCCCTACCCAATACCCTTACATAAACGCCACTTACCTGAATCCCTTGCTTAATCCATGAACCGCACCACATGTCACGAACACCATGACAGCGAAGTCGACATTTCCGCATTCGACAAAGTGCAGTTTCACGTAACTGTACTTTCCACTATTCAGTCTCAAAATACTGAAATTAAACATTTCAGTATTTCAAGATTGTCTAGTGAACCCATAAATGGGCGTGTCTTCGTTGAAGGTTGGACGTCGAGCTGGCACCTCGGCGTTCGTAAAAATCTACTGCCAATCATTAGTGGACTGGAGTTCTGCTGTGGCGACTCTTAACCGGGAAAAGCCGAAAGACAAACAACATATATAGCTATATATAGATATATATACATACATTAAAACCACACACTCACGAACACACACATGCACTCTTATACACTTACATGTACATGTGCATATACTGACTGGATGTACAAATTATAAGTAGACAAATTTAATGATTGCAAGGACTACAATATACTTGCAGGTTAACTCTCTTACATTTATATTTGTTCACAGAGTGAGAGTTTAAATGTAATTAAGTCTAAAATACAAGGCACAGAATAATCCTTTTACTCAAAGCCTCCACATCATTAAGGATGATATTCAGAATAATTATTTTATCATGCCTATTATGAGTATTAAGTGATTTAAACATAGAGCAAATGTACTAAGGGATGCTTACCCATACCTGTATGCATATGTCCCAGCGTAAACATGTTTATAAAAGAAATTTGGAGCACTGTTCCTTTGCAATAAGAAATGCAGCAGATTGGTCTATTGCAAGATGACAGTGACTGCAGCATATGTCTTTGCAACTGCATATGTGCTAGTCATACACATATGCACACGCACTTCCAGTTATAGTTGTAAATTAATGTGAGTGCATATGTGCTAGTCACGAACCTGTGTAAATGCACTTCCAGCTGTAGGTGAAAACCAGTGTGACTGCACATGGGCTAGACATGTACACATGTACATTTACTCCTAGCTAAAGATATATACTAATGTGACTGCATATGTGCTAGTCATGTACACATATGCACTTGATACTTAAATACACAGTGAATTTCTGGGCCTTTGTCTTTTCTGAAAAGATTTCAAGCCTGCATAAACTAAGGCACTGCTGGTGATTCCCTGCTGAGTGAGGAAAGTAAACCTATATTTTTCTGTTTGTGAGTGATAACGCTGCTTTCTGTTTACTTGCTCCATTTTGTTTTCTGTTTTAAGAAATCTGCTTGGCCTGGTGGTTTTAGTCTATGTGAAAAAATAGACACTTAAATTGGCTAGGCTGCACATTTGACATTTTTTTCATTGGTCAAATTGTTTCTTGAGTGATACTTAATTACATTGTGAATTTCTGGGCATTTGTCTTTTTCTGAAAATATTTCAAGCCTGCATAAACTAAAGCACTGTTGGTGATTCCCTGCTAGTTTTTCCCACCCATGTGACTGCACAGTGGATATAAAAAGTGCACACACCCCTGTTAAAATGCCAGGTTTTTGTGATATAAAAAATGAGGTCACAATACATAATTTCAAACTTTTCCCACCTTTAATGTGACGTATAACCTGTACAATTCAATTGAAAAACAAACAAAGGGGAAAAAGTATAAAAAATAAAAAACATACAATAAGCTGGTTGCATAAGTGTGCACACCCTTAAACTAATACTTTGTTGAAGCACCTTTTGATTTAGTTACAGCATTGTCTTCTTGGGTGGGAGTCTATCAGCATGGCACATCTTGACTTGACAATATTTGCCCACTCTTCCTTGCAAAAGCGCTCCAAATCTGTCAGATTGTGAGGGCATCTCAGTACAGCTGCTTAATGCCAGACGTCTAAAGAAGAAACTGCACTCCCTGGAAGTACTTCTCACTTTGGAAGATGCTGACATCTGTGCAGTCACTGAGACATCATTCAAAGGTGCTCATGCAGGGCTACAATCCCTTCTATATGTTCAGACCACAAACTGAGCATGGAAGAACTAAAGCAGGAGGTGTATCCATCTTCATTAAAATGAATGTTATAAGTCACAGTAAACACAGTAACTATTGCATTTGTAATATTTTGTAAACAACTTACTCAGCAGCCTCTATGGTTAGACACATACTGTTAGCAGCATTTTATTCATCTAGCGGAGAACTTTCATGTGAGGCTAAGGAGTTCTGTCTGTGTTGCTTGGTTGTTGAGATATTTAAAAATTTGTGAAAATTATATCTCTATAAATTAATATCATAAAAACAACAGTTAATATCTATTTACCTGCACTAGATAGAGGTCAAATATTAATGCAGCTGAGTTTGCCATTGTGTAAGTTTTAAGATGAAATATTTTAAAACATAGCATGGTTTTTGGAATTATTGATGCAAATATGAACAAGCAATATTTGATGCCTAGAGGTGTCAATAGGAATTAACTGCAGATGTACCTGGAGGCGTCACATGGATGTACTGGATAAATACAACTATAGACTGGTCAAACAGTATAACTTTCTTGAGCTACTCCACGTGCAATTAACTATAAGCAAAGCCCCCTAACACATCATAGCTAGCTATAGGTCCCCCACCATGAAACAGGAAAAGCATACCACATACCTGGACTTACTGGGGTCACTTGCCATATAGCCCAACACCTTACCCATGGATGCTTTTAATTATCCTAACATAAACTGGGAAACATACACGTCCACAAACAAGCCGATTCACAGGTTCTTGGACTTTATTAATGCAAATGCTCTAGAATAGCTGGCCAGCACACACACAAGAGGCTCAAATGTCTTGGACATAGTACTCACTAACATGGGAAAACATTGCACCCCCCCCCCCACGATGCCCTCCCTGGCAAGATCAGACGATAAATCAGTCTCATTTGCTGTAATTATAATACCAGACACCCCATCAAGCTCAAAAATGCTTAAGAATTTTTCAAAGATAAATTACCTCCTACTATGTGATGGCATTGGAAGTTTCCAAGCTCCCATGAACGTAGATAACACAGACTCCTATGCAGAGGTGTACACCAATGCCCTGTATGACCACTTAAGCAGCTGTATAGAATCAGCTGTACCCAACTAGATTAAAACCAGGTCTTGATGAAAAAACAAGTCACCCTGGTGGAACCCTAGTATAAATAGACAATACAACAACAGAAAGAAACTAATGTCCAAGAACAAGAGGGAACTGGCTCAGCAGAGGAAGAAATCCCACTCTAACTTAAAAAAAACAAGATCTTGTCAAGCCCTCCAAAGCTAATTACAAAGCAAAAATAGCTTCCCTAGCTAAGGATACTCACAGGGCATTCTTTAAGTATGTCCAAAATATAAAAGGGAATACCCAGCAGCTATACGCTGAACTGGTTGTGGATGGCACCACCCATACTCGACTGGAAGTAATAATCAACTGCTAGCTGACAGATTTGGAGAAAACTTCACCCTTCATCCCCTCCAATCATCCTCCAAGGTATACCTGCCACCATTCCTCAGCCTATTATCCCAAGACAGCAAATAATCTAATGAAACACCACTGGAATAGCCAGTAACAATGATAGACCAGGAAATTAGTGTAAACTTGCATTTATTACTTGCTTTCATAGGTTCATAGGTTCATAGGTAGGTACTAGAGTATCGGCCCAAGGGCCTATGTAAGCCTAGCCAACAAGGTTCCATGGCTTACGCCACCCAAGAAAGTTAATTTCCTGTGCCCCTGTCGAGCAGAGCTACAGAAGTGATCCCCAGAGTGTATTTCCTATTTCCCATCCACTCATCAAGATTTTTCTGGAAGAGTGCTAAAGTGGAACTTTGCTTGACATAGATGAGTAGCTTGTTCCAGAGTATAGGAAGTCTCTGGGACAGGAATCTATCCCTCCAGCATGTCCTGTTTATTGTGGTGACAAAGTTTAGGTCCCTAGAGCGTGTAGCTCGGAGGGATTGGGATTTCTTTTGGTGTAGCATGTCCAACAGCTCTGGGTTTAACATAGGTTTATATGTTAGGCAGATCTCCTCGGAGTAGGCGATATGCTACAGATTAAAGCTGGAGTTTTTTGAGACAGTCAGTGTAGGGCATCTGTTTGAGGCCAGTAATCCTCTTTGTGAGGTACTTCTGTGGCCTTTCCAGCTGCTGTAGATGTCTTGCAAGGTACATTCCAAAAGGGGCATTGTATTCTATAATGGGTCTAATGAGTGTTGAGTCGAGGGGAACAATTACCTCTTTTTTTCCTGGATGAGAACCCTTTTGTGATGAGGTGTGCCACATAGGATTTCCTGACTACTGTGGCGATTTGATTATCAAAAAGAGACGACTGTCCACCTGGGTCCCAAGGTCTCTTATCACACATTCGGCATTAAGTAGACTGTTGTTTATGTGGTAGTTCATGGGTACAGAGTTTTTACCAAAGAGGATGACAATGCACTTTTTGGCATTGAGCTTGAGGCCATGCCTCTGACACCAGGCATCTATCTCAGTGAGGCCCTTCTGTAGGATGTCCACATCATTTGGGGACTCGACTATAGCTCCTAGTTTGCAGTCATCTGTGAACTTCATTAGCCAGAGGCCCTCTGTGTTAGTCTGTACTTCAGAGAAGTAGATACCAAACAGGAGAAGTCCCAGGACCAAACCCTGTTATACTCCACTTGTCACTGGTTTGAAGTCAGATTTAAAGTCTGCAACTTTTACAGTGTGGGTTCTGTCAGTGAGCCAGTTGGCAACCCATCTTGTGATGTAGGGATTTATACCCAGTTTAGTGAGTTTAGCTATAATTCCAAACTGGGGGATGGTGTTGAAAGCCTTGGCAAGGTCAAGATGGGCTGCGTGAACCACCTTACACTCATCTATGGCTTTGGTGACTGCCTCAAAGAAGTAAATCAGGTTCAGAAGGCATGATCTGCCTTTCACAAACCCGAAGTGGTTGGGGTCCAGAGTTTGGAGGTTACCAATGTCTTTGTTTATGAGTTCCATGATGATACATTCCATGGCCTTGCAGACCAGGCTCATCAGGCTAATAGGGTGATAGTTCCCAGGATCAGTGGTGGCTCCCCCTTTGTGGAGTGGGATAACGGTTGCTGTGTTCCATTCAGTGGGCACAGAGCCTGACGTGAGACTATGATTGAACATGGTGCTTAGGTGGGGAGCCAGTTTGTTCTGAAGTTCATGTAAAATGCAGCCTGGGATGTTGTCTAGTCCCATGGATACTGTGTTTTTGGTTTTAGAGAGTGCAGCTTTTAACTGCATAGATGTGATTACAGGGACTCTGCATTCTTCCTATATAGATATGGGCAGTTTAGGGGGTGAGAGGGGGGTAACGTTAGCACTGAACCTATCTGCTAGGATGTTGGCAATATAAGTTGGTTCTGTAATTTTTATAAGAAAATAAGGTCAGGACAGTGATAAAGCTGAAACTGTAGCCAGGTGCACGAATCCAATAAATACAACTCTAGGCAAACGCCAGATACTTTAATAAAACAACAAAGCTTTTGGATTACAAATCCTTCTTCAGTGTCTAACACTGAAGAAGGATTTGTAATCCGAAAGCTCTGTTGTTTTATTAAAGTATCTGGCATTTGTCTGGAGTTATATTTATTGGATCTGTAATTTTTATGCCATTGTGCTGTAACTCAGAGCAGGTCTGGGTGTTGCCATTGAGATTCTTGACATAGCTATAGAATGCTTTGTGGTTGCCCTTAGAATCAGTAGCGATTTTGTTTTCATAGCTAGCTTTGGAGGATCTTATAAGGCATCTCAGCTTCTTACTGAGGCTGACCAGGGAGCTCTTCCACTCATGGGATTTTACTCTCTTTTGCAGCAGTTTCTTCCTTCTGTTGTAGAGTTTGTTTGTGGTAGGGGACCACCCGATTGGCTAACTTTTTTTGGAGGATAGCATCTTCGTTCTGTTTGGGATACCACGATCCATGCACTCGTGTAAGTGCTTATAGAGTGCATTTCTGTAGGATTCATCAGTCGTAACTGTATTGTCCATCTGCATGGGTGTCATGAAGTTCACCATTTCTGTCTTAAGAAGCATGAAGTTGGCTTTGGAGAAAATTTTTACCATGGTTTTCTTAATGGTTGGTGGGGGCAGGATGCGGATATCTAGGGTGATTAGCTTATGGTCGGATCTGACCATCGAGGAGCTGACTTCAGGTGTGGAACACCAGTCACTCATGTTGGTAATGACTAGGTCTAGGATACTGTTGCCCCTGGTGAGGGTGTGGGTAAGTTGATCCAGGGCATGGGAATTTATGAATTCCAGAAAGCTTTGTGCGAAGGAGTTGGTACATGAGTAGTTTTCCCAGTTAATGGTGAGGTAGTTAAAATTGCCTATCATTAGGGTATTTGGTTGAACCCTAATATTTTCCAGTATATCAAGAAAAGAGGAGTGGGAATCCTGGGACATGGTGGGGGATCTGTAGTAAGATATAATGTGGATTGCAGTTTTGCCCAGAGTTAGTTGCAGTTGGATAACCTGGGATGCATTATGCTGTGCAACTATCCTGGAGGTGTGGATATCCTTAATGAATATGGACACACTTCTGCCTCTGGTGTTCTGGTCCTGGTTAGATGTCCAAAAAGTGTGGTATGAGTTATAGCCTGGTAATGCAGGGGTGCTCTCTAAAGCCTTGAACCAGGTCTCAGTCACTGCACAGATATAGATATTCTCCATTTTAAGGAGTGCCTCGAGTGAGTGCATTTTGAGATTTAGACTTCTAGCGTTGAGTAGCATTACCCTCTGTTTTTGCTTGCCTGTTCCTGTTATGGTGGTGAATTTGTCATTTGAACCTTGCCTAAAAAATGCATTATAGGGGCAGCAAGACCCTTAGCCAGTATCCAGAATCCCAGGGGTGACAGGTGCAGGGCATCTATGGCAAAGCATCGTGGTCTGTCGACCATGTCGCCCCAGGCAGACAGATACTAGATCCCCTTAGAATGATACCAGAAGCTTAGCCAATTGTTGAAGTCAATCATTTTGTCCTTGTACTGTGGTATCATTTTGGGCGATGGCAGGATGCTACTCAGGGCTAGAGTCATACCTGCCTGGGCTACAAGATCGGAGAGCTCTTCCATGTCTCTTTTCATGTAGTCCAAAGAGGTACATCTCAGGTCATTCACAACAAAACGGACAATGACAGAGCCATATTTGTACTTGTTGTGGAGTGACCTGAGTACGTGGGTTATGTGGCAGATCCTGGCACCCGACAGGCAGCTGACAGTAACCTTCTCCTTGTTTAGCCTGGTGAGTGGGACATCAGTGTGCCTGACTATAGTCACCTATGACTAGTGTGTTGGGTACGTTGTTTTGCCTTATGGGCTGTGGTTTATTGGCACACTGAGTCTGTGGGCTATGTGTCATTTGGGTTGCATTCGGGGGGGGGAGGTTGCTTGCGTTTCTGCTTTGGAAGTCTCTGTTGCTTGAGCAGATTATTATTGATAGGCTCCGTGAATGTTTTTGTGTTTCTATGTGTGGATTTTGGTGGTGTAGGTTTAGTGGGACTATGTGATTAGTGTCGTGTGGTGCAAGTATTTACCTTCTCCTCTTCACTGTTAAGTTCAGTCCTGGTTGGAGAGAGCTCAAGGTGTTTACCTTACAGACACAAGGTGCAGGGTATGATTCTCACATGGGGTAATTGGCTACGCTTAGAATGGCCCTCAAGGGCAGTTAGCCTAATACTAATCTATAAATCAAATCTATGAACCTATGAGGGGTACTTCACCCGAAAGTGCTTATGTTGAGTGTCTTAATAAATAACTGATATTTTACAGTGTTGTGGTTTGAATTTTGTTATTATTTTCTTCATTTGTTCTGGTTGCTGAAGTCAAACCTTTAGTGTTCTAGGTCCCATTCTGATCTTTTGGACATGTTAAATGTAGAGCACTGGACAGTCTAAAATCCAGCATGAACAATGGAATAAAACAAGCTGATAAGGGTGGTGCATTTGTAGTTATGAACAAAAAAGTAGATTACATAAATTCAGTATTAGAACTGTTATCAGATGTTGCAAAATTCAGATTAATCAGTCTAAGGGTTAATCACACCCTGTATGAAATGCAGCTGTTGAATGGCCTACCACCAGACCTACATGATTTCTTCCATGTGGTATCTCCAAAAATAATATTTTTATTTGTACTTCCCAAGATCAACAAGCAAGTGAGGATCCCCCCCCCCCCCACCATGAGACTAAGTGTGTTGGATAATGAATGGGTGGCTGAACTAATTTCACTAAACTTGAACGCTTCCTTAAATTCTCTTTGACAAATGTTAAACTTTACATCCATGATGCAGATGACATTTGCTGAGGTGTAGATGCATCTAAGGTGGGGCAATTTGTTAATAAAGACATCATTAATGAACTTCTTATAAGATGTAACATGTAGATATAATTAGATTATTTTGTTTTTCATCCTACCAACCTAGGACTAAATTAACAAAAGATGGTGCCACAGTTGCTCTCATGGCAATTCCTTTTATTTACTGATAAAATTTAAAACTAAAATAAAAAAATACATTTCCAGTAACACATCAAAAATGTAAATGGTGTTAATACTTAATTTAGACAGGTAGGTACCACATGTTAAATATTGTCTAACAATAACCCCTTCTTCAATAGTTTTACAGGTAAAAACCAAATTAATATCCAAATAAAACATAAAAAGTTTCACTAGTAATGTGATGCTCCATAAATTTTTCCTAAGAAATCCCAGGAATCTTTAACTTGTATAGGAAATGTTTGTATAACAATGTTTAAAACACTATCCAAATAAACAGAAATTCTTACAGTAACACTTCCTGGAGCTGAAATGACTGGCCTAAAACAGAAATTCCTTTTTGTGACTTCTGAGGATACTAAAAAGCACACCAAGCTTAGGTGTAAAATAATATATAAAATCAAAAATGGGATCTTCCAAATGCCTTAATAACAACAAATCACTAAGACATTCTCAATGTATTGGTGATTGGGATGTATTTTAAATAAAGGTACATCTTTAGCATTGCTCGGTAGCTTGACTGTAATCATCATGGTACATAAGCACCATACCTCTATTCTGGGTTGGGAGGGTGGCCTAATGTTTAAGGTGTTTGCCTTACAAGTGCAAGGTGCAGGGTTTGAGTCTTACAAGGGATAACTGGCTAGGCTTAAAATGGCTCGCAAGGGCAGTTAGCTTAGTACTAATCTATGAACCTTAACAGCCTTTATAAATCTCAGGTTCTTATTATTTTTTAAGTTCACTGAAAGCCTTTTTTCTAATGTTTATTTAGATTATAAAAGAAAACCCTAGTTTTATAGCAGTATTTTAACAATATCCCTTTCACACATATCCTCAAATGTGTGCAAAATAGACATAAGGGGAAATGTTAAATTCAATTTTCTTCTGAAAAGCCTTGTTTCAATTCATATCTTAGTCAAGTCGAATGAAAAAAAAAACTTGAATTAAAACTTTTTAACTGATTAGATGTAAATGTTTCAAGAGTAAAATTAAAAATTGAGGTTGAGTGGCCAAAATGGCTGAGAGCAGCAACTGGTGAAAGTTCTGTGACTGAAAACTTTTCTCTGACAGAAAATATAATCTAAAATTTAAAGATGGAGATACTTGTTAGTTAATTTTATTCACTAATAGGTGGAAAAAAATATTTATAGCTTTGAGTTCTTCAAAAACTGTACATTTTCTGTCAGAATTTCAACTGTTTGCTTAAGACAGAAGAGACTTCAAAATGAGCCACTCAAGAAATGGTACTCAGGATTCTTTTGTTAAAAGACAGTCACTAGTATCTAGTATTCAGGATGCATTACTTAGAATAGACAAAGAGCCATATTCAATAAAGTCTACACTAAGGGTATACAATATGTATTCAAGAACATTCTTATCACATTTTTTGTGCTTTCTAGTCACTCAGAAAGATTACACTAAGTGCACATGTACTCTACAGTTTGTGGTAACCTTTATAAATCCCTGTCAATATTTAAAGCAAGAATATCAGTAGGAAAACTAAAATCAGGAGGAAGAAGGTGTGAGTTATGTCTGTATTATCTGTTCACTCAGAATGGTGTACACTTAGTGTAGGCATTAATGAATCCCAGGAAAACTCGATACCAAACTAGAAAGTTTCAAAGAAGAGATTAGAAAGAAGATGGAGCATTTAAAAATTCTTATGAAACAAAAAAGTACACAAATCTTTAGAATGGAAGAAATATTAAATGATCATGATGGAACAATAACTGAAGGCAAGTCTCAGACTGAATTTCTTTTAAAACAAAATAACTGGCTCATAGAAAAACTCAATTATTTAGAAAATGGACTGAGATGAAATAACATCAGAATATATGGTATGCCTGAAACGTGTGAGGGAGACAATATAAGAAACTTCTTAACTACCTGGCTACATAAAACGTTAAATCATAGTTCAAGTTGATGTGAATGACTTGATATGTACCTCAATGGACTATTTGAAGAGATACATAGTCAAGCTCTCTGCGTATGTGTCCCAGGCAGGTATTTCCCTAGCATTGAGCAGCATACTACCCTCACCTAGAATGATGCCACAGTATAAACAAAAAATTATTGATTTCAATAATTGGCTTAGTTTTTCCAAGGGGATCCAGTTTCTGTCAGCCTGGGAAGCCATGGTCGACAAACCTCACTGCTTTGCCAGAGAAGGTTTTCACATGGCACACCTAGGCTTTCGGTTGCTGGAAAAGGCTCGCCTCCTTATAGTACCTTTTTTAGGCAAGCCCTTGAAAGCAACATTACTGACATGAAATTAACCAATCAGAACAAAATAAGGGCCAAGCTGCTAAATGCTAGGAGCTTGCACCAAAAACTGAACTCCCTGGAAGCACTTCTGTCACTAGAAGATGTAGATGTATCTGCAGTAATATAAACCTGGTTTAAAGGGCTCAGAGAGTACCCTGGCCCTGCAAGGCTACAACAAAGCCTTCCACACCTTTAGACCACAAAATGAATGTATGAAAACCGAATGAGGCAGTATTTCAATCTATATTAGAGATAGGTTCAACTCACGTCCAGGTTACAGTGGGTAAGACCCCCATTCAACACCTAGCCAGTTATAGATCCTCCTCCATGAGTCACGGCACCTACAAAGCCTACTTAACCAAACTGAAAACAATCCAAATTTTACCAAACACACTGGTTATGGGTAGGGTTACCACCTGTCCCTCTTTGCGAGGGATAGTCCCACTTTGGGCAGTTGTGTCCTGTGAAAAAAACTAAAAAATGGCAAATGTCCTGAGATTTTTAAGACAAAATATATTTCTTAAGATTTCTTTAATAGTTGCATAAAAGTTATTTTGTATTTGGAACACATAAATATTATATGAAATAGCATAAGCAACTCAAATGCTACAAAAATAAGCTTTCATTTTGGCAAAAATGTAAAGTTCTGTCCTTTGCACTGACCTTGGGTATGTTGTGTCCTGCAAAATCTCACATTACTACAACAAAAAGTCCCACTTTGGGAATTTGAAAAGTTGGCAATCCTAGTTATGGGGGATTTCAGTTATCCCACCATCAACTGGAAACCTACTCACCCCAACTCACTAGCACAAAAGTTCCTTGACTTTGTGAATTCAAATGCCCTGGAACAAATTGTCCATACCTCAACAACAGGAACAAACATTCTAGATCTGGTCCTCACCAACATGTCAAACAGGTGCACTGTTGCAACTGTTGGGCCCTCATTAGTTAAACCTATCCACAAATCAGTCACCTTCAAACTGACATTAACACCAGAAATCACAAAGGGTGAAATCAGACTAAAAACTTCAAGGCAAATTATACCATCCTAGGTGAAGGTATAAATGAATTCCAAGCCCTACCCCAAGCTGAAAGTGATAACTATGCTGAGGCTTACACGAAAGCCCTGTACAATCACTTTCAAAAGTGTATAAACTTGGCTGTACCAGATAGAATCAAAGCCAGAGCCCCAAGTAAAATCAAGCTGCCATGGTGGACTTCCAGCATCAACAGGCTCTACAATAAATGCAAAAGGTTTCTGTCCAAGAAAACAAAGACAAGGACCCAACAATGGAAAAGCACCCTCCTCAGCCTTAACAGGCAAATAAGACAACTTGTCAAATATTCCCAAGAGCTCCTTTGAGAGAAACCTAGCAGGTACTACCAAGGATAACCATAAGGCCTTTTACAGCTACGTATGTAACCTATAGGGTAGGACCCAAACATGTGCAGAACTGGTAGCCAACAGTATCAGACACACTGACCCCATAGAGATAGCAAACCTGCTAGCAGACAGGTCTGGGCAAAAATTTCACTCCTTTATCTCCTCCTAACTTACAACAAACCCTCCCCAAACTCCACCCCCACCTTACATATCTGAAGAGCAGATCCTCAAACCCCTATCCAAGGCAAAGAACACAGCCTCTGTTGGATCAGATGACATCCCAGGCTGTCTTCAAAACAGGCTAAAACATGAACTAGCATCACCACTAAGTATCCTTTTCAATCATAGCCTAACCACAGGCTTTGTTCCTGTGGAATGAAGAACATCTACAGTTATTCCTCTCCACAAAGATGGCCTAGCAACAGACCTGGGGAATTACAGATCCATAAGTCTGACCAGCCTCATCTGTAAGGCCATGGAATGTATCATTATGGACCTCATAAATAGAGACACAGGTGACCTCCAAACCCTGGATCTTACCCAATTCAGCTTCATGAAGGGCAGATCCTGCCTGTTAAATCTGGTGGATTTCTTTGAAAGAGTGACCAAGGCCATTGACAAGGATAGATCACACAGTGTACCTCGACTTGTCAAAGGCTTTTGACACTATCCCACATTCAGGCATTACAGATAAACTTAGCAAACCGAATGTAAACCCCTTCATTGTAAGATGGGTTGCCATTTGGCTCACAAACCAGACACACACTATCAAAGTGGGTGACTCCACATTAACCAGCAGACCTGTTAGCAGTGGGATGCCACAGGGGTCAGTTCTGGGCCCCCTACTGTTTGGTATATACTTCTCAGAAGTTCAGGTCAAAACTAAAGGGTTGTGGCTGACAAAGGTTGCAGATGACTGTAAACTAGGTGCAATCATTGAATCCCCAGATGACGTCACTATACCCCAGGATGGTCTCACACAGACCAACGGCTGGTGTATTAGTCACTGTCTCAAACTGAATGCAAAGAAATGCATCATCATTCCCTTCAGGACAAACAGAAATGTGAATATCCAAGACCTCATATAATTTACGTATACAATCATATAAAATATTTGAAAATAATCTGAAAGCTGAAATTTAAAGCGTGGTCATGTGACTTTTGAAGTTTTTTTACATGTTGTATGTTATTAGATCCCCTAAGACTACCTGAAATAACTCATTTCATAAGTCAAAGTATATCCATTCTGATAGAAAGTAAAGTAAATTTTTCAATATGTTCAATATGTTTGAATCTGGGAAGGGAGAATGGGATTTGAACTGATCACATTGTAACTTTTGAATACAATATAGACTGCAAATATATATTTTTGACTCTATATTAAATAGCAAGACATTCTTTTCAGCCTCAGTAATGTACATATTTTTATGAAGTAGTTTAATAAGCTAAAGGATTTTTAAATATTTTGATATTTGTCATGTTAAGAATGTCACCCAATTTTGAGATATAGACACTTATACTTTAAAAATTAATTCAGAGCATTTGTTAATCTATAAAATATGCATATGTCTTTTAACATGAAAAATATATATGTGCATTTATTTCCCTTTTGTGTTATAGTTTAGTATGATAAGATTACCTATCACCTATAAGTTTACAGATGTCTTTATCTCTTCAGGTCCCACTCTATTATACTTATTTATTTAGGGATCTAGTTATACTAATGTTGAATGAATGAATAATTTAGAAATATTTAATGGCCAATAACATAAATAGGTATATAATATACTATTTGTTGGATTATTTAATATTTGTGATTAACAGAAGAGGATTATTAAACTTTTATGTAATAATGGGAGAACAGTTTTAAATGGCAAAATATATAACTAAATTAATAATCTTTTTATTTTTGACCTATATATGATATTATATTAACTGTTTGTAAGTCATGCTAGCTTTTCCATATTTTTTGATGAATTTTTAGGTATTGGAAAGTAGAGTGATAATATAGCAGTTTGTCTATTCAATAGGCAAACTAGGAACTTTGGTATCCATAGTGGGTTGTTTTTATTAGCAATATATACAGATATAGTTGTAGACTTTTCTTTGTTTTTGCTATTTATGAGTTTTATTAGTTTAGTTTGTAGAAAGGAAGAATTCAAAAATTGTGGACTGTTAAGATAGTGTTGCAGGAATGCATTACAGTCATATATAGTTAAATTAACATGGTGGGTAAATGTGTCATATTATCTTTTAAAATAAATTTTATTTTAACTATACAGTTTGTTGTGTCTTTCGGCTTTTCCCAGTTAGGGGTCGCCACAGTGGAACTCCGGTCCGCTAATGATTGGTAGTTGATTTTTACATGCCGGGTTACCAGCCCTGACGAACAACCTTCAACGAAGGTACGCCCATTCACTTATGTCTCCAAGCAGAAGACGCTCTAGCAGAGAATCGAACCGGACAGCGTCTTACTATGAGGTGACAACTATACAGTATGAATAGTTTTAATCTATTATTTATTTATTAATGTAAATGGATTGAATAATAGAAATATTTAATGGCCAATAACATAAATAGGTATATAATATATTATTTGTTGGATTATTTAATATTTGTGATTAATAAAAGAGGATTATTAAACTTTTATGTAATAATGGGAGAACAGTTTTAAATGGCAAAATATATAACTAAATTAATAGTCTTTTTATTTTTGACCTATATATGATATTATATTAATTGTTTGTAAGTCATGCTAGCTTTTCCATATTTTTTGATGAATTTTTAGGTATTGGAAAGTAGAGTGATAATATAGCAGTTTGTCTATTCAATAGGCAAACTAGGAACTTTGGTATCCATAGTCGGTTGTTTTTATTAGCAATATATACAGATATAGTTGTAGACTTTTCTTTG
Source organism: Protopterus annectens (assembly GCF_019279795.1). NCBI lineage: Eukaryota > Metazoa > Chordata > Ceratodontiformes > Protopteridae > Protopterus > Protopterus annectens. Next base: position 1,303,300,583 of record NC_056745.1, on the reverse strand, counting down.
TTTTTGTTATTTATGAGTTTTATTAGTTTAGTTTGTAGAAAGGAAGAATTCAAAAAATGTGGACTGTTAAGATAGTGTTGCAGGAATGCATTACAGTCATATATAGTTAAATTAATATGGTGGGTAAATGTGTCATATTATCTTTTAAAATAAATTTTCTTTTAACTATACAGTATGAATAGTTTTAATCTATTATTTATTTGTTAATGTAAATGGATTGAATAATAGCAACAAAAAGAAATCATTAACAAGATGTCCAAAATGAAATAGAGGAGACATTGTAATCTTGCAAGTGATTCACTTGATAGATAAATATATACAATGTAACTTAGGTTCTGAAATATCATGCTTCTTTTAACAAAAAGAGTAGAGACTGCTATACTTTGGGGAAAATCTACTGTAATGCCTAAGGTCATGGGATCTATTAATAATCTCTAAGGAATGTATACATTTGTTATAATTAAATATCATGACAAACTCTATACACTACCTAATTTCTACTGGATCCCTGGAACAACTGCAAAAGTGGCTAAAGAATCTATTAAACATATTATAGTCATTGGAAGGGTAGTTTAATTTTAGCAGGAATTTTAACTGCATATCTAGTATAGACGATACAAGTGAACAGAGGAAAGTTATAATACTGGCATCATTGAAAGCAATAAATAGGTGGATTAGTAATAATAATTAAGTTAATTTCCTAGTAAAAGCAGAAAGTAAGTCATTGTTCTTCACTCATTATTCTTATGCGCATGGGGCACAAACTAGAATTGATAGGATTTATGCCTCTGTAGATTTACTTAATAAAGTGAATTATTTTAAATCTATTCCTTGACGTTATCTGACCATAATGTACAAAGTATTAATATATGAATGGATGTAAGTAAATTTGAGATTACTATGATGAAATTAAAAGAATTTAAGCATTATCTTAGGGAACAAATCCAGATTTTTTTTATCTCTGAATGATAATGATCATGTTAGTAAAGTCATACTATGGTATGCCTTAAAAATGCATATTAAAGATAGAATGGGAAGATGGGCTAGTAATAAAACAAAAGAGTGGGATAAAGAGTTGTTAGAAATACAAGATACAATAAAGTGAGTTCTGAACAACAAACAAAGAAATTAAATACTGAAGGCATTAAAATATTAATGACAAAATATCAGTGAGTTTTGATGCATAAAGTGGAGATAGTTTTAGAAAAAATAAAATTGCACAGTTATGCAATAACTTCAAAAAATCTACATAGATTGCCTAATAGAAGTAAGATGTTAAGCTAAAGGGCACAGATCAATAATATCTGAAATCCTCACACTAATAAACTTGCTACAGACATAGAAGAAATGCTTAATATTTTTTAAAAATTCCATGAGGATCTTAATAAAGATAAAATTAATAATCCTGATTGTTACAAAACTAATATTTTTTAAAGAAAATGTTACTAATAGACTTAATGACATGACTGTTACAGAGCTGACAATTAAAAAAATGTTACTAATAAACTTAATGACCAACAAATATTTCTGTTGAGTAAGCCTATTAGCCTGATAGAAGTTAAAGAAGCTTTAAAAAAATGGGAAAATGGTAAATCTCCAGGGATAGATGGTTTAAGTATAGAATTATATAGCCTGCTTCTGTTAAATATTTTATAATTACTGCGTAACATTTTTGGGATAATTCAAAGTGACTTTAGATAAAACAGTCCCTGCAAGTACGGCAAGTGCATGGCTCAAAAATCCAGAAGTAATTGAAAAAATGAGAGCCAGCACATAGTGGTGTTAGAAATTCAATAGATACTTTATTCCATTAAATCATGGCAAAACAAACCGGTTTCAGCTGATTCAATAAGCCTTCATCAGTGTAATGAAAACACATAGCAAATGCTCTTATATAACAAAAAGTCAATGAAACGGTCCTGTTGATTGGCTGGCTACAATTTTTCATTAAGCCCAGTTGGGAACAAACCCTCTAGCTTAATGATCTACTTTTTTCTTTATTATTTAATCTATTGTGCCAACCAGGTTTATTTAGCTTGTCACCACTAATGTTATCAAAAATGTTGAACCTGAAGCTTGCTGTTGGGTGTACCAAAGAATGTTTATATAAAGCATTGCTCATTCTTTTGTGCCTGATGTCACTCATATGTTCAGCTATCCGAAGTCCAACAGGTCGAGAGGTTTGTCCAACGTAAAAGGCTGAGCATGAACAGGTTGCCAAATATATGACCCATTCAGTACTGCAATTAGCTAAGAATTTAGACAGTCTTACAATCTCAAACTACTATGACAGGAGATTTTTTTGTATGGGTGCGTCCCATGTCGACATTGCACAAATTGTATCAAGATGGTCAAAACCAAACAATTTAGTAGGAGAAACATGGGCATGGTCTATGACATTAAATTCTTAGCTAATTGCAGTACTGAATGGGTCATATATTTGGTAACCTGTTCATGCTCAGCCTTTTACATTGGGCAAACCTCTCGACCTGTTAGACTTTGGATAGCTGAACATATGAGTGACATAATAAAGATCAAACAGGATTTATAGTCAATCAATTAATGTACAATAATATAAAAAGGGTAGTAACAATATTGGATTTAGCAAAAAGAATGAACAAGAAATTGGTCCTAATAAACTTAGATATTGAGAGACCTTTTGATTCTGTAGATTGGAACTACTTGTTTAAAACTTTAGAGGCATTTCTATTTCCAGAATAGTTTATTGGAATATTAAAAACCCTGTATACAGACTCCAAAACATATGTTAAAATCGGATCTTACATTTCTCAAGGATTCACTTTAAACAAAGGCATAAAAGGGTGCACCTTGCCCCATCTTATTTGCATTAGTTATTGAACCCTTAGCTAATAGCATAATAAGCAATGAAAAATGTGATGGATTCTCAATTAACAGAGATTGTCGATCTGAAACATAGCTTTTTGAAGATGACATTTTACTAACTATAGGAGATTTAAATTATTCAATCAAAGAACTAGAAGAAGAAATTGAAAAGTTTCAAAAAGTATCACTTCTGAAATTTAATAATAATAAAACTGAAACTTTGGTGCTAAATCATTTACTAGATAGTAAGTTTAAAGATAAATATGCATATACTTGGGATTAAAAAAAAACAAAATATTTAGGAATAAAAATCTATCAAGAGTAAGATTATTAATAATAATTTTGTAGAAGTAATTGAAAAAGTGTTACTTCTTATTAAAAATTGATTTTTTTTTTTACTTTTGAAGATAGGTTAGTACTTGGTAAAATTATTATATTACCCAAGATATATATATATATATATATATATATATATATATATATATATATATACACACACACACACACACACACACACACACACACACACACACACACACACACTGCATTCAATAGCTTTAATACCTGACAAAAAACTTTTAAGAAAATGAAAAACATGTTAACTTCGTTCTTATGGTACCTAAAAAGCCAAAAATTACTTATAGTATTCATATAAGATTAAGGAAGTATGGTGGTGCTATTAGCTTCCCAGAATTCTATTGCTGCAAGTTTTAACTCTATTATACTGTACTCAACTTACATTAGTCAATGGAAAACAATCCAGGAGCAGATTATACTAAATTCTTATAAGATTATTAAATATGATAAATTAGAAATATGTAATAATCCTTTCATCTGGTTAACAAAATTTACCTTAAAAGGAAATTAATTTCAGTCTTTAGACTCTGCATATATGAAATCAATTCTTAAAACAGTTAAGAAATATGTTTTTAAAACTCCATTAATATCAAAATGGAAATTTTTGTGCTTTCCTATTGCACACACCTCTAGATTCAAGGACGCTCAGAACAATGTTAAAAATAATTTTAAAAAGGACTGGATTAGTATTATGGTATGATTGCTTTGCAAAAGGAAAAACTAAGTTTGCAGAATGTTTAAGTTGGATGACTCTGCTAACCAGTTAATATTATCCATCCATAACAAAATGTAATGATTTTTGTTGATAATATAAGTGAAGAGGAACAGAACACTATTCCCCCATTATATGAATATAGGAATGCTGTTATTGAAGGTAGATTGACTTTCAAAGGAAGCTTGTCAAGCTATGTAAGTTAATTATAAATAATTTTGATGCAAAATTCTGGAACTTTTTAGATAGCAGTGGATTGAATGACTCAAAAGATGATAAAAATAAAACTTTGTTACTTAAATCAGTTAGTCAAACTTCTTCAAGTTTATATTGGAAAGTTTTTATGTGGAAATATATATATATATAGAATATTGGTTACTACCTATAAAATCTCTAAGTTTAGTAAAATGACTTCTTCGGTTTGTTGGAGATGTAAAGATGTAAAAGCTGATTTGATACATATGTTTCTGGATTGTGAAAAATTAAATGTATATTGGGAAGAGATGAGCATGTTTTAAGGAGTTATGGTCTGATAATTGTTCTTTAACTAGATCAGTAATAATAATGAATGCTCCACATCTGGTATCTGTAAAAGCCAAAGAGCAAAAAATGTTTTGAGCTCTCTTGGCTGTTGGTACAAAAATTATTACAAAAAATTGGAACGCAAACTCAGTTCCTACATTCAAAAAATGTTTATATTTAACAGCAATAATGTGTAAAACTGAAAAAGAAGTGATCAGAATAAGATCTTTAAATCATACTAAGACTTTTAGTAGTTGGGATAACCTTGAAATGTTGCTATTAAAATACTGACACTGTTAATTGTATAAAATCACCTTCATGATTCAGTGTATTCCTATCATTGTATAATAATATGTGATGCAGAATTTCATCCTTTTTGTATATATATATATATATATATATATATATATATATATATATATATATATATATATATATATATATTCTAAATATGTTAAATTATTAAAAATATTCTTTAGAAATTTTAAAATTGAGTTCTAACCAAGCATATCATTTAACTGGTTGTTGTGTTTCCCATCGTCTGCCTCTCTTCCTCCCTCTTCCACTTCACCACGTGTTGTGATTCATGGAAAATGGCCAAAACCCTTCTCATGAATAACTTGTCTGGTCTACTGACATCATCTCTCTCCACAGGAGCTCATATTTGCTGAAACTGAACAATTTGCGATAGTCTTCTCATAAGGAAATGTTCTCTGCTCAACTCCTGAACTAAAAAAATTCTGGTGGCATTAGAATTAAAAGAAATTTCTATAAATGTTCCACAACCATGTGATTTGTAGCAGAGTGGTACGCAGGTCCATTGTACTACTTACATTTATCTTCCCTCTGTTATAAGACCACAGGAACTTCTCTATTGCCTCTACAGTTTTCAAGCTTCTCTTGAGTTTCCTCATTCTCTTCCCCAACAAGCAGTTGTTACTTCTTCATCTTATGAATTACTTCTACTACCTTTCATCCTCCCATGTTACTCGTCCTTGTCATAATGGCACTGAGTGCCCTTTCCTTTTTCTCTTTTGCCATTCTTGTATCAGAAAGCTCCAAACATAGTTTTGACAAACCTTTCATTACTTGTTGCATTTTAAAACCATTTACTCATTGTTTCACTGATCTCCTTCACCACTTAAAATAAAAACAGCCTAACATTTCCCTATCTGAGAGGTCATCAGCTCACACCTTCTTGCAGATCTCTTAATGCCCAAAATGTCCATCTTTTTCTTCTGCTTCTTTTATCTCACTTCCTCTCACATCTTCTTCTGACCAACATATCTAGTTTTAGTTACAATTAATGTTTACTAAGATATTGATCCATGAGGATTTTTACAAGCCTGACATGCTTCCATGACGTTTTTTAGCCCTTGCATTTTAAGTACAAATATCGCAGAGACAAACAGAACATTTTCATGTTCCCCATATCCATGAGGGACATTGGTACTAAACCAGAAGTAAATTTGTAGTTACACATTCATTCATCAAGATTATGTTTCAATAATGTAAGGAGAAGACTTTACTTTATGTGTACAGGAAGACAATTCCAAAGAAGTGCTATTCTCTGTTATGTATATCTATCCCTCCAACATGTTCTATTTATGTTGCAAAAGAGATTTAGATCTTGTGAATAGGGGTGTATGCCCACATTGGACTTGTGAATATGCAGTACATCCAACAGGACAGGGTCTGTTAAGGCACTGTACGTGAGGCAAAGATTACCCCTCAGTAGTTATTATGACACCGAAAAGAGATACAAGGCTTTGAGATGGTCAGCATAATTTTTATGATTTAGGCCCTTGATTTTCTTAGTAAGAAAACGTTATCAGCTTTCAAGTTGTGTCTAATATTTTGGCAGGTACATACTAAAGAGGGTATTATACTTAATAATCAGACTAATGAATGTGCAATGAGGGAAAAGGATCACATCTATGGACATAGACACCATATCCTTAGTAATAAGCTGTTTAATGAAAAAGCACCTTCTTACGTTACTAGCTACGTGGTGATTGAAGAACAGTTCATTGTCTACATAGGATCCCACATCCCTAACTGATCAATTTTTAGGGGTTTGTAGTCAGTGTGATACTTACAAGGGACTTCCTGCTTACTGAAAGATCCTTATTAGACATTCATTGGAATTTAGTTTTAGTCCATGGCTTTGACAACAGCTTATTGTTTGGGAAAGGCCTTCTTGAAGGACCATGGTGTCCTCTAGGGAATTTATGATGGCACCAAGTATACAGTCATCTGCAAATTTGGTCAGCCATAAAACCTTAACAGCAGCATTGACCTCCAAGAAGTAAATATCAAATAGTAGTGTCCCAAGGAACAAAACTCTAGGGTACATTGCTAATAACAAGCATTTTTGAGGAGGTATAACAGTCTAGTCTAACTTCCTGGGTTCTGTTTGTGAGCAAGTTTGCTATCTAATGAGTTACATACAGATTAACAATCAGCTTGGATACTTTATCTATGATACATGCATATGGAAAGGTGATTAATGACCTTGCAAAGCCTAGATATACAGTGTGTACTGATTTGACTTATCCATTGCTTCAGTAACCACTATGAAGAAGTCAACCAGGTTTAGTAGGCAGGATCTGCCCTTGACAAATCCAAACTTGCTTGGGTCAAGAGTTTGTAGGTTACATAGGTCTTTAATTATTAATTCCAAATGATCCTTTACATAGCCTTACAGATGAGGCTGGTCAGATGTATGGGTCTATAATTTCCTGGGTCAATTGATGCCCCACTTTGTGCAAGAAGATTACAGTTGCTGTCCTCCATTTGTCTGGCACTAAGCTCAACTGGATGCTGACATTGAATAGCCTCTGTAAGGGTTCTGATGGGCCTTGTTTCAAGTGGGTGTATATCACTTTGCTGAATAGCCATTCGACAAAATAATATAGACCCATTTCAGACTGTCCAGTAAGCAGCCTGGTATGTTGTCTGGCCACATAGAATAAGTGTTCTTGGGTTTCCTATCAATAACCCAACACACAGGTGGTCGAGTCTACCAGTGCCTGAAACCATTATTTGAAAGTCAGACTACAGAATACTGGCATACCCAAAACAAATACCAAACCCTGAAACTCCCAGCCACTGTGGCCCTAGAAAAAATTGTTAGCATGGATCCAGAACGGGGACACGTTTGGACAGTCAATAATGTTGGTTTTAAACATTCCAACATTCAGGATGTAGGAATCTCGCAATTGGACTTGACCACCTTTGTGGCGGCTTATTGACAGGAAACAGTGTTTTTGACCTTGGATAGTGCCTTGAGGACATGTCCATGGCAGATTTTATCGGGGATGTAGATGTGGCCATGAGATCTGAGAATGTAGGAGGGAAGAGGATGTTGAAATTAGAGCTAAATTTATCTGCTAGTAGCTTGTCTGTGTCATCTAGGTCCAAGGATGTAATATATACTGTTAGCACTGCATAGTGCTGGTCGTTGTTTCTAAGGTTTCTAACATAGCTAAAGAAGGCTTTGTGGTTGCCCTTTGCTTATGTAGCTGTTTTTACTTCATGTCTGGATTTGGTTGATTTGATCAGGGTCCAGAGTTCCCTGTTAAACGTAGCAAGAGTTTTGTTGGCATTTTGAGAGTTATATTTATTTTTACCTGCAACAATTTTCTCTTTTATCATAGAGCCTGTTTATATTTGGGTTGCACCACAGGAGTTTATTTTTGAACTTGACATTATATTTACTTTGCCAGATGCATCTATTCACACCTACACACAACTTGGCAGTAAAGAATTCTGCATAAGCAATGGGGTCATAGAGTTGGGAGGGGATGTTGAATTTAGCCAGGTCATTACTCTGTTTCAGTAGATTAGCCTTGGCATAACATTGAAGGATGCTTCTGGCTACAGTTTTAACGTTACAGTTGTCAGGGAGATCTGTCCTATATTGGTAAAGACCAAGTCCAGGATTTTATTGCCCCTGTTTGGGGTCTGGACCTACTGGTCCAGAAAGTTTGTATTAATGAAGTCCAAAAATCTCTGGACATATATGTTAGAGGATGTATACATCTCTGGGGTGGCTGAAGTCTCCTAGATGAATGGTGTTTGGTTTAATGCATAGGATTTCCATACTAGTTAGGTAGGAATTATGGGCTAAGGAGGGCATAGAGGGGGTAGTATAGTTAGCCATGATATTGTATGGGGTCTTGTTAATGGTCAGTTGGTAGTAGAGGAGTTCCAGGTTGTTATTTTGTCTAACTAGTCTAAAGTTGAAGTGTTTTTTTTTTTTGGTTACAAATATGGAGACACCTCTGTCTTTAGTGCTTTCATCTAGTGAGGTGTTCATGAAAGTATGGCAGGTGTTGAAACACTGTACTGATGAAGTGTTCTCAGTTGTGTTGAATCAAGTCTCTGTAATGATGCAAATATCACTGTTTGTCAGGGTAAGGAATATTTGTAGGGAGTGGATTTTTTTTTCTTCTTAAGGCTCCTAGCATTGAGCAGGAATACCTTCATGTTAGCTGGATTCTTTTGGTTACATTAGAAGCTTTTGAGCATTGACATTGCCTAAAAAAGGTAAAGTGGGGTGGGGTGTACAAATTTCAGCTACTATTTGAAAGCTTTTGGAGATAGGTACAGGATATCCCTGACAAAGCAGTTAGGACGGTCTACCATTTATTGGAAACCTGTGAATAACACCAGAAACTAAGCCAATTGTTGAAATCAATAATCTTTTTTTCATATTGCAACTTCATTCTTGGTGATGGTAAAATTCTGTTCAAGGCTAGATCTATAACTGCCTTGGACACATTCTGAGAGTTCCCATCAAGTGTCGCTTCATATTTTCCAGGGGAGTACTACTTAAGTCATGTATACCCAGGTGTTCTATCAATGTGTCATATGTGTAATTGTGGTGCAAATATTTCATGTCTGCATTATGTGGCAAATACTGGCAACTAACAGGCAACTGACTGTGACCCCCTCCTTGCAAAGCCTGATGAGTGGTGCATCATTGTGTCACACAACACAGTCATCTATGACTAGGATGTTGGACTGTGTGGAAATTTGCCTTATGGCTTTGATGTATGTTTCAAGATGGGCACCACCCATGTTGTGTGTTTGTGTGGTTGTTGAGGATACTTGTTTATTAGGTTACATTTAGGAGGCCTCTGTGCTTTAGATAGGTTACTTTTAAGAACATGAGTATATGTAGGTCTATACATTTGGTCTGATCTGTGCATGATAGCTTTAGTATGGTGTTTGGTGCTAAAAAAACTGTTCTTGCTATTTGCACTGTCTTCATGTGAGAGCGTTGCCAAAAACAGCATTAATTAATTATATCTCTCACAAACTGTGTCAGTGGTTATTAATAAACATTAGATAATTTCTAGATTGTGTCAGGTTGCCCAGTTCAACTAATCTGGCTACAGAGACAGTTGGAAAGTGTAAATCCATTGTTCTAGGTGCTTACTAATGTGGGCTGATGTTGGAGTAATCCCTATGAGGTTTAAAATTGATTACTGGAGGTGCTATTTGTCTAGTAGTGGAGATGGTGCTGGTCTCAACATGGCTTTATGAAGCTAAGAATCAATGTGATCCTCAGCTCCTTCTCTCACAAAACAGCAACATTAATCCCAAGTTGCTTCCTGAGAAGTACTATTAATCTTGAAGTTGCTGGGTGCAGTGCACTTGCTATAGTCTTCTCTTGGTAGATACTCTTGGTAGAACCTACAGTAGATGGACACAACAGACAGCCAAGTTGAAAAAAGGTCTTAAAGAGGTTCTCACCAAAACTTCAACCAGACCACTACATGAAGTATCATACATACTACCCAATCAGAGACTAGCAGGAATCAATGCCCCACTGCAACTTATTTCACCAAAAGCAAAGAGATGGCATTAAACCAAAGCTGGCTCCTAAGAAGCGGCAGTCTCTGGGAATGCTGAGAAATAATGTCCCTCTTCTCCTTCTCTCACCAAGGGCAAAAAAGAAGCACTATTCACAAGATGATTCCTGAAAAGCAATTCCTAGGCTCTACAGTGACTGGTTTTCTAGTCCCAGATGTTACAGATTTAAAATAAAATACTCTGAAAATTGCAGTGTAAGTATGTGGGTGATACTATTAAATAAAGACTAACTCAAGCTTTAAGAATCTAAGGGGAGGGCCTTCCCAGTTAAATCTTTCAGTGTCCAGTAGAATGAGCAGATGAGGTGAGATGAGACTGGGCAGAGCTTCCAAAGTCAAATTTACAGTAAGAGTGGTCAGCTCAAAAGCTACCAAGTTGCAGCTACGAAGGACCCTAGCTACATAAGAAACCATATTTCTCATCTCCCCCCAAATAATTAGCTAGATTTGATCAGTTATCAATCAGTGAATGCAAAAGAAATTTGGTTTAACTGGCCCTAGAAAATAAAAATGTCAATGTAAATTTAAAATAAAACAAACTTCGGTATAATAAGAGCAAAATAATAACAGTAAGAAGAAAAAGAAGAATGAAAGCATCTAAATCTTAAATGCAGAAATTCATCTTGAACTCCAATGCAGTCATGCCAGCACTAGTCTCACAGCACTTGCAGCAATTTGTTAAGAAGTAATGTATATTGATAATAGTAGTAACCCCTTGGGAAGCACCTGATTCCAAAGACGTATGGTTATCACACATATTTATGTTTATTACTGCTTTGGGTTCAGTGAGAGGCTCCAAATATAGAGCTTTCACTCTCACCTCGGATGGGATGTTATTTATATTTTTTTTTAAAAAATGTTCACTTTGTATTGCTTCTGTTAAGACCCATGTTACAGTTAGTACTTCAGTCCTATAGTAGACAGTGTGATAATGCCATTCAAGGATGCATCATAAAAGTTATTTTACATCAAATGATAATCTTAGCTATTGTGTATCCTGCTAGAAACTTGATTTGTTTTTTATAACAACAAAAGTAAGCTTTTGCTGTCACCTAAATTCATATATATGTATATGATAAATGGGGGCTCTCAGTGGAGCATATTCAAATCAGAATTAACATTTCCTATGGGAGTCATTAGGAGAGTAAAAGGAGAGGTAACAGAAACTGCCTCAAGTGAAGTTTATTCTTAGTTATCATCCAAACTTTAACCATATTAAACTCCAAGTTAATGTTCTAACATTTACAATTACAAAGGAAAGGGTGATGATGTTTATAACCCATGGCATAGCATAAAACTTGAGTATTGATAGAGCAAAGGGTACTGGGACACAAGACAAAGAGAGTTTACTTTACTGAATGCAAAGTTTTTTTTCTTCTTCAAGTAGAATATGTTTTGGAAGATACCACAGCTTGGTATATGGCAATTAGAGCACACTGACATAGGAAGTAAATAACATTACTTAGCATTTATTCCCACTAGGGTTAGTCCAATCAGATCTGAAAAGAATAATGGCGGAGATTATGGCCTTCCATCAGGGGAGAATCACCCTTATGGTGAAGTGGAATATTTATAACAAATGATAGAGAAGTTAGCAATAGTCCTGACTATGGATTGAGTCCCCATTTATTTATTTATTTATTTAGGCACATATTTTTTGAACCTACTGCATGTTTTACAAACTCGTATTTGTACACATCTTTTTAATTAAGGAAAGTACATTTTTGACCAAATCTAGATGCTGGTCTAGGCTTCACAGAGCATATATAAAAAAGAAACATCTTAATTTGTTGGTTTGCCTGCAGCCTTGCCTTATAATTCTATTAGATAACCCCAATGAGTCATTGAAAGTTTTTAGTAAGTACTTGCAAGAGGGGAAGACACTAATTCTTAACATAAATTGAAAATCGAACAAATTTAAGGATGGACATTCTGAGAAACTGAGTAAGAGTCTTCACGTTTTAGGATTAGAACTAAACAAAGGTGGAGAATTGGGAAAAACTTAAAGAAAAACTAATATCAACAATAAAATAATATACTTTTAATTTGTGGGCAAAGGAAAAGGACAGACATTTACAAAAGAAGAGAATTTAGTCAAGAATTAATTGCTCTGACCAAGTATTAAAATATGTAGCTTGACAAGGACGTTGAAGTAATGACCAGTTATTTACTTCGAAAAAAAATAATTTAACAGAGTAGCAGTGTTTGATATTTATTTGATCATACAAGACTTTAGTACTCAAGCTAAGAAAGCAGAAGGTTGAAAAATCTGTTATCAAGATAAGACCTGAGGAAATTCAGGGAGGCGTGAGACCTCCTTAAGATATTTGAAGCATTGTCACAATACAACATGTCTCTACAATGGAGAGATGGGAGTTTTGGTCTATGAAATAGGCCTACAAAGATACTTAGATTTAATTTAGATGAGGTCAGTCAAACTAGGTGGCAAGTGTTTTGGAAAAAAGCAAAGATTTTCAAGAAAGATAAAAATATCAGTATAATTCTAAATTATTGGCAAAATAATACATATTCAATCTGTAGGCCAATTAGTGCCAAGAGAAATGCAAATACAATTGATTCACATTAATTACAGGAGTTTCATTCATAAATGGTAATTTGTGACAGTACTACTTGAAATGTATGGGGAAGAATTATTAATGGCAATGTAAATGATAAATGTTTGAAGTTGTGAGTAACAGTACTGAGGGGGGGCTCATACACTTAATCCTTTAACACCTGATGAGGAGCACCTTCTCTCCATTCAGGGTGTGACAATGAAACAATTGAGGATAGCATCATCAGAGGTGGTGTGGACACTGGCAATTATCGACATCAGCAGCATCCACAGACATCTGTTCAGGAATGTTAGTTTGATTTTTGTAATGCATAATATTTACTATTAATCTGTGAGCCCTCCACATCTGCACATAATGACATTAAACACAGTGTGCGTAGAAAGTGCCCTCCACATCTCATTATACAGCATAGAGTACTGTACTGCAGTATCTGAGTAGTAATGTAATCAATTAATTCTTTACAGGGTCAACAGCAGAAATGATCATTTCCACTATACTAGTGAATTTAGAAGACAGCAGCAGTAGAATGGCTGAGAATGATGATAACATAGTTATATTTATGACACAGCTTGAGGAAAGTGGCACATCATTGCCAAGTTTAAAGGCAGGATCAGACACCCCACAATATGTAATTAACTATGCAGGAAGTGACACTGGATCACAAAGCTAAATACATGGGGACATTACACTACAGGCTGTACATGAAAAAAACCCATGCACATCAATACCAGTGCCGCAGCACCACAGGAACACCTTTTGGATGATGGCACAAATTCAGAGGTAACGGTATCCACTGTTACAATTTTACAAAGGGTGCCATGTGCAGTCACATCATAGGTACCTTTGGAAAGATGTAAAGCATTGTTTGCCCAGCAGCAAATGTGCCACAACATTGTTAAGGCTCTTTGCACTGTCACAGAGAGTCAGCTAGAAAGGGTCAGAGTACTGCAGAGTGAACTTGAGGATTTTCAGCACTATATGGAGATGGTAAAGCATGGATAATGCATGATCACATTGATCTACAGTATGGTGCCACACAGAATGGCCATCTCCGCCTCCATGAATACACTAGTGAGTACCTACCAGAGTCAAATAAGAGTCAGAGTTGGACAGGGAAGAGGACAGGGTGCTTTTCAGATGTGTGGTGGCATAACATGTCACACTGCAAGTGCTTATCAAGAAGGTAGTGTGAATAATGGGGGGGGGCTAAACACAACAACATTCATGCAGGCCATATCAGTGTTTATCCACATGTAGCAGAACCTCTCATTTGAGGTTGCAGTAATGCAGTTGTGTGAGATCACTGTCTGTAGGATCACCTTCAGGTAGTAGATCATGTCATTTCAGCAAGAAAGCATCAAGCTCACATGACAGCTCCTCCTCAAGATGACTTACATCTTCACCCACGCTATCTTTAGGAGATGTTGTATACGGATATAATTGACCTTGACCTTCAGTGACTCACACTAGATATTTCAGGTACTTACAATATGACATTTTATTACAATACCATGCCTTTCAAAACATTGATGTCATTTTTTAACTTCAAAGGCAGTATAGACAAAAATTATATGTATATAACTGCAGAATATGTGAAGTGAATGTATATGTCTGAGTACAATGTAATCTAATATTAAGAGTGTTTCCATGTACATGTATTTCATTTGATTAATGGTAACACTTATGACAGAAGAAAATGGAAAGAAAGTTGGAGGGCATATTGTCCAAATTGCAGTGTTTAACACCAATAAATGCCCATTCATTATCAAGAATTTCAACTGAATAATGGTAAAGCTGACAATTACACAAGTGATAATAAAATGATGCACACTACTAAAAGGATAATACACACCTGAAAAAATGCATTACATAAGTATCCTGGCATTAACACTAGCACTGTTGCCACTTCACCCTCATCACTGCACAAATGATGATTGCAATTTCTGTGGAAACAAACTGATGTGTATGATATAATAAATTAATCTGATGTGCTTTAGCTTAACAGAGAACAGTTATTCATATTAGTATGTCATATATAAAACTAGAGAAACATTGCATAATAAAAAATTGATACATTTCCCATTCCTTTGTAAGGTACGAATTCATCGTAAATGCAAGTTTAGAGATTGTAATATTTAGAAGTTTGTGTAATCTAATATGTCAGCTATTCAAATAAACCATTTTAATCAGTTACCATTTCAACAGATTCGGTATGCATACTTAACTAGAGTCCCTTAGCAAAATATATTTAGCAAAATAGGAAAAATGTAAATATTCCTTAAGTAATGCCATTTTAAATCATTGAACAGATCTCAGTGAACAGTCAGGCATAACTTTGAAGAACAGTAATATGAATAGCTGTACTATAAAAAAATATTTGGCGATAAGAAGGAATTTCTGATGAATAGTGATAGTTCGCCATGCATCACACAGCATAGCCCACACATAGTACAACGTGTCAATTATACTCTATGTGTTTTTGTAAAAAAGGAAACATTAGCCTGAATATCATGGTCCACATTTATGAATTAAATGCTGCCTCCTTACCTGCACAACCAAATCTCTTGCAAGAGCTTGCCACATAGGGTCCTTTGCTATTGCTGCCAGCTGGCCATCATTATTTGTGATAAAACCTGTACTGGGAGATGCAGTGATATCATGGGTCACTGCAACAGCAGACTGGTGCATGATCATATTGTGCAGAATGAAACATGTGGTTAACATCCTGCATGCAGTAGCTGTGTCATACTGAAGGGCACCCCCTGACACATCCAGGCAATGGAAACAGGCTTTTAACAGGCTGAAAACTCTCTTCATGACAATACATGTCTTTTCTGCAGATAATGTGAGATTTCGCACTGGAGTTATAAGCCATGGCTCCAGCAGACAGTCTATATCACAAAAAACAGAAGAAGAAAGAAAAACAAAAAAGGGGGGAACATAACAAAGGAAGTGCAGTTTTGTATTAAGCAATACATTGTACTAAGAATAACTAATTAAATGATTAAAATTAAAATTTCCACTTAACAACAAGTTCACCATGGGGCATCATACCATACAGGAAGAGGTGATAGAGTGAGCTAGTGTGCCAGATATTGGACTCATGGGAACTAACAGGATGATGGGAACAGGATGATGGGCTGACACATTGGTGATGCACCCCCATGCATTATGCACTAAGTGGTAGTTGATGGAATGGTATCCGTTCATGTTCCAGTACTACTTATTTTATTTAAATTTATTTATTTATGTATTTACATTTGTTTATCAATGTAGTGTACTGATTTCAATGGTCCATTTGCAGGCACAGGCCAGGTGAATAGGATCTCATAAGAAATCAAGACGTGGAGTAGAAGCTCAGAATACACAATGACACCAGCAACTTAAATTAACCTTTTATTGAATGCTTTCATCTCGGTATCATAGACTTCTTCAGAATGAATAACATGCATAAAACCACAGCTTTAAATACATACCCCTGCCATTCCATTGGTTAAACTAAAAAATTCCCACTTAAACTTTTAAAACTATGGTGACAAAACAGTGCAGCAATATAATACCAGTTCTCATTACATAAAAATACAAACAAATATACATATGTCATTTCTCATTTGACAAAAAAATATTGTTATTAAAAACAGCCTATAAACAATAGGCTGATCTTAACCTCAAAAATGCACTTAAGGAAATGTGGTTGTTGAGACCAGGGGACTCTGTTGCATTGATTTTTATCTGCCATTTTAATTCTTTGCATTCTAAAAAATCATCAGTAGGGCCCCCATGGTGTCCTAAGTCTACATGATCGATCACAAAGAATTTAAATGTATGTGAAGTGAATACACTGATATGCTTGTACAGAGCATTCTTATCATTTTTGAGGTTAATATCATAAATGTGTTGATATGTCATTTGCTTAATCACCCTTTTTGTTTTATTTTCTTTTTATTTGCTGGTGTTTTACAAGTTTGTCGTGACTATGGATGGAGGAGAACAACAGCACGAATCACAGCACACTGGCTTGCACATAATTATGGACTAAATTACTGCACTCTCTACTGTCGTTGCTGACCTGGTGTTAAAGGACTAACTAAGAAAAATGAGATTGGCTTGAAGAGCGGAACCAATATCTTAAATGGTTCACAGGTTTCTGACAATTTTTCTCTTACTCCTGCCCAAAGAATACAGCTTTCAGATACTGTGGTTAACAGTAATGCTGCTGCTTTAAGTGTGAATGCCACAAGCATGGGATCCCATTGGTGAGATGCTTCTAACAGATCCTCTGAGACTGGTACATCATTTTCAGTGGTGTACTGGTTGAAAAAAGACGTTACTTGGGGATATGATGTAGTAGATGTTTCAGCAGGCCATGGCAATTTAGATGAACAGATAAACAAATTTAGAGACTTGGTACACAAATTCAAGAAGTTACAACTAGAGAACTGATATTTAAATGAATGCATTAGGTGGGAGCATATTTCTAAAGGCTTACGCATGTGGAAATATCCAATGGGCCTGATAAAGGATTTTCTGTTACATCATGACTTGGTTTCCCTATTCAGCAGACAAGGTTGTGAGTTATTGAAATTGTTAATTGCTGATAATGCTAACCAATTAAATATGTTGAACAAAGACATTAACAGAGTAGACAGGAATATTAAGTCCGATTTATTATTTGTTCATAAGGTCAATGATTATAAAGCAGCCGTAAATTTTGTTGAGAATGCTATTTATGAACTGAAAGTTAGGAAGGACAAGAAGTTACTTCGAGATAAGACAGATTACGATAGCGGTAAAGTTTACCCAGACCCACCACTTGGACAACAAGGCAATAACCAGGTCGGTGAGTTGTATACTAACATGAATGATGAAACGGATGTAGAGATTAACAACAACAACTTGGAATACCCTTTAGAGATCCCCCCTCTGAGGAGATTGGAACATTTGAGGAATCAGAGGGAAGAGACCTCGGATTCCAGCAGTTATGGTCGACAATACTATCAGGGTCCCCAGAGAGGGAGAGGAACTTGGAGGGGGAGAGGTCATTCAACACCCTTTTACAGGAGGGAGACAGACTAAATGTCCCTGCACACAACGATAATCTTTGTTTGCTTACTTACAATTCAATAAAGGACTTTAAAATTTGGAATTTTAGTCACACACCAGTTGACATAAAATGGGCAGCCTTATTAGAAAGGGTCTTAACTTTGTTCCAGCAAGAAAGGCTAATATTGTTAACAGTATTTTACAACTCAAACTTTTCACCAGGAAAGTAAATTTAGCCCTTCATTTCAAACAAAATCTTAGTGTTGATCAACATTTGAATATCTTAAAGAGACCCAGTACGTTTAGTCCCCTAACACATCCCATGGTATAGATTTATGATAAACTGTGTGAGATGTATATTAGAGGACTATTGTGGAAGAGTACTGGCATTGAAAATATTAATTTGGCACCAAAAGAAATGGTGTTGTTACAAAATGTTTTTATCTAATTATGAAATTAGGGTAATGAAACCTGACAAGGGTGGGGGGGGCGTGTAGTTATGGACTCATATGACTACATCAACAGGATGTTTAGTATTTTATTTAGTGACACCTACACAGAAGTATCTAGAAATTATATATTTTATATATATATATATATATATATATATATATATATATATATATATATATATATATATATATATATATATATATATACCTTAGTATCAATAGATATAGGTATATGAAGGCCATGCATCCCTCCAGTTCCTGTCTGTGGGCCATACATACTCACTAAAACTCTGAAAATATCCCTCTCCACTCTAAACCTATCAAATATTTCCTGATTATCAAAATTGCAATGAGTTATTCTGTCTTTATCTTTGCTTTTTTGGCCAAAGAGAGCCACTGGGTTCAAGCAGTATTGGCTTGGTCAAAAGATAAGAAGCTGACACTGAGAAGCAGCTAAGTTAGCAGCTCCTGAGAACATCTTCACCTATTGCAAATTAGATAGAAAAGGTGCAATTCAGCCTTTTATAAAGTATATGCAGGTGACGAGGAGACGTATCAAAATCTGACTATGAATTGCAAATAGGCAGGAAGAGGGCTCATCAGCATAGGGATTTTGACATCATTTCTCATTACCATCTCATTATTCTTTCACTTTAATTTGAATACATTTAATCAAGGCCATCACTCATCTGCATAAATTGCCTCTATGAATCGCTGCAGAGCTGTGCTTACACGATTATAGTGCTGATTGTCTTAACACGTACATATAATGACTATGAATACCACCCTTTGTCTTCCTCTAACAGCTCCTACTGACTTTGTATTTTGAAAAAAAAATCACTTCATATTAATCTTTACAACATGCAATGGATTGTATCATCACAGTAAAATGCATCTGTCCACAGATTCATTCATTGCTTGGATCTAAACATAGTGGTAACCAAAAAATGTATACCAAATTATGCCCATGCTTAATTTTATTTATCAGTTTCTTATTTAGATACTGGGTTTTACTACGAATAACTTGTTTCAGTGGAGACCTGAGATGGTATTCATACTGACACTGGCAATTGAGTAGATTAGAACACATTATCTGTGTTCTTACAGGTCTGGGTAGGGAACAGAGGGTACTAACTTACGTGGCAGTCCAATGTGGCTGTCAATGAAGCTTGTCAGCTGACAAGCAAGATTTAACTATTTACTAGCCTAACAACTAAAGGAGCTTTCTCTTACAACTTATGTATGTTTGCACAAACAGAAAAGCAGATGTGGATGTATGTACTAGTGCAGATGCAACACAGTAATATGGGAAAACATAGTATAAATCAAAGGTCTTGCTTTTCCTTTTCCTATTGCTGGTGCTGATGCTACTGCAAATGTCACTGCAAGCATGGTTGCTAAAGAAAGAATAAATGCTATGGACCCCACTGTTTTTCATTCAGTTTCTTCATTTCATGAACATTATTTCTACAAGCATGAAATGCGCCTATGTTGCAGGAAGGAATGCTCTACAAATATGAGTGTTCTCTATAGAAACTATTTTAAGCAATGCCACATTCCCATCACTGCATTGGTATGTCTGGTTTTCTATTGGACATACCAAACATCGGTGACCCAGACAACCATCCTAGCTGTCCTGTTCCACAAATCCACTGTGGGCCAGTACCAGTTTCTGTAGAACATCTGCACATGGAAGATGTTGAGAAGTTCCGTACTAACAGAACCAGGACAAGCTGTGAAGCTAGATGAGAGCCTTCTGGTTCATGTTAAGTGTAACGAACGGTCACAATGTTGTTGGGTCCTGGACATACATGACTGCAGCCACAAGTGTTGATACATCACTTTCCTATCCCTATATGATGCCACCACTCTGCTGCCAGTAATAAAAGCACGTGCTACATGGCAGCACTTTTGTAACAGATGAATAGGCTGCATACCGGGGACTACGACCATCAAACCATCAATCATTCACAGAATTGTTTCAGTCCTTTGACTGTGACCAACCCAAATGCCACTTAAGCTTTCTGATCCTGAGCAAAGGAAGCCTTCAAAGCTATGAACAGCACCAGACTGAAAATATTCTGACTGAAAATGGATATCATGTCCTGTCTACAAGTGTCAGTAAGTTGTATTTCTCTCACCTGTTATTTGTTGCCAGTTTCCAGTATTTACTTGTTGCTGCCAATATGTAGCATTTAGTCATTTATCCGCTGTTGTTGTTGTAAATTTACAGTATAGCCTTACTTAGTTGCTGATCCAGTATTGTTGATTTAAAGTATTTCATTGTTGATCTACTGTTACTAGCATGACTTCTGTTGAATAAAGTTTCTCTTTCTTGCATATTTGCAGTGTTTTTTTATGTTAATTAAAACTCATGTTACAGCCGGGGTCAGCACTTAGAATTGACATCCCAGTATGAATTTGGCATAATGGTTAAGGCCTTCATCTCATAGATGGAAGTTACATGGTTTGAGTCTGATTTTGGAATATTGGCTAGGCTTAAAATGGCACTTCAGGACAATTAGTTTAGTATTCACATATGAACCTACACAATCACCTGGACTAGAGTAATTTGGCAAGGACAACAGATAAATTCCCTACTTTTTTTTAGTGCCATTAAAACTTGTATGAAGAGACACCAAGGCGATATCCAAAACACAGTAAAACTTTTATTAAAATAAATAAATAAAAGTGCACATGAGCGCTTTCAGGCAACAAGCCCTTCCTCAGATACATTAAAATAGTAAAGACATACATTTTAAATACCATACAATCCAATCCAATCCTAATATTTTACCCCCTTTTCCTTAGGAAAGGTTTTAAAGGAACAGCAGTGTTTAAACCTGGACTCCTGTCAACCCCTAACTTTATTATCCATCTCACTTCATTGCATTCTGTTTCATTGACAACATCCCCACCTCTAACAGTTTTATTAACCATTTGTACTACCACAAATTTAAAAGAATGACCTTCTTTTTCACTAATGTGTTGTGCTAAAGATTTACGCAGGTTCTGATGTCTAATTTCATACAAATGTCCAAAAGTCCTGTTCTTTAACATACAGTTGGTTTTACCAACGTAATAGGAATCGCACATTTGACACATAGTTATATTCATACTTCTACAGTCTGCATATCCCTTCAGATAATATCGTTGTCCTGTTGTAGGATGTATAAATAAATTATCCTTGCAGATATAGTCACATGCTTTACAGTGACAGCAAGGAAAAGTGCCTCGAAGTTCTATCCTGACCATCTTGTCAGGACCTGACTTGGGTTCATGACATAGCATGTCCTTTAAATTTTTATTCTTCCTAAAAGTAAATCTTGGTCATTCTCCAACCATCTCTGCTATTCTGCAATCCATACACAGAACCCCCCAGTTCTTCTTGATAATGTCACAAACACCCCCTATGTCATTACCATATGTAAGCATAAATTGTCCTTGTCTGCATTGAACACCCCTTTTTCTATTCATGTCTCCATCACTGCCTTTCCTGTTATACCAAGGTTTGGCCCCTTGCCTCAGCTCAGACCTTACTGCATCCACTGATATAACCACCTGTTGTCTACTATATCCTCTACTCAAAAAATTATTAGACAAATCACCTAATTCTTGTTCAAATTGCTCCATTTCAGTACATAAATGGGAAACCCTATTCACCTGACTCTTTACAATGTTTTTAAAGGTATGTCTAGGATGCATGCTGTCGAATGACAGCAAGCTGTTCCTCCAGCAATCCTTCCTATAAAGCATAGTTTCTATGCATCCATCTGAACATTTGCATAGACATACATCCAAAAATTCTATCTCGTGTGATGAGTAGCTCAGAGAAAATCTAAAAAAACTCTGTGCTACTCTCCAAATAATCCACAAAAAGCCTCAGCTCCTCCAGTGTGCCTCCCCATAAAAAAACACATCATCTACAAAATGGACATAGTGTCTCACCAACTCCTTCCATGCATGGTTCTGTTGGAAAATAACCATGTCCTCCCAAAAAGCTAACACAAGGTTAGCATACGAATTGGCACAGGACGTGCCCATGGCAACACCCTGTGCCTGTCTATAATGATTGCCTTGGCATAGGAAGATATTATTCTCTAATACCAAGCTCAGTAATTTACATACTCTTTCATTGTCAACATCATTAATTTGAACCTTTTCTTTCAATATATATTCAATAGCCTGTAACCCATATTCATTATGAATAACAGTAAACAAGTTCTTCACATCCAAAGTCACAAACAAAAAATCTTGCCAAACAACTGTGTCCATATGCGTAGATAGCAAAGTCAGAAAATGAGGCGTATCCTTCAAAATCCTAGAATAAAGTTGAACAACAGATCTCAAAGCACACTCCACCCATATCGAGATGTGTTCAGTGGCCCAACCTCTCCCCGAGACAATGGGGCTCAGGGGAGGGTTGGACACATTTTTATGTAACTTAGGTAGCCCCTTGAACTCTGGGGTCTTAGGATGCTCTATGTGCAAAAATTCATACAAAGATTCCATTATTAGCCCACTTTTTCTCATATTTAAAAGAACAGTCTGGACCTTGTCACCTATCATTTTTACCATAACAGGTGAGATCGGTATAAAGGTAGAATGATCCTGTAATAAAAACAAAAGTTTATTGCAATAATCCTGTCTACTAAGTATCACAATCGCACCCCCTTTATCTGCAGGCTTCACCACTACCCTTTCATCTCGACATAATTGCTGCAAAGCCTCACGCTGTGCTAAAGATAAATTGTGAAACCTTTGCCTGTTTTTATCATGAATATAACACTCAATGTCATTTTGACATAAATTCACAAAAACAGAAACATTTGGATGCATGTTTGGTAAAAAATCACTGGGCTTCTTTAATTCTCTCAAACCAGACTGTTCTTTGTCCCTAAACATTTCTTGCAATGTTATGTTCCTAGCAAAACACATAATGTCAACCATTACTTGACTATAATCACATATAGTGTCAGGAACAAAAGTTAAACCTTTGTTCAACACTTCTAGTTGTACATCAGATAATTCAACACCTGAAAGGTTATATACAATATTGTCAAGATAGTCAGTAATACTCTCAGTCACTGTGAGACCCTCTGTCTCTTCAATTCCTGTTGCGACGAGAAGCTCCTCTTCCTCAGATTCTTTTTCTTTACCGGTACAGGTAGCATAGGAAAATCCTTACTCTGAAAGGCAGACGTTAACTTAGATTTAGCTCCCAATGGCCCCTGAGATGCCCAGTTTATGTTTATGGTTATTGACTGAATTATCGGTGATAGAAGTAATCCTCAAGGATGGCACAGTAGTCTAAACCATAAGAAAAAATACTGGATTATCACTCTGGGTGCGTTATTTTCACCACGACTTAATGACCATTTATAACCACAATTTTTATGAAGAATGGGACATTCTCATTTTGATTGGGTTACTTGCAGCTCACCATTGGTATTATATTTACAGGGTTTATGCATATGTTTTTTCCATGACTGGATTCTTAATTTTATCTGGCTTCAGATATTATTATTTGTTTTTTGTATATTATTTTCTTTAAAGTGTTGATTCATTGTTACCTGTACACTCATGTTGGATTCCACCATATTAATAGTATATAGGCTTATTTTGCTTATATAGTTGTTGTTAACATATAGTGGTCCTATATATAATGAATCTATTCATTTCTATGGTGCAGTTGCATATAACAATATACTTTTAGCCACTATCATGTGGTGTATTACTAGGTCATTATAGTGATATTCAGAGATATATATACTATTATGGTTTCTTTTTAACTGTGTTTTTGCCTTGGTCTCATATTCAATGTTTACTAATTTTAACTAATTGCCGGTTCATGTTTTATTCATGACTGGCAGGAGTATACCAGTGGTTTCATTGGTTGAGGGTATATATAAATTAGCATGTTACAAAATTGTTATCATGTCTGTTTATTCAACACTGAAGAAGGCAGTTTATTGCCGAAACCAGTCTGTTTAATGAAGTCTTTTCATCCACTAATGTTTTTGTGTTAGTGGCCTTGATTGCTGTTTCTGCTGGCCAACTGTGTTTTCGTATGGTATCTTCCGGCTGTGCAGCACCCACGCGCACAGCGTTTGGTTTGGTTATAGTACCCAACAAATCATTGAACTTGTCCACATAGTATTCATCTTTGAACCAACAATCAATGTCACGTTGTAAGGATTCAGTAATGCCCAACA
Source organism: Protopterus annectens (assembly GCF_019279795.1). Taxonomy (NCBI): domain Eukaryota; kingdom Metazoa; phylum Chordata; order Ceratodontiformes; family Protopteridae; genus Protopterus; species Protopterus annectens. Next base: position 1,303,275,980 of record NC_056745.1, on the reverse strand, counting down.
GTTAATTTTCCTCTGGTGTAAAATAGTTAATCAAGAGTTTCATTAGGAAACACTGGTATGTAAGTTATTTTCTTGCCAGCGAGCTAATAAATCAGGGAAATGCTCCCCTTGAGTCAGCATACACAACACCCGGAGGCCCCTGGGTACTATGTTGTATTTAATACAAGCCTCCAGGTGAAATCTTTGCCACTGTAAGCATTTTAAACGCATAGCAGTCTTATGAAACCTCATCAAAAATTCATTAAAATCAGTCTCACCAGAATAGGGATCTTCTATCCCAATAGTCGTTGTGGTGAAATGATGTAAATCGATATCCAAAAGGGGATTAACTGTAGAAGCCATGCCTCCCTTTCTAATCCTTCTTAGAGTTGAAGTCCACACTTAAAATTGATTATACGGCAACTCAATTTTGTCTCTCAGATGTTCAGCCATGTGTGCAGGATATCGCAATACTGAAGAAACTCAAACAAAGCAAAAATGCGTTCCCTGCACCAAAGTCTCCCCACAAACACCAAATAAATCCCAGTAAAACTTGTATGAAGAGACACCAAGGCGATATCCAAAACACAGTAAAACTTTTATTAAAATAAATAAAGTGCACATGAGTGCTTTCAGGCAACAAGCCCTTCCTCAGATACATTAAAACAGTTAAGACATACATTTTAAATACCATACCATCCAATCCAATCCTAGTATTTTACCCTCCTTTTCCTTAGGAAAGGTTTTAAAGGAACAGCAGTGTTTAAACCTGGGCTCCTGTCAGTCCCTAACTTTATTATCCATCTCACTTCATTGCATTCTGTTTCATTGACAACATCCCCACCTCTAACAATTTTATTAACCATTTGTACTACCATAAATTTAAAAGAATGACCTTCTTTTTCACTAATGTGTTGTGCTAAAGCATTATGCAGGTTCTGATGTCTAATTTCATACAAATGTCCAAAAATCCTGTTCTTTAATATACAGTTGGTTTTACCAATGTAATAGGAATCGCACATTTGACACATAGCTATATAAACAAGATTCATACTTCTACAGTCTGCATATCCTTTCAAATAATATCATTTAAATCATCATTTTTTAGTGCCATGGGATCATTTACAGCCACCTGAGCTACCACCAAGTCAGGCAGTTGAGATGTCAGACTCAGGTAGCTTGAGCCTCTGTATGACGTCCCATCCAAATAATGGCACCTCAGGGGTTCAGCACGCATTACAGTATCAGTACTGCAATATGAATGCAAGCAGTTCTGGAGGGGAACAGAACACACAACCTTCTGATCTTTCTAGCATCAGAAGTGAATGTGCTATTTGCGGTGCCACTAACACATACACACATTATACAGGTATACCTGCGCTTGTGTGGCCACCATCTCTACAGATAGCTTTGACGTAGCTGACAAATTAGATAAGGGCATGTAGTATTCAGCTTTAGAGGGAGTGACATCTTTTGGTTTCAGTGTGATAGTCCCCAGCATATAACTAAAGAAGTTACCTTGAGCCAGGAAGAGGGTAATGGCTTCACAGACTGACAAAGTAATGTACTGAGATGTGAGTTTTAAAAATCAACTTTCCATGTTGGTATATACTAATATGATTGACATTTTGCTGTAGATATCTAACTTGCTGATGGTCAACTTGTCAAATAAATTGTGTGTGATGATGCAAATCAGGTAGTCTGTTTTGCTGAGGTGCAAATACTTTGACTTACATGCTTGCTTGTGTCTTTCGGCTTTTCCCGGTTAGAGGTCGCCACAGTGGAACTCCAGTCCGCTAATGATTGGTAGTTGATTTTTACATGCCGAGTTACCAGCCCTGATGCACAGCCTTCAACGAAGGTACGCACATTCACGCATGTATCACGCAGAAGATACTCTAGCTGAGAATCGAACCAGACAGCGTCTTACTGTGAGGCAACAATGCGACCGCAGCACCACTACAATAAAGTAGGGGCATGAGGGCAAATACTTCACAATACTCTGTGTTATGAGTGCCATTGAAGACTTGAAGGCATTAAAGGACCACTATGCATAGTGATTAAAAAAGCATGTATTTTTTATCTTGTCATGAAGTTATACACAATACAACCTGCCAGCAGCACAGAAAGTGTTGGTTTTACTATGGGATATCTAGAATATTCATTAACCATGAATAACAGATAGTCACTGATGTTAAATGGTCCGCAGAAATTAATACAAATTTCTATCCATAGTGGGTCTTGAAATTCTGACATTTTAAATCATATCCTGATGTTTCTGTCATATTTGCTTGGCACAATAAATAGGTATCAGCATATTTTCTTTCATGCTGCCAGTGTCAGAGAACAGGTATTTTCCCTTGCAAGTACTTCATAGATGAACCTTATTTACTGTCTTCATGGCTCTCTTTTGTAGGAAAGTGAACAGGATTAACCTTGACCCTTTAAGACTGTATTTTCCTGATGCTGAGATGATATCATCTGTCCAGCTTCCATATCTCTCATGTTTTGATGCATTTGGAATAGTTTAATTTTTTATGTCCCAGGTTTCACTATATGTTTACTTCACCATCAGTAATAAGATATTTTTTTCTATTTCTTCTGCCTCTGCTAATGTGATCGTTCTTTAAGACAAACATTCTACTAACAATTTGCACCAGCTGTCTTGTTTGTTAACTTTAGGAATTACCTTTAGAGTTTACTTTAGCACTTCAATAAGGATATGCTTTTTGCTGGATGGCGGCTGCGTTGAGAAGAGCCGCTGCCTTTGCTGTACTTTTTCCCCCTCCAGGTTGCATCTTTACTTTGAATTTTGCTTCAGTTGTGAAAGGTAGCAGCATATATGCTATTTCAGTAAACTTGTAAGTTTGTGGTCACAAGTTTTAATCTAGGCCTTGGTTTTAAATCCTTATAGACTTTCATCCACTATGTACCTTGTTACTTTTGATGTTAGTAATATGTTTATTATTACATTTCTGATTTTTTGTTCTGTTCTTGCATATTCTTGCTCACATCATTGTGAATAATTTGTATATGTATATTGCTTGTTTCTGAGTTTTCCTTGTCATTATCTGGCTTTGGCTATTTGATTGCACTGTTAATTTTTATACAGAAATTGTATTTTTGGTGGTCTGACTAATCTTTGTTTTCCTTTCTTCCCTTGTTTTGGTTTAGTATATGTTCTACCTTTTGCAGAGCAAGCATTTTTGTTGTGGTTGTTCAATACGACATAACACATTCTGCATTTTGACACCCAGTTCCATTTTATATATTTACTTTCTGGCATGTATTTTACTGTCTCAACTTGGCTATTTATGCCTTACCTATATCCATTGCCTTGTACAGAATGTGGTACAGTCTCCTCTAACAATCACTGAGGGGTGTGTGGTACTGTACTACTGGGAAGGTCTGGGATAAAGATTCCACACACCCATGCCCAAATATAACAGTCCATGCCCTTCTTATAAAAAGGGATGACCAGAAATGTAAAAGGAAATATCTTTGCCACTCATGGAGAAGGCATTCTCTGACCAGAAGTTGAAACTCTTGAGAACTTTGACCAGAAACCTTGAGCAGTATAAGGCTGGGACAGGAGCCATGGAGAGCTCCAGAGGGAATGGAGCTCAGAAGTAGTTAGGTATCTGGTAATTAAGGAAAACTAAAATTTGGTGACATGAAACAGAATTATTAGAAGGGAAACTGAAATGACCAAACTGTTGCTTATGGTTGGGAAATAGACTGTGCCTATTAATGTCCTTGCCATATGAATTCCACACTGCATTTGTTGGACTGAGATATACTGGAACAGGTTAATCAAAGAAGAAACATTATTTTGCTTTTCTATCTATTGTTGTAAAATAAATAACTGCTTTTGAAAGATTATACCCTGCTCTGGGCATATTATTCCTTTTTACTGCTTTCTGTTCAGTAAAAGGCAATATTTTATTTGAAACCAGCTGTCTATTAGCTAACTTATTTTCTAAACCTGTGCCAGTAAGCCAAAGACATTATAAACATCATGGTACACATAGTAAAAAAGTGACATTTCTATTGATCTAATGATATCAAATGATTACATGTGTAGAGTTTACATGTAAAATTTGATATCTGCAACCACTAGCCACTTTGAAAATAGATGGAAAATGCTTTTAAGTTACTGTGAGTTTAACAAAAACTAATTACTGAGGGAGTGTTGAAATGAGCCTGCAGCCTTCCAAAAAGTACTGTTGAATAAAATAAAACTTAAGCTGGATGCAGGTAGGGCTCCAGGTTTGAACGATATTAGCATTAGTAGTGTTTTGAAATTAAGGGCTGCCCGTTTATAAATTAGAACAATATTAACTTTACAGTGAGGATACTTTGACACTATAAGGTTGATATGCCCTTTATTTTACGTAAGATGACCCTCAGGTTTTAAACCATATTATTATTTATATTTATATGCCCTTAGAATTTTGTTTAAACATAACACCTGTCATTTGGTAATTAAACTGAATGTTTTAGGTTGTATGTTATTGCAAAATATAGCAACAAGGAAGAGGGGTGTTTTACTTTGTTTTTACACGAATAACTGTCTGATTGATTGCATAATTTTAAGGCATTTTGTGAGTTTTTATTGGGGGAAAGTGTGGGTCATGTACTGCTATTTAAAGTTGGTAATGAAGGTATGTATTGTTCTGATGAAGCTCAGTATTGACTGAGTGAAAGCGCTTAACTTACTGTTCTTGTGGTGGAATAAACATGTGTGCTCATTAATTCTTGGACTTTTTGCCTTGCATTTGCAAAAATCTGGTGGAATCTGTAGTCCTGCTTGCCATGGGTCGGAGTTTTTCTTGGACTGTTGAATACAGTCCTAACTGAATGCTAGCTCAGTTGTATATATTAACTAATTATTGTAAATTGCTATTATATGCAGAATTTGGTTGCTTTTCTTGAACTATGCTCAATAAACTCAGAGAAAAATGTAAGGTTTAAAGGCTGTTTATTATGTTATGCTAGAAAGAGCTAAATAGAGTCCTTAGGCTTCTCTTTGTCACACCCCACAGCAGACAGCCAGAAACAGAAACTACACTCTGAGAGTGAAGTGATCCAATTGTTAAACTGAATTTAAAAGAATTGCTTGAAAAGCATTGGCAGAATGACAAATGCTATTTGTTAAATGTTTTAATAAAGTGACAAAAAATTACTGAAAGTTTAATAAAGAAGTGCATAGTAAATTGTTGAAAGCATGCTTATCAAAAGATGTGCATAGTGAATGTTCTAAGCTACATAAAGAAACACATTAGGGAAATGTGGTAGCATGTGCTCAAGGAATTGTTAAAGCTGAATATAGGCAAGTAATGAGAATTGTAGTACTGAGATGAATTCTTAGTTTGCAAAAGTAGCTTACTTCAGTTTAAATGAAACAAAACTAATGAATTGTGAAGCATTGTATTTTCAAGTTACTTATGACTGGAGGAAAGCTGTCAGAAATTCTTCAAATATAAGAAAGTGTTGCTAAATTATAAAAAGTTTGGAAAGTAGTGTACTTATAAAAGTGAAACATTAACTGATGCACAGACTTTGTAGGAGTACAATGTCTGTGTTTAGAAACAATGGCACATTGAGAAAAACTATTGCACTAATTTTCTGAGAAAACAGTCAGGCAATTCTGAAGTGTGTCCACAGGTTCATAAGTTGATAGGTAGTTGCTAGATATGTGCCTAGTTAAGTGACTTGCTCAGATTCATACAGTAGCAAATGTAAGCAGATTCATACAGTAGCAAATGTAAGATGAGTGAAACAAACCCTGGAATACAGAAATCAGCCTGTTAACAGTTTATAGCCTTAATCCTTTATGTTAACTATCAGACAAAAGTAAAGGGTGGGCATATCAGGCAGTTGAACCCAGTACCTATTGCTCCTAAAATGAGAAACATCCCCTGGAGACCAACAAGCCAACAACTTTCAACTGGAAATCCAGCAACATGGTTTAGGGATGAATGCCTTAATTATGGCCCATGTGACCCAAGTTTGATTAGTAGTTGAGGTAACTGAGGTGATGGCAGGCAGGGATGGGCATATTCATCCTGGGAAAGACACTTGTCTAAGGCACTCCCTAAGGGGAGGCATAGTCCACAGAGCGGATGTAAGTAGGTGAGTGCAGGAGCTAGGAATTGAGAAATAAGAGGTAGGTCATAAAGAAAAATCCCCCAGCTGAAGTAGTGATGGTAAAACCCCACCCCCAAGGATGGACTTACACTCTACACTGGCCCCAGCCCAGAGACAGAGTCAGTCCAGGGAAAGATGAGGAGCTTGTAGAGCTGGTGATGGGATGGGGGCACCAGGGAATGCACTGTAAGAATGATGCAAGGGACCCAAATAAGTTTAAAACAATTGCACATTGAAAAGTAGTGACTACACTGTGTATTTCTAAACTACAGCCTATGCAATGTATGAAGTATTAATTATTCAGTGGTATGGTGCTTCTGATCTTCTTCTTTCGGCTTTTCCCGGTTAGGGGATGCCATAGCGGATCACCTGTCCGCTCATGATTGGCAGTGGAGTTTTATGGTGTCAAGTTGCCAGCCCAGTGCACAACCTTCCACAGAAGGCACACACACACACACACACACACACACACACACACACACTCACACCTAGGGCCAGTTTAGATTGTCCAATCCACCTACAGCATGTCTTTGGGATGTGGGAGGAAACCGGAGCACCCAGAGGAAACTCACGCGACCACAGGGAGGACAAGCAGACTCAGCACAGAAAGCATCGGTGCCAAGGATCGAACCGGAGAACCTCTTGCTGTGATATGACAACATTAACCTCTGCACCACCGTGGCCACCCGGTATGGTGCTTCTGATACTGTTCAAAATACTGATGCGCAGATGTAAACCCAGAAATAACATTTCTGCTTTTCTCTGTTACCCTTTTACTATCATGAAAAGTCGACTGATGAAGTTTTGTGACATTTAAATGAACTGTGTACTGAAAAAAAGGAACCTAAGCAAATGTTAACCTTTGCAGTGAAAGAAAAACATTGAGAAACAAAATACAATTGCAATTTATAGAGTGCAGAATGGAACCTGGGCAAGCTGCTAATTTAGAATATAGAAAGTTGCAAACATGAAAAAATATTGCTTATATCAACCTGATATTTCTTGCATTTTTGAATTGTCCTGTGTTTAATGCAAGTGAAAATCATTCTCTATCACTTTTAAAAACAGTATTCCACTAAGACCTCTGATTGGGAAGCAAAAGCAAAACAAAGATATGTAGTGTGCTCAAAGCACATACAAATGGGGAACGTCATACATCACTGAATATTACTAAATACTTTCTGAACCTGTTACATTTTAGCAAGCAGTAAGACACCTGTGGCAACATTTATGAAATGCACAAGTAAAAAGCAGGTCTTCCTAAGGAGTAGATTTTTCATACTGAGAATATGTTACACTTTCAAGAAAAAATGTCTTGTATTCCTACAGAGCTGCTCCATCAATAAAAATGAGTCATTGTGGCAGTTAGGTGATTGAAAAATAATGAAAAATAGAATACTTTATTAATGTCATAGTATAAATATGTAATACAAGTTTGTGCTTTTGTGTGTGTGTGTGTGTGTGTGCGTGCGTGCGTGCGTGCGTGTGTGTGTGTGTGTGTGTGTGTGTGTGTGTGTGTGTGTGTGTGTCTGTGCTAAAATTGCTTTACCAAAACTCTGCTGTCATTTTTTAAAAACTAAAGCAAGTATAAGGAGCTTCCACTAAAAAAGTTAAACTCTCTGACAGTGAAAAATGGCTTCCGTTCTGTATAGAACAAGGAAGAAATTTGTGTGCAAATCTAGTGAAACTGATTGTGAATTGCTTATATTGAAATGAGGCAAAAGTGGTAATAAGCAAAACAATATATACACTGCTATCATTGAAAGCAAAGAAGTGTTAAGCTCTGCTGAGATACATCAGCATGGACTCGCAAAAGAAAAGTAGTGTTGGTCAACTAAGTGTGATCTCAAACAATGTTGTGGTACAGCAGAAAGGGGATGTTTTGTATTAGAATACTGCTGACAGGCAAGAGCAAGTTCATGATTTGCATTCCAGTGTTACAACTATGTAAAATAAAACTTCACTTGACTGGAATGAATCTTGCTCTAAGGATTCTGAGAGAGCTGTAGTAGTAAAGAATGCTGAAACTAGAATTTGTAGAAAAGGCAACATTGATCATTTCAGGAAATCCGTTTATGCAAAAAGACTAACCAAGTAAAAAGGGAAGTAAACGAAACACTGAAAGTTGCATAAGTGTGCAATATGAACTTTGTGCATTAACTAAGAATGCAGAAATGCTCACATAGCCAAGGACAGCTGTCATTAACAGAGAAAATCAATACCACTGTTAGAACCGATGGTTTCTTTAAAAAAAAAAGAAGAAATAGGACAAAGCTGTTGATGATCTTGACTAGCAAAAACAGATGGCAAAATAAAACAGACTAAGAAACTGTTGCTTTGTCTAAAACACGCTATCTGAATTTTTGGAAAGGTTGAAATGGTGTAACATAACAGTGAAGTAAGATGATGAGCCAGAAAAAAAATCTGTAAATGTAAATGAAAGTAATCTGTAGGCACCTAACACTGAGGAATTCAAAAAAACTATCCCTGAGATTCAATAAACTCCATGCAGGAATAGTGTCCATGTAGCCACAGCAGCATGCCTTGCATATTCATTAAGGCACGCTGCTGTTTAAGCTACACAGACAAGAACCATGAATAAGTGCAGGGGGCGTGTCTAAGTAGTGCACAGACCACAAACACACCCCCTGCACTCAGAAAGTGCCATACGGCACTTTCTAAACCTGAGCCGGCATAATATTATAGAATTTCTCTAATATTATGCCAGTATTTCATTGTCCGCAGACACTGAAATGAAATAAATGAATTTCAGTAACCACAGACACTGAAATACATACAGGAGCAGGAAACCAATGCAGGGGGGTGTGTGACAGGTTCTGTGACACACCCCCTGCATTGTAAAAGTGTCATACCACACCTTGCAACATGCTAAAGCAGGAAATGTGGACAAAGGCACAAACAATAGGGGGAAAAGCCCTAAAAATTCTTAAATATTTCCATCACAAACTTAGAAAGTTGATGAAAACAGGATATGTATTAGCATGAATCTCTGAAGGATAGAAGCCTGAAAGCCAAATGTATGCCATTATTGCCTGACTGCATTCCTCAGTTATGTGTCAGAACATAACAATACTCACTGTATAACATAATAATATAATAATATTTTTTTTCTAGGCTAAGGAATGTTTAAGCATAGCTAAGTGGGTTTGTACATTATGGCCCTCTCCTTACCATAGCTTAAACATCCCATAGGAGACAAATATAAATATACAGCTAAAATTTCTAAGCTGAGATAGTGTAGTGGTTAGAGTCCCAGCTTTACATGCAGGCATTCATGGCTTGAGTAAGAAGACATGCAAGTTATTTTTATATGGGAAAGCAGTGTTAAAATTATTTTTTAAACTTAAATTATGTAGTAACTGTTTTTTATCAACCAGGGTAGTGTAGCTGGTGTAAAATGTAAGTGTGAGTACATATAACATGTGAAGCCATCCATGTATACACAAGTGTCCCATATAGTATAGTCGCATCCCTTGCCAATGTAAGGAAAGCACATAGAGGGATGTCATGTAAAGTAAATGATATACACTTAATAAATGAAGTCAGTATTCTGATATATTTAAAAAGTTAAAAGTGAGTAATGGTTAGCAATGCTCAGCTATGCTTAGCAGGTGTAACCATTGATAAGATGTAAATACTAAGTAGCAGGTAGCTCAGCTAAGCAGATTTGCGCACTGTTAATCAGTGTGCATCAACCTCTCCTTTAAGCAGTGTTAAAACCAGCTTAGCGGGTTTGCACACTGGTTAGCAGAGCTTAACCTTTTCAAAATGGTCCAATGACACCAAAGGGTGGGAATATTGTGCTATTTAAATGGCAGAGGCAGGAATACAGCCATAATATGTTATAGTTCATCTGTGCAGATACAATGGCTGGCATAGGAGAGGGAGTGCACTTTCAGGTGCAATGCTAGAGCATTCAGGAGTCTAGGGTCATGGCTGGACACCTAGTAAAAAAACTATGAGAAGAGACTGCTGCAGGGCCAGTACCAGGGCTCCCAATACAAAGTGGAGGCCTGGGACCATCTCGCACATGACCTCACCAGTGCTAATGGCATCCCCCGGACTGGTGAGCAGGTACTAGCCTGAGAATGTGATACATAGATATGCATAATATGTGTTTTTCTCCCCTATAGCTGCAGCAGAGAGGGCTATGAATGTCAAAGCCCATGGTGACAGACTGTTGAGGCTGCACTGACAGGCTGGTGAGTATAAATCTATTTTGCAGTATATTGTTCAAATAGCACAACACAAGAGATGCCAAATAATTCACGAAAAACCACCAAGAGAGCAGGAACTATATGCACACAGGTTTATTCTGGTACCTCGGCTTCCACAGCCTTCAAAGGAATGTTGTTCAAATAGCTAAGAAGGAGTGCAATGCTTACTGTTAGTAGGTATACTGTTACTGTGTGAACTGAATAAATAAAAAAGTTTGACTGACTAATATTGATGTACAATAAAGACCCTTACAAAAAACTGTCGTGTTTATTCTGGTATGTTGTTGTAGACATATATAGAATGTATACAGGTTCTTCATAGCAAATATGGCAGTGACAGCATACATTAACTGAGGTTCATCTGTGAACAAGCTGTTAAGAGAAACTGTAGATGGTGTAGCTGTAAAACAAGATATAAATTAAATGTGAAATATATACTGCACTAAGCTCTGAACCCTGAATAGTAATATGTAAAGTCTCAAAGTGTGTTCCATACAGCATTGCCTTGTGTTAACCTTTGCTTTCCAGATTGTAGCAATCTAAAGGAGTAATGCACAGTACAATAACTATCTGTCATGCATGCATCAACAGGATTACAAGTTCAGTCTGTCTAGCCAAGAGACTATTAGGCAGAAACCAGTGAAACAAGAAACAGCAGTACCCAAGTAGCTAATTGTGATGAGATATAGCTTACTTGTTAATTTTGCACACCCAGACATGGTTCAAATTCAGGGAGTGGTACTATGATGTGTGCAAATCTATACACAAGGAATGAGGAATAAATGTAAAAACAGTCAGGTTGTGTTAACAAATATTTTCCCCACAGGTTTTATAGGTAAGAAAATGTTGCCAGTAGTTGTATGAAGGATATACTAATAAACTGTGTACAACTGTTCAATTATCCCACCACATGCCTGTAAATGACATCAGGGTGGGTACATACAATATGCACTCTTCCCAAACCATACCTCTCAACTGCACAGATATTCACTGAATGTTCAGATATTTATCTCAGATTTTTGGTCCGTTTTACATCAAGTAGTGGTGTCATGGCAAATCAGTGGCAAATCATTATAGACTGAAGTAAGAAAATAATGACAGACATATAAGTGTCAGACATCATATCCTTCCAAACCATGCAAATGCAAAACCTGTTATTTTATCAACTTTCAAGTTTGTAAGAGCAATATCTAAAAATTGTCCATATTTATGGGCCTTTGTCCTACTCTTATGTATGGCTTTGTCCAAATGTCATGCTCCAAGAGTTTGAGAGGTATGTTCCCGATACATGTCTCTCAAGTGTCATGCTGACACGGCTAGTAGTCACTGCTGCATATAATCCTGGATACAGATAGGACACCAGTTAACATATGCCAGTAGTACACTCAAATAACAGCAGTTCAGGGTACCTCTCCTGTGCCAGATATGTAACCCTGACATGTATGTGTCCCCTCTAGTCATGTATCCAGAGTTGTCACAGTTTTCCTCATACCATTACAGGCTGACAGTTTAATAGGTATGTTTGTACTACAGAAACTATGGGCCGTAGGTAGATGTAAAGTGAAGGCAGACCAATAGGGTATTGAGCATACAGTTCATAGGTTCATAGATGTGTCCTAGGCTAATGGCCTTGGAGCCTTTACAAGCCTAGCCTATAGGATTACCCTGGCATCCTGCTACCTGACCTTAGGTCTCAGTGCCTCTGTCTAGTAGAGCCACTGGAGTGATCCCGAGGTGTATTTCCTATTTCCCATCCACTCATCAAGATTTCTCTTGAAGAGGGCCAGTGAGGTGCTCTGCTTGACATGTATGGGAAGTCTATTCCATAGCATGGGCAGTCTCTGGGTTATGAACCTGTCCCTCCAGCATGTTCTGTTGATTGTGGTAATGAGGTTAAGGCCTCTGGAGCATGTGGTGCAGAGGGATTGGGACTTCTTTAGATGTAACATTTCTAACAGAGCTGGGTCAGACATGGCTTTGTAAGTCAAGCAGATATCGCCTCTAAGCAGGCGATATGAGACAGAGAATAGTTGGAGTTTTTTGAGTCTGTCTATATAGGACAAGTGTTTACGGTCTAGGATCCTCTTTGTGAGGTACTTTTGTGGTTTCTCCAGTTGTTGCAGGTGTCTAGTGAGGTACATGCCAAATTGGGCATTGTACTTGATGATTGGCCTAATGAGGGAAGAGTAGAGGGAAACAATGATCTCTTTCTTCCTGGATGCAAAATCCATAGTAATGAGATGTGCCACATAAAAGGACTTTCTGACCACAGTGGCAATGTGGTGGTCAAAAGAGAGGCTCCTGTCAACCTGTGTTCCCAGATCTCTTATAACGCCTTCTGTGTTCAGTGGACTACCATCAATGTGGTAATTCATGGGAACCAGGTTTTTCCCAAAGGGGATGATGACACCTTTTTTGGCATTGAGCTTAAAGCCATGGTTCTGACACCAGCCGTTGGTCTCAGTGAGGCCTTTCTGTAGGATGTCAACATCACTTGTGGGGTTAATAATAGCTCCCAACTTGCAATAGTCTGCGAATTTTGTCAACCAGAGTCCTTTATGTTGGCCTGGACTTCAAAGAAGTAGATACCAAACAGGAGAGGACCCAGAACCAAACCCTGTGGGACTCCACTCATGACTGGTCGGCAATCTGACTTGGAGTCAGCTACTTTTACACTGTCAGTTCTATCTGTGAGCCAGTTTGTAACCCAAATAGTGATATAGGGGTTGATGCCTAGCTTAGTGAGTTTTTCTATGATTCCTGAGTGGGGAATGATATCAAAGGCCTTGGCCAGATCAAGGTAGGCTGTATGAAACCTCTTGCCTTCATCCACATCTCTGTTGACTAACTCAAAGAAGTTGATCAGGTCGAGCAGGCATGATCTACCCTTCACAAAACCAAACTGTGTGGGATCCAGAGTTTGGAGATTTCCTATATCCTTGTTTGTTAGGTCCATGATGATGCATTCCATAGCTTTGTATATCAGACTCGTTAGGCTAATGGGGTGATAGTTCCTAGTGTCTGTAGTCTCTCCTCCTTTGTGGAGAGGGATGACTGCAGCAGTGCCCCATTTGGTAGGGACAAAGCCTGAGGTGATGCTGTGACTGAACAGGGCACACAGGTGAGGTGCCAGTTCACTCTGTAGTTCATGTAGAACACAGCCAGGGATATTGTCAGGTCCCACAAAAGCTGTATTCTTGACCTTGGACAGTGCTGTTTTAATACTGGTTGCCTGGCAATCTACTATTATTGTGATTGGTCCTTTGGTAGGGAGAGAGGGGTAAAATTGGCACTGAATCAGTCCGCCAGTATATTGGCAATATCTGTTGGCTGAGTATAGGAGGTACCATTGTGCAGTAGCTCAGGGCAAATCAGGGTTTTGCCATGGAGATTCATTACATAACAATAGAAGGCCTTGTGGTTGTATTTACTATCTGCTGCAATTCTGTTTTCATAGCTAGCTTTAGAGGATTTGATGAGGGATCTCACCTTTTTGTTGAGCCTGATAAGGGAGTTTTTCCAGTCATGGGACTATCCTTATTCCGAATCACTTTCCTCCTTCTGTTGCAGAGTTTGTTTATGGCAGGGGACCACGAGATTGGCTTGCTTTTTTTGGAGGAGAGCATTTTGGTTTTATTGAATATGGCGAGATCCATGCATTTGTGTACATGTTCATACAGTGCATTTGTGTATGGTTTGGCAGTCATTAAACTATTCTCCGTTTGCATGGGTGCTGTGACGTTAGCCATCTCTGTTTTTAGGAGCCCAAAGTTAGCTTAGGAGAAGTTTTTCATGGTGTTACCTTTGCAGGGGGGGATGTGGATTTCCAAGTGATTAGTTTGTGGTCGGATGTAACCAGGGAGGAATTGACTATTGGTGTAGAGCAACAGTCGCCCATGTTAGTAATGACCACATCAGGGATGTTGCTACCTCTAGTGAGGGTAAGAATGAGCTGGCCAGGGCATTGTAATTAATGAATTTCAGGAAACGTTGGGCAAGTGTATTGGTACATGAGTAGTTTTCCCAGTTAATGGAGGTGTAGTTGAAGTCGCCAAGTATGAAAGTGTTAGGTTGGACCCTAATATTCTCCAGTGTGCTTAGGAACATGGAGTGTGAGTCTTGGGACATGGTTGGGGACCTATAGCAGGCTATGACCTGAATCACAGTCTTACCCAACGTTAGCTGCACCTGAAGTATCTCTGATGCATTATGTTGGGCTACCAGTCTGGAGGTGTCCGCATCCTTTATGAATATGGAAACACCACCACCTTTGTAGTTTCAGTCCATGTTCTGGGGCCAAAAGGTGGGGAATGAGTTACAGCCTGGTAATTCAGGGGTGCTTTCTGCTGCCTTGAACCAGGTCTCTGTTACATGGTGAGAGTTGCGGGAGCTAGGTCCGACACTAAACTGGTTACAAGTGGCATTCCCCAGGGCTCAGTCCTAGAACCCCTACTGTTTGGTATATACTTCTCAGAGGTACAGGCAAGCACAGGAGGACTATGGCTGACCAAGTTAATAGATGACTGCAAACTAGGGGCTATAAATGACTCTCCGGCTGACACAGACATCCTCCAAAAAGGTCTCACTGAGACGGATATCTGGTGTCAAAATCATGGCCTCAAGCTAAATGCCAAAAAGTGCATAGTCATCCCCTTTGGAAAAAACAAAGTACCCACAAACTACCACATAGGTGGTAGTCCCCTAAATACGGAAGACGTAATAAGGGATCTGGGGACCCAAGTAGATAGTAGAGGTTAGTAATCTCACCTTTGATAATCACATTGCCAAAGTGGTTAGAAAATCCTTCTACATAGCCCACCTAATCACAAAAGGGTTCGCATCCAGATCAAATGAAGTCATTGTGCCCCTCTACTCATCACTCATCAGACCCATCTTAGAGTACAACGCCCCATTTGGGATGTACCTTACAAGACACCTGCAACAGCTGGAAAGACCACAGAAGTACCTCACCAAGAGGATCAATGGCCTCAAACAGATGCCCTATGCAGCTTGACTGAAGAAACTCCAGTTGTACTCAGTTGCATACCGCCTACTCAGAGGTGATCTCTGCCTGACATACAAGGCCATGTCCAACCCAGAATTGATGGACATGCTCCACTTAAAAAAACCTTATCCCCTCGAGCCACATGCTCTAGGGATCTAAACCTCACCACAACAATAAATAGGACATGCAGGAGGGATAAATTCATGCCCCAGAGACTTCCCATGCTTTGGAACAAGATCCTAATCTATATTAGGCAGAGCTCCTCGCTATCACTCTTCAAAAGAAACCTTCATGAGTGGATGGGAAACAGAAAGTTTACCTCGGGGATCACTTTGGTGGCTCTGCTGGACAGAGGCACAGGGAACTAATCTAAGGGGGGGGTGGCAAAAGCCAACACATTCTGGCTAGGCTTATAAATGCCTTCGGGCAGACAGCCTAGTATCCACCTATGAACCTACCTACAGCACAAATGTCAATGTTCTCCATTTTAAGGAGTGCTTCAAGTGAGTGCATTTTGAGATTTAGACTTCTAGAGTTCAGCAGCATGACCCTCAGATTGCATTTGTTTGTAACTGTTATGGTGGTAATTTGGCCTTTGGAACACCGCCTAGAAAAGGCACTATAGGGTGGCAGGAGCCTTGGCCAGTATCCACAACCCCAGGGGTGACACCCATATGTTGTGGAAATTAGAAGTATAAACAGTTGTTAATGGACTTTTTGTCTCTCCCCACACCCCTCATCTGCATCAATAATTATTACTCATATACTGCAAGTATATTGTACTCCAACCCTAATGTTATATTATTGTGATTATGTTTGATTGTTTGCATGTTAACATACCTTGTTCAAATACCATTGTTGATGGCCTGTTGCCGTCAATTGTTACTGGTATGCTGTTATGATGCATACTGTTGTTCCATTTATGCATGTGTTCTGTTTTCTATGCAACTGTTTCAAATCTGTTTTATTCTGTTAATTGGAACACCCATGCATGCTCTAATAACTAATCTTGAAATGTGTTGTTCATGACTAACCAACAAATTTTGTAAAACTTCAACACCATAGCATATTCAGGAAGGAAGATCCCAATGGATCTGCCTGTCCTGCCTCATCTGGTCATGGCACTGGACCCCAGCATGTCGTCCACTGGTCCTGCACCTCCTTCAGATGGAACCGCCTCAGGGGATGGGGCCCATCACCCCTGGGAGAGGGCATGCACAGGAACCTGTCACCTGCAGTCAGGTCTGGAGCTTGCTGTGCAGCACCCTTCGATCTGAGTTCAGAGCAGCTGTGATAGATTGAGGACCACCTGGTGCACCTTGAGGGGCAGGCCACCCCTCCAGTCCAGCCCCCAGCATAGCCACCTTTGGGGCCTTGAAGGTGCAGTGGTGACTGCTCATGGGTGGGGATCTCGGTCCTACTGTAACTATATGGGGGTCCACAGGCTTCGGATTCCCAACCACCCACCCCTTCAAATCTGTTTACCCCCCTCATGTGTCATATACTAACCCTGTCTGCTGTCTTTTCTGTCTTGTCTGTCTCCCTACACAACCTACCTCCCCAGACATACCTATAATCCATCCCCAACATCCCACTCTCACCTTAAAAAAAAAAAAGGACATCTGTCCCAAAAAAAATATCGCCCCATACATAGCTGTCCATTTCGCACACATGTCCAGTGGACACATATAATCCAGTCCAATTGGCATGACAATACATTTCTGTTCTCCTCATCCCTCTCTCTCTGGGATTTGAGTATCCAAATTCACTTCCAAATTCTGTACAAATGCACAGCTGTTGCTGTATAAGAAATGGACAGCTATGGATCTTCCCTACACCCATCCTGCACATCCCTAGCTAACTTCAATATTGTTTTTCCCTCTGCTTGTCCCTTTTTCACCAATTTTCTATCACCCCTTTCTATTTTCTTTTAAATGAATTAGCGCAGGTGTAAACAGGAGTAAGGGGGAGTAAACGACTCTGTGATGCTAAGTGAAGCCAACACAGATTAAGCATCTGTATGGTTAACTGTGTGTTGCCATTGCTTAGTGTCGCACAAACCCACTTAAAGCCTCCTAAAACTGCTTTAATTACTCTGTCTCCATCAGTCAGTGTTCTGCCTAGCAACAAAATAATCAGCCCTGCCAAGTCTCAAACCCTGTACATCATTGTCAGAGCAATGTACCACTACATAATTTGAACTGTAGGAATTTATGATTCTTTTTCAAACATATCATGCAGTAGAGTCATTCAACAATAGGGAAAAGATTCTGTAGAATCAGAATCAGTCGGGTTTTGTATAAATAAATATGCATGTGTATATATGTATGACGATGCATATATATGGAAAAATATATACATAATATATATAGAGATATACATAGAAAATATATACATATGTATATATATATATATATATATATATATATATATATATATATATATATATATATATATATATCTACTCATAACATGTAGTGGAGTCATACTTCAGAGCCATTCCTCTCAACCTCTTAGTGCAAGAAATCTGGCCAATGGACCAAAACTAGGGACCTATTTAAATACTGCTCTTATAAATGTAGAAAGTTGCTAGAGTAACAGAGTTTGTTTCAGCATACATGTTCTGAAGGATATGAGGTCTGAAACTGAAATGCATGTCATCATTTACTGACAGAAATCCTCAGATCATCACAGTGCTTTACCAGATAAATAAAAATAATGAATCGGTGGAACAGACCAGAAATATGAGCAATAAACCTGGACATTCTGAAACAATCTGGCCAGTCGAGAGGTGTTCTCAGAACTCCTTAGTGCAACAAATATGGACCAAGCCTGACAAAGTGGGGGGAGAAAGCCATGAAAATAGGGACATATCTGAAATACTGGAGTAGACAAGCTGACACAGTTGCTGCAGTAACACTATTCTGTCTGTTCTAACATATATTGACTGAAATAGCACAAGTCTAACACTTAAATACTTCTCACTAGTTAGCGACATAAATCCTCATATCATCCCACTGATGTGTCAGAAATACACAACACTTATGGGGGCCAGACAACAGTACATCCTACAAATATCTGAACATAACATCACATTAGAGAAACTACACTGAGCTGCTAAGCGTGTCACCAAGCACCATCCAAACTACAGACTGACACAACACTAACCCAAATCCACTATGGGGAATTACACAATGTATTTGCAAATATATCAGGCACTACAGAGATGTAACAGCACTGAAAAACAGACACCAGTGTGAAAGTGCATGCCCACAACCAATTTCACCACAGTCACGGTGACATACCGGTAAGCCAAATGAACAGTAAAGTATAAGGACTGTGTGAACAAAAACATCATGTTCATCATTCACACACTACCCCTACATATACTGACCCAATTCACAGTGTAATATGAATCTTGACCGTGGTACGGAACATATCTCAGTCTGCCCTACAAACATATACAGCCGATAGACCACCAGAAACTGGAGCAGCATGCACAGTCAGATAGAAAAGGAGCCATAACACTTACAGCTACCCCCCTCCCTACACAATCCAAATAACATTTACACACCACACTGCTACACAATCCTGACAATCTGTCAACAATTGACAGAAATACACAGACCTCTCAACTGTTCAGAGTCCCACAGAATGTCCAGACTTTGTCATCATATACAAGTCCTCTTCCACATAACATGTCTGGCATTGTGATACATTACTGGGATGATATCAGGAATGAAGGCACTACATAATGATATGCCATACCTATCAACCTCTTACTGCATAACATCTGGACAAAGCCTGACAAACTTTGGGGACAGAGGCCCAAAAACAGGGGCATATTTTAAATATTGCTGTTATAAACTGAGAATGTTGCTGGTGTAACAGGGTTTGTCGTAACATATCTTTTCTGAGGGATATAAAGTCAGAAACACAAATGGATGTTACCATTTACTGACTGCAATCCCCAGAGTATGCTACTGATT
Source organism: Protopterus annectens (assembly GCF_019279795.1). NCBI lineage: Eukaryota > Metazoa > Chordata > Ceratodontiformes > Protopteridae > Protopterus > Protopterus annectens. The sequence continues at coordinate 1,303,256,619 of NC_056745.1, read as the reverse complement.
TTCCAAAGACAGAAAAGTCTGAGGAACACACAAAACATAAGAGTCCAAACTCTGGCCATTCTGCGGATAGCCCTACAGTTGAGAAGTATGTCAACCGCATAACGCTGTCAGACTTAAAATCACTCAGAAAATCCATGTCCACACAAACCCTGTTAAACTAGCATTAATCCAACTGTATAGCAGCAATACTTACATTCTGTCCCTATGTCTAGAACATTCTCTCCCATCTTGTTGGGCTGTCTCCACAGTTTTCATTGTAACTGGTATTTCCAACTACCCTTTGTGATGCTGTTGTTCACACACCTCCATGAAGTCCTCCTCACAGGCAAGGAAAAGGGGCAATGCCCACATGTACTTAATTATAGGAGTGTGTTTCCATGACATTGGCTATAGGAATAACAACACAGCTCTTCTACATGCAATTAGCAAGTGGAGACACCAACTGGTGCACAGACCATCAACTGCTCATGAGCATTACCTACAAAAGGCAAGCTGCTGCCTATGCAAAACAGATTGTATACACTACATCTTGGAGAGAGAGAGAGAGAGAGAGAGTGACAGACAGACAGACAAAACAAACCAACAGAAATCAGAATTAAACCAGCTATACTTGGAAAAAAAAGGAATGTCAAACAAGTAAGCATGTAATAGAATGCAGTAGGGGCATGTAATAATGGCAAATAGGAAGTTCAACAAATATACTGCAACAAGACTTGCTGTACTGATATATTGCTGATCAGAACCTATAGCCATAGCATCTGGGTCTGTCTGTAGTGACACAGATCACAGCTCAGCCCCCTGAGTCACCCCAGGAAAGGATGGCTCATATATGACTACTAGTGGAGTGTGTGTGTTGAACAATACTGATTGTGACACTGCTAGGCCAGCTACTGGGATGTCGTAGATATCCATATAGGTTCATAGGTTCATAGGTTGGTACTAGGCTATCAGCCCTAGGGCCTATACAAGCCTAGTCATAACAATTCCCTGGCTATTTCTTCCCACATTATTTACTTTCCTGGACCCCTGTCTAGCAGGGCGACTGACGTGATCCCTGGGGTGAATTTCCTTTCTCCCATCCAATCGTCAAGGTTCCTCTTGAAGAGGTCCAAAGAGGCACTCTGCTTGACATGTATGGGCAATCTATTCCAGAGTCTGGGGAGTCTCTGGGTCAGGAACATATCCCTCCAGCATGTTTTGTTTATTGTGATGACAAGGTTTAGATCCCTGGAGCGTGTAGCTCTGAGGGATTGGGATTTCTTTAAGTGTAGCATGTCCAACAGCTCTGGGTTTGACATGGCCTTGTATGTTAAGCAGAGATCGCCTCTGAGTAGACGATATGTGACAGAGTATAGCAGGAGTTTTTTAAGGCAGTCAGCGTAGGGGATCTGCTTTAGGCCTGTGATTCTTTTAGTGAGGTATTTCTGAGGCTTTTCCAGTTGTTGCAGATGTCTTGAGAGGTACATACCAAATGGGGCATTGTATTCTATAATGGGTCTAATGAGGGATGACTACAGTGGGACAATGACCTCCTTTTTTCTGGATGAAAAGCCCTTCGTGATGAGGTGTGCCACATAGAAGGATTTCTTGACTGTTGTGGCGATGTGGTTATTGAAGGTGAGACCACTGTCCACCTGTGTCCCTAAGTCTCTTATCACACTTTCTGTGTTTAGTGTACTGCCACCTATATGGTAATTCATGGATACATGTTTTTTCCCAAAGGGATAACAATACATTTCTTGGCATTGAGCTTGAGGCCATGGCTCTGGCACCAAGCATCTGTTTCTGTAAGGCCCTTTTAGAGTATCCACATCATTTGGGATTCAATAATGGCTCCCAGTTTGCAGTCATCTGTAAACTTTGTTAGCCAGAGTCCCTTAGTGTTGACCTATACTTCAGAGAAGTAGATGCCAAACAAGAGCGCCCCAGGACTGAACCCTGAGGTACTCCACTTGTCACTTGTCTGGAGCTGGATTTGGAGTCGGCTACTTTTACAGTGTGGGTTCTATCAGTAAGCCATTTAGCAACCCATTGGGTGACATAGGAATTAATGCCCAACTTAGTAAGTTTATCTATGATTCCAGAGTGGGGGGTGGTGTCAAAGGCCTTGGCAAGGTCTAGATAGGCTGTGTGGACCACCTTACCCTTGTCCATGGCTCTGGAGACTGATTCAAAGAAGTCAATCAGGTTCAGGAGACAGGATCGGCCCTTCACAAACCCAAACTGGGTGGGGTCCAGTGTTTGAAGGTTGCCAATGTCTTTGTTTATAAGTTCCATGATAATACGCTCCATGGCCTTGCAGATAAGGCTTGTCAGACTGATGAGACGGTAGTTTCCCGGATCCAAGGTGGATCCCCTTGTGGATTGGGATAACTGTAGCTCTGCCACTCAGTGGGCATGAAACCTGAGGTGAGGCTATGATTAAACATGACCCTTAGGTGAGGTGCCAGTTCATATTGTAGTTCATGTAGTACACAGCCCGGGATGTCATCTGGTCCCATGGATGCTGTATTCTTGGCTTTAGAGAGTGCGTTTGTACCTGTGTGGCCGTTATTACTGGAATTTGGCAATCTTCGGTATTGAGATGGGCCATTTAGGGGTGAGGGGGGTGAAGTTGGCACTGAATCAATCTGCCAGGATATTGGCAATATCCTTCAGATCAGTATATTTAATGCCATTCTGTTTTAGCTCAGAGCAGATCTGAGCATTGCCATTTAGATTCTTGACATAGTTATAGAATGATTTGTGGTTGTCTTTGGAATCTTTGGCAATTTTATTTTCGTAACTAGCTTTGGAGAATTTTATGAGGCATCTCAGTTTCTTACTGAGGCTAGTAAGGGAGTTTTTTGCATCCTGGGATTTTCCTCTTTTCTGCAAAAGTTTCTTCCTTTTGTTGTAAAGTTTGTTTATGGCAGGGGACCACCAGATTGGCTTCCTTTTTTTGGATGAGAGCATTTTGGTTCTATTTGGGATGGCACGATTCATGCATGAGTGGTTGTGCTCGTACAGTGCCTTAGTGTAGGATTCAGCAGTTGAACTTTCAGTTCCCATCTGCATGGGTGTCATGAAGTTTGTCACTTCTGACTTGAGTAGCATGAAGTTGGCTTTGGAGAAGTTTTTTATGGTGGTTTCTTTACTGGGGGGGTGGGGGTGGGATGTGGATGTTAAGGGTGATTATCTTATGGTCAGACCTGACTAACGAGGGGGTGACCATAGGTATGGAGCATTGATTTCCCATGTTGGTAATGACCAGGTCTAGGATATTGGAGCCCCTGGTGGGACTATGGATTAGTTGATCCAGGGCGTTGGAATTTATGAATTCAAAGAACCATTGCGCAAAGGTGTTGGGACATGAGTAGTTTTCCCAGTTAATGGCAGGGTAGTTAAAATCACCCAGTATTAGGGTGTTTGGTTCTATCTTAATATTTTCCAGTATGTTTAGAAAGTTGTAGTGAGAATCTTGGGGTATGGTGGGGGATCTGTAGCAAGATACAATTTGGATTGCAGTCTTACCTAGTGTTAGTTGCACTTGGAGAATTTCAGACACATTGTGTTGGCCAACTAGCCTGGTGGTGTGAATATCCTTGGTGAATATTGACACTCCTCCACCTTTAGTGTTTCGGTCCTGGTTTGGTGGCCGAAAAGTGTGGTAAGAGTTGTAGCCTGGCATTGTGAATACAACTATTGTGAATACAACTATGATATACATGTTTGTCTCAGAAATATGAGAGACCTATACAGGGTATTTGCATAGTAAACTACTGTTTCAGATGTGTGTGTTGAACTGCATGTGATATACTGAGCTCATACCATTCAACTGTCCAGTGTTATGCGCATTGACCATATGTGTCCCTCATATTTGTACTCATCGAGTTGTTTTATGTCTGGCAAATCATTGGCAAATCTGTGAAGACTGACATTACAACATCTCCTTCTTTTTCTTTTAGCTGTTCCTGTTAGGGGTCACCACAGTGGATCATCTGTTTCCATTTCTCCCTGTCCTCTGCATCTTGCTCTGTCACACCAACCACCTGCATGTCCTCTCTCACCAAATTTAGAAACCTTATCTTACGCCTTCCTCTTTTCCTCTTACCTGGCAGCTTCATCCTTACCATCCTTTTCCCGATATACTCAGCATCCCTCCTCAGCACACGTCCAAACCAATGTAATCTCACCTCTCTGGCTTTGTCTCTGAACCGTCCAACCTGGGCTGACCCTCTAATATACATATTCCTAATCCTGTCCACCCTCATCACACCCAGTGCAAATCTTAACATCTTTAACTCTGCCACGTCCAGCTCTGACTCCTGCCTTTTTGTCCATGCCACTGTGTCCAACCCATATAACATAGCTGGTCTCACTACCCTCTTGTAGACCTTCCCTTTCACTCGTAATGGTACTCGTCTGTCACAAATCACTCCTGACACTCTTCTCCACCCTCTACATTCTGCTTGTACTCTCTTCTTCACCTCTCCTCCACACTCATTACTCTGAACTGTTGATCCCAAGTATTTAAACTCATCCACCTTAACAAACTCTACTCCCTACATCCTCACCATTACTCTATCTGCCCTCTCAGTCACACACATATATTCTTTCTTAGCCCTGCTGACCTTCATCCCTCTCCTCTCTAGAGCATATCTCCACCTCTTCAGGGTCTCCTCAACCTGTTCTGTACTCTCACTCCAGATCACAATGTCATCTGCAAACATCATAGTCAATGGGGACTTCTGTCTGATCTTGTCTGTCAACCTGTCCATCACCACTGCAAATAAGAAAGGACACAGAGCTGATCCTTGATGTAATCCCACCACCACCTTAAACATATCCATCACTCCCACCACAAAAATCACTGCTGTCACACTACCATTGTACATATCCTGTACCACTCTTACATATTTCTCTGCCACTCCTGACTTGATCATACAATACCACAACTGCTCTCTAGGCACCCTGTCATATGCTTTCTCTAAGTCCACAAAGGCACAATGCAACTCCTTCTGACCTTCTCTGTACTTCTCCATCAACACTCTCAGAGTAAACATCACATCTGTAGTGCTCTTTCCTGGCATGAAACAATACTGCTGATTACTAATCGTCACCTCCTCTCTTAACCTAGCTTCCACTACTCTTTCCCATAACTTCATGCTGTGATTGATCAATGTTATCCCTCTGTAGTTACTACAGCTCTGCACATCACCCTTATTTTTAAAATCGGTACCCAAACACTTTTTCTACACTTCTCACGCATCGTCTCACTTTGCAAAATTTCATTCAACAGTCTGGTTAAAAACTCCACTGCCATTTATCCTAAACACCACCATGCTTCCACAGGTATGTCATCTAGACCAACAGCCTTTCCATTCTTTATCCTCTTCATAGCTATACTTGCTTCCTCCTTGCTAATCCATTGCACTTCCTGATTTGCCATACCGACATCATCCAACCTTCTCTCTCTCTCATTCTTTTCATTCATCAGCCCCTCAAAGTAATCTTTCCATCTGCTCAACACATTCTCCTTGCTTGTGAGTACATTTCCCTCATTATCCCTTATCACCCTTATCTGCTGCACATCTTTCCAAGCTCGTTCCCTCTGTCTAGCCAATTGGTACAGGTCCTTTTCTCCATCCTTAGTGTCCAGTCTTTCATACAACTCTTCATGTTCCTCATTCTTAGCCTTTGCCACCTCTATCTTTGCCATGCACCTCATCTTCTTATACTCCTGTCTAATTTCTTCATCTCTCTGACAATTCCACTTCTTCTTCGCCAACCTCTTTCTCTGTATACTCTCCTGTACTTCCTCATTCTACCACCAGGTCTTCTTGTCCTCCTTCCTCTGTCCAGATGTCACACCAAGCACATTTCTAGCTGTCTCTCTTACTAGCTTTGCTGTAGTTACCCAGATATTCGGTAACTCTTTACTGCCACCCAGTGCCTGTCTTAACTTTTACCTGAACTCAACCTCACAATCACCCTTTTTCAGTTTCCACCATTTGATCCTTGGTGCTGCCCTCACACTCCTCCTCCTCCTCTTCTTGATCACCAACATCATCCCACAGACCAACATTCTATGCTGCCTAACTACACTTTCCCCAGTCACCACTTTGCAATCTCCAATCTCTTTCAAACTGGCCCTCCTGCATAGGATATAATCACATGTGTGCATCTTCCTCCATTCTTATATATCACACTATACTCCTCCCTCTTGTTAAAATACATATTCACCACAGCCATGTCCATCCTTTTTGAAAAATCCATTACCATCTCACCTTCTGCATTCCTTTGCTTAACACCATACCTACCCATCACTTCCTCATCCCCTCTGTTCCCTTCACCAACATACTCATTGAAATCTGCTCCAATCACCACTCTCTCACATTTGGGTACAGTCATCACCACTTCATCCAGCTCACTCCAAAATTTTTCTTTTTCATCCATTACACACCCAACTTGCGGAGCATATGCATTAACAACATTCATCATTACACCATCAAGTTCAGCTTTATAAACATCGCTCTATCTGACACTCTTTTCCCCTCCAAAAACATTCATCATACTGTTACTTCAGGATAACGCCTACACCATTTCTCCTCCCATCCACACCATGATAGAACAATTTGGACCCACCTCTGATACACCTAGCCTTACCCCCCTTCCATCTGGTCTCTTGTACACACAATATATCAACCTTCCTTCTGTCATCATATTAGCTAGTTCTGTCCCTATACCAGTCATACTGCCTACATTAAAAGTTCCTACTCTCACGACCACACTCCTAGCCTTTCTCCTCTCTTCCTGCGATATGAGTGTCAGACATCCTCCAGGTTATGTCTGTGAATGCAAAGGCTACTGTGCTATCAAATGACTTAAGTGTGTTACAGCAATATTAAGAAAGTATCACTAATTTTGGCCCATTGCCTACCATGTAGGTGTGGCATCCTCCAGATGTCCTTCTCTAACATGTTGAGAGGAATGACTGAGCAGCAAGATTGTAAATACAGTGTGCCATACTGACATAGAACAGAAATGTATATCAGGTATTACCTCTGCACATGTATGTATGAGTATGTGTACCTGTCTGCCTCATAACCACAGACATGGGATGCAAAATGTCAGGTAAATAGGCTGTGCATGTTGTACATGTGTGTAATCGTAGTTTCTGTGCATCCAACAGAGTTAGATTTCTACAGCTACTGGTTGTTGCATTGCCCTGAAACAGACATGGGTACTAAAATAAGCATGATTATCAGGTTGAAATTGGAGAGGTGTCCAACTGTGTTATGACTTTGTCTCCATGCCTACTACAAACAGCTATATGACCACCTACATAACTGTATGGACTCAGCAATGCCTTACTCATAAAACTTGTCTCCATCAAGGTAGAGTAATTCCCTTTGCTGGACAGCAGCAATACACAAACCACATAACTGGTCACTATATTGGCTGTACAGGACAAAGTAGGAGCAGGCACCAACCTGGCAGCAAATCAACCTTTGTCTGAATGAGCATATAAAATCACAGGTTGATTACTGTAAGGCTAACTATGAGTACAGATTGGACACATCCACCAAGGGCAATCACAATGCAGTCTTCACATATGTCTGCAGTCTCAGAGGCAACAACCCAACCCACCCTATAATGGATGTCAATCACACCACACACACACACACACACACACACACACACACACACACACACACACACACACACACACACTATAGCTATAGCCAACATGCTGCAGACAGGTTTAGGGCAAACATCACCCCCCTGGCTCACCATCGGTATAGGTGGATGTGCACAGTACCCGCACCCCTCCCCTCATCATCAGGGAGCAGGTGCATACTACCTAATCAAAGTCAACAAAAGCAAGTCTCCATGGGACCTGATAACATTCCTGTTTGCATCCTACATGAATTCAGGCATATGCTTCCAGCTCCATTACACACTGTATGCAAGCAAAGGCTGAGCGCCATTGACATCCTATCTGCAAAGAAGATGGCCGCTGTCATCCCTCTACACAAACATGAATGATGAATGGTGGTTTATGCACTGTACTGGTCCTCATTGGGGGGGGAACATTACACATCAGGACCAGGAGGAGTCCAATGCAGGTTCATACTGTGCTGATAGATGACAGGGGTATGATGTGGTTGTAAGTGGTGGCTAATAATAGACAATGTTGAGGCGCTGGCTCTGTAAATAACTTTGGACAATGTCTGAGGTCCTGTGATGTGTTTCCCTGTTTATGTCTTCCAGGTGACATGCAGCGGCAGCCAGCATATACTGCATCAGAAAATGCAGCCATCACCAATGCATTAATCCAGCACTATGGGGTACTGTTTGGCCGTAGCCAACAAAATCTGTGGGAGTGGACTGCCCTGTGGGATGACCTTGTCCACAGAGTTAACACCTTGGGCCACCAGAGCCGGACATACGATCAGGTCAGGCATCGGGCAACTGACCTGATACATCATGCCCGGCAAAGGGCTGCTGCCATGGCCAGGGACCGTACTGGTACAGGTGGGGGTCTAGCCACTCAGGCCCCCACTTACGGCAACACTGGAGCTGCTTCCCAACCTTGGGTCAGCCCCCACACAACAGCCAATGCAAGAAACACAAGTCATGGAGGTGGGTGGCACCCAGGCAACAGGCAAGGAGCATCCAGGTAAGGCTACAGTACACATCACTTTAATCATGTAGCAGTCATACTGTCTTCTATAGAGTATCTAGATGCATATGTCAGCTCAAACTGCATTTGTGGGGGGGGTAGTAATGCACACAAGTGCACATCTATGGTGAAGGACAGCAAACTGTGTACTATCAGAACTTGTATTGTACATATGTAGAAAAGTAGCATTCATCTTGTACCAGTGCCAAATGTGAGTCTGCTAACAATACCTCTCCCCCACAACTACATAGGCCCCTCTGGTCTGGATGTGGGACAGCAGCCTGAAGCTGGTGAGTATGGGATTTTCCTGTTGTGCCTCACCAGTACCCCAGATATGTTAAGGCCATGCATTTGACCATACACACAACTGTTACTCTCAGCCATATTGTGATATCTGCATGTTCACTTGTGGTGAGGTTAACTGCATTGCATCACAGCAGTCATCACAGGGGCCTATATGCAGGAGATGTCACATATCTGTAGCCTACCTCACAACCTGTCATTGCAAGAAATCTGGACAAAGACTGACAAAATGGGGGGACAAAGGCCAAAAACTAGGGACATATTTTATAAATTAGTCTTCTACAGTGCATATAAATGGTGTACACACACCTGTTAGAATGCCAGGTATTTGTAATATACAAAAATGAGAGCACAATAAAACATTTTCAAACCCTTCCAACCTTTCATGTGACCTATAACCTGTACAATTCAATTGTAAAGCAAACAAATCTGTTAGGGGAACAATTATGACACATACAAAACGTGCAATAAGCTAGATGCATGCGTGTGCACAGGCTGAAGCTAATACTGTGTTGAAGCAGCTTTCAATATAATTACAGCATTATGTCTTCTTGGGTACACACCTGCCATCAATTACAGAGACTCTTTGATTAACAGCAAATAATGGTCAGCTGTCCTTCCAGGATGCTGTCCTACCAGGATTATCCTAACATTTACTCAGTTGCCTGCTACAGCAACAGCCATAGTTCGCATATAGCATATGAAGCAGCAAAGGGATCTCATTTGTGAAAGGTATCCATCCAGAGAAGGGTACACACACATTTCCACAGCATTGCATATACCATGGAACACACTGAAGGCAGTCATCAAATGGTGGTAAAAATATGGGGCAACAGTGACATTGCAAAGAACTGGTCATCCCTCCAAATGTGTGGAAAAGACAAGACCCAAACTGATCAGGGAGGCTGCCGGGAGACTTATAACAATAATAAAGGAGTTGCAGGAATTCCTGGCAAGTACTGCTTGTGTACTACATGTGACAACAATCTCCCATATTCTCCACATGTCTGGCCTATGGGGTAGGGTTGGAAGATGGAAGCCTTTTCTCACACAGAATAACATCCAGGTCTGGCGTATTTCTCAAGAAAAATACATCAGGTCTCTCAAAAGAATGTGGGGAAATGTTTTATGGTGTAATGAGACCAAGGTTGCATTTTTGGCCACAATACCAAAAGGTTTGTTTGGCACAATAACAACACTGTGCATCACCAAAAGAACACCATCCTCATGGTGAAGCATAGTGATGGCAGTGTCCTGCTTTGGGGTTGCTGTTCATAAGCTGGAAGTGGGTCTTTAGCCAAGGTGGAGGGGATTAGGAACAGTTCCAAATAGCAGTCCCTTCTGGCCCAAAATCTTCATGTGTCTGCTAGAAAGCTGTGGATGAAGAGAAATTACAACTTTGTACATGACAATGACCCAAATCTACATCCAAATCCAAAAACGTATGTCTTCACCAGAACAATCAATGTTTTGGAATGGCCCAGCCACAGCCCACACTTACATCCAATAGAAAATCTATGGGGTGCCCTGAAGAGGGCTGTGCAGAGGAGATGCCCTCGCAATCTGACCGAGTTGGACAGCTTCTGCAAGGGAGAGTATACAAATATTGCTAAGTCAAGCTGAGCCATGCTGATATACACCTTTTCAAGAGGACTGACTGCTGTTGTGAAATCAAAAGGTGTTTTAACAAAGTATTAGTTTAAGGGTGTGCACATTGCCTATTGTATGTATGTCAACTTCTATATGTTACCCCTAACGGATGTGTTTGTTCTTCAATTGGATTGCACAGGTTATAGGTCACATTAAAGGTGGGAAATTTTATCACATGATTTCTGTGGTCTCATGTTATATATCAGACCAACCTGACATGTTAACAGGGATGTCTACACTTATATAATATCCACTGTAAGCTTAGAAGGTTTTTAGTGTAGCCACTTCTGTTGTAACATACATGTACTAAACTATTAGGTGTCATTATAGATAATTTAAAATTCGACCTACATGTTAACCAATTGATCAAAACCATCAATAAAAACTAGGATCACTGTACAGAATAAAAGACTTCCTGACTCCCCCAGCCAAAGTTGCCATAGCTCGAGCTCACCTTCTCTCTACTCTTCTGTATGCATCCCCTCTTCTCTGTAATGCTAACAAGACTGTCCTGAACAAACTCTCTATCTGTTACAATCACATTGCCAGGTTTGCCATCGGGCTGCCTTTTAGGACACATCATTGCATCAATCTAATCCAGCTTGGATGGCTTGAACTACCCAGACTAATCTTATATAACCAACTGGTTATGGCCCACAAAATTATATACAACCCTGAAAACACCCCTGCACTCAGAAATCTGGTCACCCTATATAATAATCCTAAACCGCTGCTATCCTCCAACAGACTCCTTATCCAGATATGTAAAACTAATAACCTAGCTGGCGACTCTCTCTTTACAAACTCTGTAGGTAGATCATGGAACTCTCTACCACCTGATATTACCTTACACTCTTCTCTAGGTCAGTTCAAAACTAAGCTCAAACACTACCTGGGATCAAACTGGACATGCTATTGTATCAAACCTGGTTAATCTTTTCTCCAGATTGTGCACAGCTGCTATGTACTGCAACTTTCAGATTTTACATGCTGAATAACTGTACCTAAGGAACTATTATAATGCTCGTTCATCGAATCAATGTAAAAATTCTATATGTAATTTGTATGGTTTGCCTCTAATCTCTGTAAATATTTTATTTGCAATTGTAACATGTGACATGTTATTAGATTTTTTTTTTTTATTTCTTGGAGCTTTTCTCTCTGGGCCTCTGCTGAAAATGGACATATATCCAGTCGGACTATCCTGGTCAACAAATGTAAAATAAAAATAAATAAATAAAATAAAAAATACTGCAGGTTTTGAAGTGTGAAACTCAAAATATGTCATTAATTAGTGACACCAGTCCTCAGATCATCCCAGTAATGTTTCAGACAAACACAGGATTTATGAAGAACAGACCCGAAATATGAGCCACACATGTAGTCATTCAGTGACACTCTGCACAGTTGAAAGGTATGTTCTGTAGAAGTTGCCACTTTGCTATACAGGTGAACAGCAATTATATGTACATGGGTGCAGCGTGTGCTACTTGAAGGCCCATCACCTACTAATGTATCACAAAGGTGTATATAAGTAGTAACATTAAGTGGAAAGGACTGCAGTACATGATGTCGAGGGCCTGTCCAGAGTGTGTATGTAATGGTCTGACTGTGTTGTGAATGCCACCAGATGGCTATTGTGAGGTCTGTATAATGCCTGTCTGCCACCTCATCTGTATGTGTGTGTGTGTGTGTGTGTGTGTGTGTGTGTGTGTGTGTGTGTGTGTGTGTGTGTGTGTGCGTGCGTGTGCATGTGTGTGTGTGTGTGTGTGTGTGTGTGTGTGTGTGTGTGTGTGTGTGTGTGTGTGTGTGTGTGTGTGTGTGTGTGTGTGTGTGTGTGTGTGTGTGTGTGTGTGTGTGTATAGCAGCAAATGCTAAAGTGCAGGCATTAATTTACATATGGTGTCTTCCTCCCACAGATGGACATGGTGGTCGTGGTCCTTCCCACTGAGAATCTGATGTCAGTGTCTCTGCAGACTCTGACAATGATGATGGTCATAGTCAGGCACAGGTGGGGTTGTCAGGGGTTGAATCTTTGCCATCAGTTGGCATCCCACAGTCATCCACAATGTCCCCTCACACAGTCACAATGCCCACACATACCCCATCTCCAGCAGCCACAGATAATGGACAGTTGGCAGGTGGTGACATAGAACAGGCTAGTGTGGTGACTGTGGCAGGTGTGAGTGTAGACACTGGCCATAGCCAGAGTGCAAGGGAGGTCCCACACAGGCAGATGGATGGGGGTGCTTGCAGGAGGACTGCTGCTCATCAAGCCGCTGCCGCAAATGCCACAGCAGGTGTCACCAGATGCATGTTTCAGGCTGTCATGGATGCACAGGAACATAGTGAATGCAATACCAGACAAATACTCAGGGTGTTGGATGCAACTCTTCCGGATTTAAGTGGCAACATACATGACCTTGTTGAGACCATATGTCAAAATACTGAGGTCATGAATAGACGGTGAGGTGAGACCTTGGCAATCCTGGACCATGGCATGTCTGTCCTAGAACATGTGGTGGGAGATGGGCATTGGCCACATGGATGTAGGTCAGCACCAACATCAGCTGAGAGTCTATGGGGCCGTGCATCTTCACACTCCTGTAGTGGCAGTGACACTAGCACTACTGAAGGTTTGTTGCTGTCCATATCACAATGGAGCAGGCCATGGTCACGTGGTCCTGGCCGGTCCCATCAGGGACATGGATCCAGCAGACAGCAGTCACCATCAGGAAGCAGTACTGCATCTGGCCTTGGGCCTGGTGGTGCCATTGAGACCCCTGGCAGGACCAGTTCCCATGTCCGTGGTGAATATGGTGAACTGGACACCCTGCCATGTATGGTCCACAGCTGTCCAATATATACCCCTGTGTAGGGCAGCCACATGGCATGACTGTGTGCATACATACACACGCACATCTGTATCACAAACAGATCAACTCCAGACACACATAGCACCTATGCACAGCCCATCTATAGGATACCCCTCCAAACACACACACATGATGTAAACCATATGGCTAAGCCTAGGCCTCTGGCAAACCCACACCACACCCTGTGCATATGATGATAAATGTGCCACATCCCTGTCATTCATACCATCGATGCAGGGACATGCTAATATGGGTCTGATGCACAGGGAGAATATAGTACAATGTAGCTATGTAATATTTTGTAAGGTGCTTTCTGCTTGCATTTGTTATGGGTACACATAAAGGTGTATGTACCTTATTAGCCATGATGCATTATTGCTATTAGTACCACTGACTGAATGTTGTCGGACATGCTGTATTCTGTTTGTGTTCCAGATGTCTGTGTGTCTGCAGGCTGTGGCCCTGCAGACATTACCAACATGGAGTATGTCAGAGTGGAAATACACCAACCATTTTATAGCCAAGGTACAGCTTTATATGTATGTTTACCAGGTGTGCATGCATGCAACACAGTATTTTAGGGACACTGTTGTCAGACAGTGTGACCTTGCATGCATACCCCTTGTCACAGACAGGTAGCCTTCAGACATGTCACCTCAGTGTTATGTAGTACCACAGGCCCATACATACAGAACAGGTTACTTGAGAACTGTCAGTAGGTCCCTCACAAACATAGCCGTTAGATTAACCGCAACAAATTCAATTGTCAGCACCTGTTGCCCCTGCCATTTCTTTCCCATACACTCAACCCTGATGCAGTTGGTGAGGGCATGCATGGTACAGTGTATGACAGGTTTGTGGTATGTAATCGTGAGTTCACAGGATGGAACAGGAAGACAAAATGGTATATCCTTTGCATCCACACAGTAAAGGCTGGCACATAGGATGTGCATACAGTAACACAAACACAGTTGGCAAAAGACAGATAGGGACATAAGTCATTACCTCTTACAACACGTAATGTTGTGAATGCATTCATGGATGGTGAGATAACCCACCAGAAATAGCAACTGGAGTCATCTATTGCTCCTACAAGCCTTGGCAAGTGATAGGGTAACAGACATTGTATCAGCATGATGTTTCAGTCAGGTATGATATCTGATGCTGGCATGTGTGTCACTACACTAACTGTGACCTGTTTAGCAACAATATCACATACTTGGCCATTGTTAGGGGACACAGACCACATATAGATTGAAAACATCTGAATATTCCATAGACATCTGTACGGATGACTGGCATGGCCTGTACAATGGTTTAACATGCTGCATGTGAGGCAGATGCCATTAACATGGTATATAAAGTAATGCCATCGGGAGGTGGTAAACAGGCATGGATGGTATACACATCAAAATGGTATAACCCCCACAGGATATGATTCTCCCCCAAACACACACACACACACACACACACACACACACACACACACACACACACACACACACACAGTTGCAAGTATTGAGATTAGAACCCCTACCTATCTAGTTATTTCTACTATAGTGTTACACAGTTATCAGACGTGCCATGGAGCTTATATGATTTCACCTTGTCCCAAGGTACTTCTAAGGTGAATGACATCAGCAGGCCTTGTAAAGTAAGGTGATGGGAAGTGTACAGGATGGTACACACCTCAAAATGATATAACTCACACAGGATATGATTCTCAACCCAAACACACACACAGTTGCCAGTATTGAGATTAGAACTCCTACCTATCTAGCTATTTCTGTTATAGGTTTATGCAGTTATCAGATGCACCACAGAGTTTATATGATTTCACCTTGTCCCAAGGTACTTCTAAGGTGAATGACATCAGCAGGCCTTGTAAAGTAGGGTGATGGGAATTGTACAGGGCGTTACACAACTCAAAATGGTATAACCCACACATGATATGATTCTCACCCAAACACACACACACACACACACACACACACACACACACACACACACACACACACACACACACACACACACACACTTACTTGCCAGTATTGAGATTAGAACCCCTGCCTATCTAGTTATTTTTACTATAGTGTTACACAGTTATTGCACATGCTACAGAGCGTACTGGGCTGACAACTGTCCATAGGTGCTGATAAGGGGAATGTCATCAGCAGGACTGATAAAGTAGGGCACTGGGTGGGAAACTTATCAAAATACTTCTTCCTACAAACATACACACACACTTATACACCCACACACACATTTGCTGGATATGAGAGTAGAACCCCTGCCTGTCTAGTTATTTGTACTATAGTATTATGCAGTTATCACATGTGCTACAGAGCTTACTAGGCTGACAACTGCCCAAATGTGCTGATAAGGGGAATGGCATCAGCAGGACTAATAAAGTGGGGCACTAGGAAGTGTTGTGGGTGGGAATGGCTTAAAACTGTTTCACCTACAAATAAACAAACACACATAACTGTCACACACACACAGTTGCCAGTATTGAGATTAGAGCCCCTACCTATCTAGTTATTTTTACTATAGTGTTACGCAGTTATCACACAAGCTTATAGGAGTGATCAGTGTCCAATGGTACTTCTAAGGTGAATGACAGAAGCAGATCTTGTGAAGTAGGGCAATGTGAAGTGTACTGAGTGGGAACAGTCTAATAATACTTAAACCTATGGACACACACACACACACACACACACACACACACACACACACACACACACACACACACACACACACACACACACGCAGGTGATGTGATATTATAACCCCAACCTCAGTATTATTACACAATGGGGCTCACCTTTTATGCTGGCACATGCAACTGTTTACAACTGGTATGTCACTGTCCACAGCAGGACGTCACTGTATGCCATTCAGGGTATCCATGTGTGTGACTCACTCTGTCTGTGTCCCCGTGTCTATCTCTCTATTACTGTCTGTTTCTCACTTCCCCACATATATATGTGTGTATGCTTGACATATGTTATCTGTTGCCCATATATATATATATATATATATATATATATATATATATATATATATATATCTGTGTATCACACGCAACAGATGCCTATATATCATATATGGGACACCTACAGCTAGCTGAGGGTAATGCTGTCTGATGTGTGTGTGTAGGGATAGTTAAGGGGTACATAGCTGCCTGTATTCACAGACATACATAGACAATACAGTCATATAGTCCGATGTGGGTTTCAACATGTCCTGTGATTCTCTAAGTGTAGGAGCATGCCCAGTGTGACCTTCTATAGTTAGAGTGGGACTCCATTCCAGAGACAAGTGTACTCCGGTCCGGGGTTTTCTGTGCTACAGCCATACCTCTCAGGAGTACACAGAACTTTCCTTGGGGTACTGGGTTTGTTTAGCACACATTTTTTCTGACATATCTGTAGTTTGACCCTACAAAATATTGTGTCATTACCTAGTGGCAGACATCCCCAGATCATCACAGTGCTTCACCAGAGGAATACTAGTTGTATGATGTGTAAACCAATATTATGAGGCCAGCTATGTACATTCTTGCCCAACAAGGTCAGTTGTGAGGTGTGACTACAGCCAGTTCAGTGATGATGTGCTGTGTAAACAGTCCATCAACTTGGTGATATACTGGCTGGGGATCTCCTGCTTGTGTGGTATCTTTCTAACCTAAGATGTCATAACCTGGTGTGGCCATACCTCTCACCTGTACATTTTTTGGCAGATTATCCAGGTGTATGGTTAGAGGTTTCATCCAGTCTACATAAACTTGTGTTTTTATGGCAAGTTAATTACATATAATTGAAGACTAATGTTACAAAATAATGACAGACATTACTGTTTCAGACTACATAACCTTCAGACAATTCCTGCTACTGCAAACCTCTAACCCTACCAACTTTCTCAGTATGTAAGGGTGATATTTACAACACATACCTATCATTGTGCCTTTGTTCCACTTTTATTTCTGCCCTTGTCCAAATGTCTTGCTGTCAGAGGTCGGGAGTTATGGGTGTGGGTACAGAGTGCATTCTGCTGTGAAGGCATGTCCATTATATGTAAAAGCAACCATAAAAAAAGAATTATTGAAAATAACCACTGGCAACAGTACTAAAGAGCACTATATTCACAAAAGCCTTAGCACATTGGCTACACATCCTTCGAGAAGTCCATTATATATGTAGTATATTCCACATAGCAGTGCAACTTCCAGTCTGTGTCTCAGACGAAAGCGCTCATTAATTCAGCTTTTTCCAGTTATTAAAATAGACTGTTGCACTTTCATTGTGGCACTGGACTCTTGTTCGTTTTCTTGGATTTGATATTAGTTATTTTGGTGACTTCCAGGTATGTCAGTTGCAGAGCAGTAGGTGTCACTGACATGCATAATAGTTGGCAATGTAGTTATCTGCATATGACCCTATCAAAGACAGCACTGTACCTAGGGCACTACAAGACGAGAGCCAGGAGAATGTACTGGTCAGATCCTGACAGTATTAACCACACATACACATATTTTATAATATTTATAATATTTTTAGGTGTATTTACATTGTAGCTTTAAGGGTTTTGGCGGGGATTTTTAAATTCTGTGAAGTCATGAGAGTATATAATGTGATTTCATATGTTATTAAGTGTTCTGAAGAAGACTGTGTTGGTACAGTTGAAAGCGCTAAACTATTTGGATTGCATTAAATTTGTTTTATTTTGCTTTACGTTGGTCGAGTGGCTTGTGTTTTCTGCTTTCCGTATCTGCTGGTTATATTGTCGTTGTTCTTTCCTGTGTGTGCATTCTGTTCCTTGTAAGATGTCGGAACCTGTGGAAAACCAGCCTACTTCATTGTCCAACGTGGGTGAGAACATATCTAACAACTCTAACAACTCAGAAATACTTTGTACTTTATGTGCCGATGTCACGGCATTACAGAAAGAGGTTCACAAGTTGCTAGCATTGGTTACCAACCTTGTGATTGTTAACAAAGAAAGATCGCTACACATTTTGGATTCGGAACCTGTTTCCGTGTTACCAGAGGCAAGTAACACACTGGTTCCGGTTTTCGGAATCACTAACGGAGACGGACTCACTACACCAGATAGGAAATGCCAGCCTTATTTACACACATGGAAGGGATCCAAACAAGCTGTTTAAACCTACACAATGAACCTTTTGATGCTCAGCCCGAACGATTTTCTTCACCACCAGTATTGGATATACAAATAAGGAACGACTACCATGTTAGTTCACCATTACAGGATTTAACTTTTGACTTTAGTTTTGGGAAACTACGTAAAGAAGCCGAAAGAACTGGAGCGCGTCCCAAATCCAATACGGAGGTTAAGACTTATGTCAATAACAAACGTAAGGAGACACAAGGACATAGAGGTACTGTTTCTAAAGCTAATGTTGTTCATGATTTAGACGGTCCTAAAAAGGACAAAAAAGACAAAAAAGATAAATATGTACAAGGTGAATGTACAGTACATGAACATTATAACTGTAACACACAGAATGGGCCTCACGAGGGTCTCATACAACAATTTTTAGACGATTGCTATGACTTCAATGATGTAGAAAGGGGACAATTTCATAATGCCAAGTCTTATGTACAGAAAAACAGTACTTTGAAAGATACAATATATGATTTTGGCAAAAAATTGTTATCTTTTAAAAATACTAAAATTGATATAGCTTATTTATCTCAGTGCTTGCAGTCCAATGTTGTGCCTAAGGGAATATGATTTTTCAAGTTACCCTTAGGAATTGTATATAATTCTGTTTATAACTCTGATATTATTAATGAATTTAATGAATTATTTGATGGGTTTGGTTTTTCTTATATTAGATTACTGATTAAACACCATGATGAAAAACTTATTAGTTTAGCTAATGAAATAGAATGTATTAATCAAAGTATTGTCAAACACAGTGACTTTGAAATGTGGAAAGAGTTATATACTAAACAGTTTACTATAGCTGAGAATAATGCACATATCATTTATGAGAGGAAAAATAGAAAAATGAAGCGGGATTTGGAACTTTACAAATCCAATCGAGCGTACATTTGGCCATCAGATAGAGCACATGAAGCTGGACAACATGACAACGATTTTAGACACAAGCGGTACGGCTCATACAGAGAGGAAAATTTTCAAGGGGGAGGTTTTTTTCCAGCCAGAAATGTACGTCCACAGTGGAACAAGCAAAGGAGATGAGTAGTTCCACATACAATTACAATAGTGATAACAGATGTATTGAGAAATTTATGAGTTCACAGGGAGTGGAAGTTCAAGACACGTCCGATACTACATATACTCACACTTTTCAGAACAACAATAAAAATATTTTAAACACATACAATGGGTTCAATGTCTACAACTATACTGATATGGAAATTGATGCAGCCTTTTTTAGCCTCATGAGTAAAGGGATGAAATTCATCCCCAGTGCTCGCAATAATTTAGTGGACAATATAAAAGAGGTAAAATTATTTTGCAGGAGGTTAAATTTAGCGGCACAATTTGATAAAGCTAATAAAGATGATAAGGACACCACTAACAACAACTTAAAGGAAGTGACGGAATTTAAACTCAAACAAAAAAGCACATACATTCCTAATCCACATCCGCAAGTTAAGAACTATGAATATTTGGTATGTAAGGACATATATTGGTTACAACACCACAATAAGAAACATCATGGTGACACCTTAGTTGATAATCTCACTGAAGATGAAAGAAGTTGTCTTGATAGGTGTATACATAATAAGGACATACGTATCATGAAGCCTGACAAGGGGGGTGGGGTAGTTGTATATCATACAGATGAGTACAACACAAGTATACACAATATACTACATGGGTCTGGAAATTATGAAGGTATTTCGATAAATCAAATCAACATTGGATATAAAAGAATAGATCTTGCTTTGGAGGAATATCTTATTGATAGTAGGATCACCAATGAGATTTATACATTCTTAAAACAAGACTACCCTATTATGGCAAAAATGGTGGGGATACCTAAAATTCACAAATCTATTGAACAACCACCATTTAGACCCATTGTGTCAGGTTCTCACTCAAAAACTTACAATATAGGTGTCCTTATTGACACATGGTTAAAACATATATATTTTGAGATCCCGCATCTCGTCAAGGATTCATGGGATTTTTTAAGGAAACTCACTAGGGACAAATGGAACGCCAATTTGACTTTTTTGACAATAGATGTCGTTGATTTATTCTCATGTATCCCTAAAGAAATAGGTCTTGAATATTTCGCCAACAGTTTAAGACTTTATTCTGGATATAGTTGGGATAAAATTTGTTTAATCTGTGACATGATGTCACTGGTTTTAGACCACAACTATATCGCTTTTCAGGGTGAATATTTCAGACAAACACAGGGTGTCGCTATGGGGGCGTCTTGCGCTCCCATTTTTGCGAATCTTGTGATGTTGTCATGGGAATTGGAACATCTATTCACAAGTAAATATTACGAAGATATAGAATTTTACGTGAGATATCTAGATGATCTCTTTATATTATGGAAGGCACCCACCGATAAGATTGATGAGTTTATGAATTTTTTGAATGAGTCCACAACATTTCTTAAGTTTACACATGATTTTAATGCACAACAGATTTCCTTCTTAGATGTGTTGATTAGTCACCAGCAGGATGGATTTTCCACCAGTATATATCGGAAACCAACATTTTCCAATGATTATATACATTATACCAGCAATCATCCACCATATACATTCCGTAATGTGGTTAAAGGGCAATGTATAAGAGCCGCTAGGATGACATCAACATTTGAGATGTTTGAGAAGGAAATAATGAATATTTATAACCTTTTCCAAAAGCGTGCATATCCTGAATACATGCTTAAGGATATTACTGAATATGTAACTAAGGAATGGGGAAGTAAATATTGTCCATTATTGGGACAATTGGACCCCAGTAATCCAGTCAATATGACGAGATGGGTTACCAACGGTCTCTCACCAATAGGTAGAGTTTGTGTCTTAACTTATACACCATCAGTGTATACTATTAAGGAGATACTACAGAGACATTGGGATGTATTTATGGAACATAATATGGGACAGGATTGGGATCCTTTTCCTAAATGTGTATACAAGACGGCCCCCAATCTGAAAAGATTATTAGAAAAAACTAATAATGGCTATGCAGATGTAATTACATACAGTGGTACCTGAAAATGCGGGTCTTGTAACCAGTGTAGATTTAGTAATGAAGACATCACTATTCAACTTAAAGATATTAATTGTACAATTATTAAGGGTAGGAAAGGCAATTGTAACACAAAGCAAGTGGTATATCTGGCTACATGTAAGTCCTGCTCTGCCTATTATATAGGAAAAACAGAGCGTACTCTTAAAAAACGTATATATGAACATTATTATAGAATTCAGAAGCAGGACAGCAAAAATGCATTATCTAGACATATTCTTGAGAAAGGTAGTGACCATAAATTTTTATTTACCATTATTGATCAAGTTCATTGTTCTTTGAGGGGAGGTAACTGGAAAATGTTATTAGCATTATGTGAAAGTAAATGGCAGATTTATACTGATGCCACTAGAACTCCTGGAATTAATGACCACATCAGTATAAAGCCATTCTTAGCAATAAATTAATCAATCAATTTTTATGATTCCATTGTTTATAAATTTTAATGTATATGATTAATATTTATAGTATACTAATAATTTATATAAATGTACGTATGCACATTATTTTTATAATATTTTTAGGTGTATTTACATTGTAGCTTTAAGGGTTTTGGCGGGGATTTTTAAATTCTGTGAAGTCATGAGAGTATATAATGTGATTTCATATGTTATTAAGTGTTCTGAAGAAGACTGTGTTGGTACAGTTGAAAGCGCTAAACTATTTGGATTGCATTAAATTTGTTTTATTTTGCTTTACGTTGGTCGAGTGGCTTGTGTTTTCTGCTTTCCGTATCTGCTGGTTATATTGTCGTTGTTCTTTCCTGTGTGTACACACATACACATAGCTCATTGACCCCTGCATATTGTGGACATGCAACATGTTTACATGTGTATTGGGACAGCCATTTCCCTGCAAACATACATGTTACTGCATTTCTGTGGGTATATGAGGGGCACACCTGTCAACTGTACACATTTGCATAGACTGTGCTGATATTTGCTTTACATTTTGGTTCTATTTGCCATACTATTGTGCCCTGTTTTGAGGACTAGAGGCATATCAGTAAAGACCACAGGTTAGATTGTAATGGCATACATTTGAGTTTCAGACTTCTTACCCCTCATAGCCTTACTACAACTGCGAGACCTGCTGTGCTATCACTGTGTGAGTCTGTATGTGGGTAATTCAACATTGCCACCATTTTTGGGCCTTTGCCAGACATTTCTCTCACTTTTTTTTACAGCTGACTTGCTGTGTGGGTCTGAGGGGTGGGTATGGGACCCCCCACACTGACATCCATGCCTGTGACCTATGACCCCCCAGGTAGTTGGTCCAACACATATACTGCAGTGGGATTTGCCACCTAGGGTACTACTGCATTGTGTGGGGAGGCCAGTATTGGGCAGACATTTCCTGGTATCCCACATAGATGTCAGTTGTCTGTTGCTATCCCAGTAGGCCACCACATTCCCTTGCATGCATGCAGCATTAGCATAGATATGCTACGAAAACATACTAATCCATTAATTTATTGTTAAGAAGATTGATTTACTTTGTGCCTGCAGCAGTTGTGAGAATGGTGCTTGAAGGCCACCTATGTTGGATGCACACAGTACACTGCCTATATATGGTAAGTCACAAGTAATGCGATGTGTGTGTCATCCATTTTACTGTGTGTGTCAGAGAGAGATGTCAGTCCCTGGGTTCCTACAGTGTCAGTGTGTGTGCTATGCATTGCCTCTTTTCCAAGGCCTGAGCATACTGGGCATACCTCCATCTGCCTACAGGAGCAGGCTCAGGGGCCTCCTCCTCTGAGTCCCTCTGTACCTGTGGGGACCTTGGCAATGGTGGCAGGCTGTGTGGCCCTTCCCCATGCTATTCCTGCAGCAGCCATTTTCACAGGCTCATATTGTGTAGCATGGCACATACTATGAACATGTGTGCACATGTGGCTGGAGAGTACTGCAAGGCTCCACCAGATATGTCAAGGTAGTGGAACCGTGACTTGAGCATCCCAAACACAAGCTCTATAATGATCCTGGTTTGTGCGTGTGCCTCATTATGGTGTTCTTGTGTGGTGTGTGTGCATTTCTGATGGGTGTCATCATCCACAGCTCTAGTGCATAGCCAGCATCCCCCACCAGATGGCCATACGGGATGCCCCCACTGGCAAATGCCTGATACAGCTGTGACTAATTAAAAAAATAAAAAAATAAAAAGTGAGCAACAGAAACGATCACTAGTATATTAAAAAAACAAGTGCAAAAGACAAAGCTTTCAGTTTCCTCTTTATCAGTGCATGCAAAAATGACTATCTAAAACCATTACAAATGCAAACATGTGACATAGCCAACACATCACAGCAAAAAAGCAATTAAACAAATTAGTGCAACATCATTTGTTTCTTTTGTAAAACTGGTTTTAAACTACCCACCCCATTGGGCCCTAGAGACTTATCTGTTCCAATATCCATGCAAATTTAGCATTCTCTAACTTATTGTTAATGTCCCCACCCCTTACACTCTTCTGTAACACTTTTATAACTCTAAACTTATACCTGTGTGCAATACCTTTATCTAATACATGTTTTGATAGAGCGTTTGTTTCCACTTTCTTTCTGATTTCAGATCTATGTTCTATGATATGCTTTTTTAACTTTCTAGAACATTTTCCTATGTATAATGCAGAACATAATATACAGGTAGCTAGATATACTATATGTGTTGTAGTACAACTAGCGTAAGTGTCAAAAGTGTATTTTCTCTCATTGACAGGGTGTATGAAACATATATCAGTAGTTATATCTTTGCAACAAATACATCCAAGACAGGGATGAGTACTCTTTTTATAGTTATCATTCTGCTGCCCACCTGTTTGCAGTTCTTTGTAGCATACTCTGCTCATAAGGTGTCTCTCATTCCTGTATGTAAACATAGGACAATCATTTATAATGCCTTTCATTTCAGGCATAGATAGCAATATACTCCAAAATTCTTTAATAGTAATGTCTTTCGGCTTTTCCCGCTTAGGGGTCGCCACAGCAAAACTACAGTCCTCTAAAGATTGGCAGTGAATTTTTATGGTGCTGAGTTGCCAGCCCGATGCCCAACCTTCAAGAAAGGCACACCCATTCACGCTCACACCTACCTGCATGTCTTTAATGTCACTCGACCACGAGGAGGACATGCAGACTCCACACAGAAGGCGCTCCAGCTGAGACTCGAACAGGAGAATCTCTTGCTGTGAGGCAACAACGCTAACAGCTGTACCACCACCGCAACTTTCTCTATACCTTGAGACCTGTTGTTATAGGCCAATATATATCTCAATTTATTCACAGTCGTACCCCTCCTAATATGCCTTGATGGAACTAAAGGTTCACTATCCTGCTTAAAATAGGGAGCTGTTCTATTAGTCCTTTCATTCATAACTTCATCCATTACCTGATGAATCATATTAGGTACATAGCCCCTCTAAATAAACTGCAATGCCACCTCATTCATCTGTTCCATATTTGTGTCCACATCTGTGTTCCACCTACTTACCCTACAAAATTGGCTTTTTACTATGCCCTTAAAGATATGTGGGGCATGCATACTGGTCTTATGAGTGTATCTATTAGCATGAACAGCTTTCCTATACAGACTGGTTTTAATGCTACTGTCCTTTTTCCAATTAAATATCCAAGTAGTTGATCATTTCAGAGGAACATTCCATTTTGTAACTAAGGAAGTTTGTGCTATTTTCCAAATAATTTACAAAATCTCTTAGACTTACTTCATCTTCTTCCCATAAAAGGAAGGAGTCATCTACAAACCTCTTGTAAAAGAGGATCTTAGAGCTAACATAACCTTCATCCTTAAAGATGAACTTCATCTCCCACTGACTTAATACCAAACTGGCATAGGTGTTAGCCATGGAGATACGCATGGCAATACCTGATGTTTGAAGATATGGTTTCCCATCAAACAAAAAAACTGTTATTGGTTAAAATAATATCAATAATCTGACAGATATTCTCTATTTCACCATGCACCACATTGGTTTCCATATTTAGAAACTCATATTGCTTCTACTCCACACAGATTAGGAATTACTGTGAACAGAGAATGAATGTCTAAACAAACAAACAAACAAACAGAAAACCAATGTGTTTGTATTCATTGAACCACTTGGCTAGTCGAATTAAAAAGTCAGAAGAGTCCTTAATATAACTTTTACATGTCTGCAGATACTTACTTAAAACCTTCTGCACATAAATTGAGAGGGGTTCCATTATCCAACCCCTCCCTGAGACAATAGGTCTCATTGGGGGGGGGGGGGTTGGTTAAGGATTTATGTAGCTTTGGGAGCCCATAGATGAAGGGTATAGTTGGGCACAGCACTGTAAAGCAATTAAACAGTTCTAAAGATATCTTATTCTGAAGCTGAATTTCATAAATTGCTATATTTATATCAGAAATATGTTTCTTCATCTGATTAAAGTCAATTTTAGAAAAGGTCTTATCATCATGTAGAAAATTATACATACATTCGGGTCTATATTATATTTTTGAAAGTTTCAAACATCGAACACCATACGGTCAACACCATATGAGCGATGTTTGAAATTTTGAAAATATAATAAAAAATAAGTAAATAAAAAACTATACTTACCTAAATGCTGTAGGCAGGGGGCAAGCCCCCCTGCATCCCCCATACCCCGTTAATTAAATATTCCTACTCCGAGATCGCACTGCATTGAAGTAAAGGGAAAATATTCCCTACGGTGATTTCCGTGTTACGCGCGCGACATTTAGACATTTCGACCAATCGGGTTTGCTCAATACGCGTTCGCCGTTTACAATTTTCGATCACGCGATAGGAACCCCATGAATTCCATATAGTCATTCCTGTTAAATAAAACAACTGTCCCTCCCTTATCAGCTTGTTTAATAATTAAGCCATGTTCAAGTTCTAACTTTCTTAGGGCTGCTTGTTCATTCAATGACAAATTATACAACCTATGTGGTTTAACTTCATCATATAGTCCCCTGATCTCCCTTTTACACAAGTCATGAAATGCTGAGACAACAGGTAAGCTATATGGAATAAAAGTACTTGCTCTCCTACATACCTTATCAAAATTAACATCAGAATCTTTAAACAAAATTTTCAAATTCAATTCCTGGTGAACAACTTCAAATCCATGAGCGCATCAGACACCCTGTTACCCCCACTTGGTATAAATTGCAAACCTTTCTGCAAAACATTTAAATCATCAGGTGTTAAATTATAGTTCGACAGGTTCACAATATTCCCTTTTACTGTACCTATTTTGGCCACACCATCTTGTTCCGACCCTGTGGACTGTTGTACTTCTGTTTCAGGGATTGTGAATGTTGTCCTGGTCTGCCCCTCGAAGTTGACCTTGTTTTCACCTCTATTTTCTCCAGTAGCTTCACGACTACTGTCTTGAAGAGCTTGGAAAAATCCCCCTTCATTTTCACATTCGTAGTCACTGGGATGCTCCTCTGGGTACCTCTTTTTATCAAGTGTACACATTGCATTTTAAAGTGTTCTACATTTTGTAACCTCTGGACTAAATCCTGTTGTCTAGGATTGTTTGAATCATTACAAATCATCTCCACTCGATCCAATGCTGATGATTCCTGGACACTCCATTTTCTCCTTCCCTAGTGGTTCTTTCATTAGCAGTGTCTGAACTCGGAATTGAAGACACTGATTTGTAGTTTCTCACAACAGACTCTCAATTATTGGTTGATTCCATACCTCCACTGGTGAAACTATCTAGCCAGTCTAGCAGAGCTCATTGCACCCTGCTTGGATTATTATTAAATTGATTTTTCAGCCATGAAAAAATCTGTCCGTTCCTAAAGTCATTCAAGCCCCTGACCAGCTTATGTTTTTTAGTGTTTTCCAAATTCTTATCTACGTTAGCCAGTCTGTCAAGCATATTCTGATATACCACTACTGAAGCTTTAAAGGCAGGTTTCACAGTAACACAATTTTCTAATTTAGCAATTTCCCCCATAAGATCGGACTCAATAGTTGAAAAGAAGTCATTTATAAGCACCATATAATCAGCGCTTAGCTTAAGGTTTAATTGCTGCCACTTTGCTAGTAAATCAAGATAAATGTTCATATAGCTAAGCATTTTCAATATCCTAAGGCCTCTAGGTACAATCCCCAACTTTAGATAAGCAGAAAAGCTTAGCCATTGCCACAGGAGTCTCTTGTAAGATTGCACCTTCTTCTCCAATGTCAATATCAGCTTATTCAGCTCTTCTGACTCATGGGCAATGACTCCCACTCCCACTGGTACAGCTGTGACTAATGCCAGATGTGGGAGTCGCGATAGCTTCCAGGGCTGCCAGCACACACATTCATGATAATGCCCTGGGCACTGCACATGACCTGGCAGTTGATGGAGAGGAAGCCCTTGCGGTTTATGTAGACCCTACCCTGTTCACCGGTTGGTGGTTAGATGTGGATGTGCATGCAGTCTATCGCACATAGTACCTCCAAGTATTCTGGTACACAGTAGAAGAGATGTATATTGCATGATGGATGCAGATGCCTGTGAGACCCCCATGATATCCCCAGTAGGTCTTTGGAAAATACCTGTAGCTAGTATTCTTAAGGCTACACATACATTGGTATCCACTGGGATGGGTTCCCCTCTCTTGGCTCTGGGTCTGAGTTGAGGCTGGCATAACCCGATAATTTGCTGCAGTATGTCTCTGTCCACCCTGTAGTGCTCTACTATCTCCAGATCATGTAGCCCCTGGCAAGTTACCCTGAGTCTGAACACTCTTCCCCTCCTCCTCGGTCTGTGACAGTTGTCAACATTATCCTCCTCACCAACCTCAGCCTCTAGCACATACTGATGGATCAAAGCAATGGCAGCCCCTAACATGTTTTCAATTGAAATTCCCCTGCATGTGTACACCAATGATGCAGAGTTTGTGGGAAAAAAAACAGACTGTAAGGTGTTTGCATAGTTTAGACTGTTGTGTTGCAGATGCTGCCTGTATGCTTGGCTGGCTATGATACATTCCACCTGCTTGCTATTTTATTAGTACTTGATTGCTTTTATTCTGCTATTTTCCTTTTATTTCTTTTTTCCCTTCCCATTTCTGCCCCTTTTAAGCCCTGAGGCACACCGCGCAAACCCAGTGCCCAAATGTAAACAGTCCTGCTATTTCCAGGGGGTTGTTTGTTTTAGACCCAGTGCATGCCATGCAAACCCATTTAGCTAATGTAAACACTGAAAAATGGCACTCTCTTGACATGAACATGCTCTTCATTTTATGGAATAAGTCAATACAGCCTCAGACACATCCCCTTGCTTAGCTGTGCAAAGCTAAGCTTATCTGGGAGCCATGGAGTTCCAATGTGCTTACAGCAAGCATGACACATCCCCTTTTCGGGTCAGCTGCTTCTCCTGCCTACACAATCGTGTTATAGCACCTACACATTTAGGTGCAGTTTGGCACTTAGAATATTTTTGTGAGTCAGTAAATTTCCCCTCATTTACATACCCTACTGCCTTAATTCCTAGTTACTGCACTACACGAGAGCCTTTCCCTTGGCAACCACTCTTATGGTATTGCTTTGATTCTGTATACCATAGACTATAATGGCAAAATGCAGATTTCCCTTAAAATTGTTTCACATTTTTTTTTTATTTTCAGCACAAACCCGTTTGTGCCACTGCCCTATGCTTAAACAGCTGAGACTGGCATAAAAAATAAACTTTTATTTTTGGAAAAATGAAACACTTTTCCATGCCAATAGCCATATATTTGTCCATTGGCACACCTAAAGATTATAATACATGTTTTTATTTGAACTGTCATGCCTCCGTTTTAATTTTTGCAGACATGTATTCGGCTAGTAGCCAAATACATTTCTGCAACTAACACTATTCTTGCATGGATGCCTGCCTGCTTGCTGAATCACTAATTCACATCATTTGCATGGTTTTCACCAGCAAATGAGGTAATTAGCATTATGCAGTGGTGTCTGTGCAGGAATAGTGTAGGTAAGCTTGTGCACATCAGAACAGTAGTTTACTGAATCGCTCGGCAGTCATATTCCTTGCAGGAACAGCTACACTGTTCCTGCATGGAGATTTCAGTTTATTGAATCCCACTGTATATGAAAAGAAATACATTAGCAGTGACTTAAAGCACTTAAACCACACATTTAGGAACTGGATCAAAATGCAAAAAGAATGAAAGATTTACTAATATGCCACAAGAAGAAATGAATGATGCTGTTATTGAGCTAACTACTATATAAATATCTGGATACTGGAAAATAAATCCAAAGGAAATCTTTGGAGGAATAAAAACTGCAAATTAAAACTTTGTCTTTGCTTCTAATTCTAAAGTAATACAATAAGATCATACAGTTGTAACAAACCTGCAAAAGAAAAATAATTCCCAGACTGAAGGAACACATACAAGAAGAATGAGAGCTGGCCGGATGATGATGTTAATCCCAAAGTGTTCCGTAGTGACTGTCGTAGAGTCTACAGAGCTGAAGTGTCAGGTCATGTTGGAAGGAAGATTCCATACACATGCTGTGAGTGAAGACGGACAGATATGTCCTTCTTATAAAAAGGGAGGCCCAGAAACAGAGAGGAAGAAACATTTTCCTGTCAGGGAGAGAACATTTTGTGTGCATGAGTGGAGACTCCTGCGGATCTTTGACCAAAAAACTTGACCAGGAAATGGCTGGGCAAGAGGCTTGGAGAACTACAGGGATACCTGGGATCAGGAGAAGGAATTAAAGAGAAGCCCAAGAGAAAAAGGAGTTAAATGCCTGTCAGTGAAGGAACACTAAAATTTGGTAAGATGAAATGGAATTATTAAAAATGAAACTGAAATGATTTAACTCCTGTTTATTGCTGTGAAATAGATTGTGCCCATTAAGTGTCCTGCTGTATAAATTATTGCAACTATGTAAAGTGAAGCCTAATTTGAGAGGCATGACTCTAAAGTTCCCGGGACTTAGATATGCTGGAAAGATGAAACAAAGCAAAACCTCACTATTTTGTTTGTCTATTTGTTGAAAGAATATATTATTGTGAGTTTATTGCAGTCTGTGGATCATTTTTTCCAACCCTCACCAATGGTCCAAAGATGTTTTAACAATGGTGGTGCACACAGTACCAAAATGATGTTATTTAAGTCAACTTCTAAGTCTGAATAACTAAATATAACAATTATAATAATAAAAACAACTTAAAACTCAGGATGGATTTTGAGTATGCTACTGACATTAAAGCTCTTTAGCTTGTAAAAGTAAATCCAAAGAGGGAAATCGTTAAGTTCTATTATGAACACTAAAAGTTTTGTCACTTCTTCCCCTTCCAGTGATTGTAAGATTCTTCTTAATAATATGTAGTAGTCTTTTAAAATGCTTCTTTACTGAGCTGATGCATTCATTGTCCACAATTTAGCAATAATAGCTTTTAACACTCATTAGGATTAATTTGACTTCTTCCTGTCAGGAGAAAGATCCTCTTGTTTGCAAGTAATGCCAAAGACTCATTATTACTACTTTAATTGTATTTCTTTTACAAAACTGTTGTCCTGGATTGCCTTAGCATGACTCAACTAATACCTAGCTCTGGGACATTCCAGAGCATTTGTATATATTCTGCTTCCTGTTGGACATTGTTTCCTGCTGATTATTTCTCCACTAAGAACAGTCTTTTTTCCTACCTTCTTCAAACAGCCTGTTTGTGGTTAAGTACCACCTGTGTAGTTTAGTTTCCTTGTAAATTTTTCCTACAGAGCACAATATCTTCATAATACTTTCCCATGGTCCTGACTGCCTGCTGCTCTTCTCTATCAGGCTTGCATTAATTTAACCTTTGTTATTCCCTTTCTTTCCAATATATATATATATATATATATATATATATATATATATATATATATAGATCTACTTCAGTAGCTCAGACATATTACAAGTTCAAACCACATACGGCAGAGACCATATGTTCGAACTTGTAATAGTTCGAACACTGAAGTAAAAAAAGAAAAAACAACAAAAAACAAAATTAAACGTCTGTATAAGGGGGGCTATGCCAACCTGCACCCCCCACACCCTCCTTACTTAAATATACCAACTCCGAGATTGCACTACATTGCGGAAAAGGGAAATCTTCCCATTACGCACTGTACGGAGATCTCCATTCAGTCCGATCAAACATTTACAAGTTCGAACATATGGTCTCGGCCATATGAGGTTCGAACTTGTTATATGTTCGATCTACTGAAGGGGACCCATATATATATATATATATATATATATATATATATATATATATATATATATACACACACACACACACATACATATATATATATATATATATCCAAGAACAAAGCCCAACTGGATGTAGCGTGGTAACTCTTCAAAAAATCAGTAAAAAGCGTTTATAAAAACAAGCAGCGTTTAATAACAAAAACGTAACAAATAACGTTAGCGCTATCGAGGTTTCCCTCTTCTTCAGACGTTATACATTCAAAAGCACCTAACCTCAATTTATGTCCCTTTTCAAAATACATCATTTCCTTAGACCTACAGCTGAAACATACATCATTTCCTGTCATCTTGAATAAACCTGTCTGCTAAAAAAAAAAAAAAAAAAACAATGTTACATAACATAAATATGTTCTATTCATACATATTGCATATATAAAAACTGTACAACCTTACACTAATAAATACATAGTATAATATACAAAACATGACAAAAATAAAAATAAAATGATGACAATAGCATAATTACTAATAAATATAAGATCAGAGTGAATCGATCTGATTGACAATAGGCCTAGTTCTTGATAGACCTAGTTTTTAATTTGGGCTTAAGCGGTACGAAGTCATTCAGACCTCGTCCACGGTGGGCAGCCAACCTCAGAATCCACTCAGTTCTGCTAACTCAGTGGAATTCACTAAATCACCACCCCTGATCCTGACTGGCAATACTTGTAGCACTTGAAACAAAAAGTCATGATTCTCATTCTGAATTCTATGCTTAGCAATTGCACTGTATGTGTCAGATCTCATGAAACAGTAGGAATGGTCCCTGATTCTTTTGCGTAGAGACCTATTGGTCTTCCCCACGTAAACGCGAAACAAATTTGGCAACAAGCCACATACACCAGATTCCTAGTACAGCAATCTGCTCTACACCTAATCTCCCATAACCTACCGTCATTGGGGTTCCTAAAGAACCTTGATCTGTCCACATACTTGCATTGTGCACATGAACCACAAGTGCTTGTGCCAAGATCTAGTGGTGACGCACTATTCCAACCATTCCCACATAAACTGGGAAAACATAAAATCTGCTTCAGATTATCAAGATTGTTATAGGTATATCTAGGACAATTGCCCACAATACTCTGAATTTCATCATCGGCTGTTAGAATATTCCAATGATCAAATAGAACCCTTTGCACAGCCTGCACATCTTTGGCATACGGTAAAACGACAGGTAACCTCATGGGCACAGATGGCCTAACTGTAGTAGTACTCTCTGTATAAGACACAGAGTAATAGGGTCTCCCCCTGCTCTGTCTTAACCGAATGGTTTGATTCATAGTAGAAATCAAAAGGAACTTGTCATAACCTCTACTGGTAAAGTTATTCTCCAAATTCTGCAATTCTTTATAGAACACATTTTCATCAGAGCAAAGTCTGGATGTTCTTAAGATTTGCCCTTTGACGATGTTGTTGAATGTTCCTGGATGATGCATACTGTCTGTGGCCAAATAAGTGGGCCTGTAACAATCCTTCCTGTGTATCCTAGTTCCTAGTTTACCTGACTCTTTATAAATGGTAGTATCTAAATAATTGATCTCATATGCAGAGTGCTCAAATGTGAACTTCAAAAACAATCTAGATTGTTCACATGGGTAAAAAATGCCTCTAATGATTCTACAGTACCAGCCCATAGGAGAAAGAGGTCATCTACAAAACGTCTATAAAAGACGATGCTGGAACAAGTAGAGATGACCTCCTTCTCCCATGCCACCATCACCAAATTGGCGTATGAGTTGGCACAGCTGGTACCCATGGCAACTCCTGTAGATTGCCTGTATGGTTGTTCCATGAACCAAAAGCAATTGTTCTCCAACACTGTTTCTAACAACCATGTGAATAGATCTGTCGCAGTTTCAGAGAAGATGGACGCTAACAGTTTACTGAGCATCGTTGTACCAGTCTCATTACGTATACAGGTAAATAATGAGTTAACGCCATCGTCACCAATTCTAACTCATCTACCTGTATCAAATTTCTAGTGAAGCTGTACAAATCGGTCAGAAATTGACCTGTGTCCTTAAGAACATAATCAACTTTTGATAAAACCTGTTTAAGTTTGGTATCTAAATAAATCGAGAAAGGTTGCGTACTCCAACCCTCTCCAGCCACAATTGGTCTAAATAAGGCGAAAAGGCATTTTTATGAACTTTCGAGTCCATTCATACTAGGTAATACTGGAAAATCTACAGAAAAATAATCATACAGTTGTCTTGTTAGCAATCCTAGAGACAGGCAATCATCTAACATATTTTGTATTTTTAAACAACTTTCCTCAATCATCTCAAAAGTGACGGTCTCATAGGCATCTGTACTGAGCATGCTTAGCATAGAGTCAATATAATAAGTTCTATTCATGATAACAGTCTGTCCACCTTTGTCAGCCGGTCGAATGATAATTTGCTTATTATTCTTAAGTGAAGCCAAAGCATCACTCAAGGTGGAATCAGATTGTCAGTCAACTGCAAAGAGTCAAATAAGCCACCTTGATACAGATCGTTCTCTACAGCTTTTATAAACAGTTCTAAATTCGGCATAAGTTTAGGATTAACGTTACTCTTGCGCTTAAAAGGACATTCATTGACATGCGTAGATCCTTCGTGCATGAGCTTCAAATTAACATTCCTAACGAAAAGTCTGATTGCAAGTAGATAATTGCTTATACCTGCTTTCTTGGTTGGAATGAAAGAAAGTCCTTTCTCCAAAAGCGTTGTCTCTGCTGCAGTTAAGCGATAGTCAGATATATTCCATATCAATGATTTGGCTTCCATTTGTGTCTGTGCTGTTGATTGTACCTCTCCACTTTGTTGTCCAGACGTTTGGCCACTTGCTCGTTGTCGTGGTCTATGGACCGTTTCCTCCCGTTCCTTATGGGGAACGGAACTGTTCCAAAATCCTGTTGGCGGCCCTCTCTTAAATTTTCCAAGTGTATCTTACGTCTTACAACAGTATCCGTTCGAATCATAGATGTCTCCACGGGTCCTGTTGGCACCGGTCTTTGTTCAGTTGGTGTGAAATATACAGAAGTCACTGATTAGGACTCAATAGAGCTAAGTTGAAATTATTAACAGCAGCACTATCCAAGGAACTTTCCTGATTCACCATATATGCAATATGTATGAATAGAACATATTTATGTTATGTAACATTGTTTTTTTTTTTTTTAGCAGACAGGTTTATTCAAGATGACAGGAAATGATGTATGTTTCAGCTGTAGGTCTAAGGAAATGATGTATTTTGAAAAGGGACATAAATTGAGGTTAGGTGCTTTTGAATGTATAACGTCTGAAGAAGAGGGAAACCTCGATAGCGCTAACGTTATTTGTTACGTTTTTGTTATTAAACGCTGCTTGTTTTTATACGCTTTTACTGATTTTTGTAGGGTTAACACGCTACATCCAGTTGGGCTTTGTTCTTGGATTTATTTGTTTTTTGGATATATATATATATATATATATATATATATATGTATATATATATATATATATATATATATATATATCTATCTATATATATATATATATGTATCTATATATATATATATATATATATATATATATAGGTTCATAGGTTCATACTAGGCTATCTGCCCAAGGGCATTTACAAGCCTAGCCCATCGTTTTGTGGCTTACGCCACCCCTTTAGTATGGGGAACTATACCCATTATTTTGCTGTGCCTCTGTCGAGCAGTGACACTGAGGTAATCCCTGGGGTATATCTGCGATCTCCCATCCACTGGTCAAGATTTCTCTTGAACAAGGCCAGCGAGGTGCTCTGCCTCACATGTACCGGGATTTTGTTCCACAGCATAGGGAGTCTTTGGGTGATGAATCTATCCCTCCAGCACGTCCTATTAATAGCCGTGTCGAGGTTTAAGTCTCCGCCCTTGTGGCTCTGATGGATCTAGATTTTTTGAGGTGAAGCATATTCATCAAATCTGGGTTTGACATGGCCTTGTATGTTAGGCAAAGGTCACCTCTGAGCAAGCGGTGAGCGACTGAATAGAGCTGGAGTTCTTTCAGTCGGGCAGCATAGGACATATTTTTGAGACCCTTTATCCTTTTGGTGAGGAACTTTTGTGGCCTCTCCAGCTGCTGCAAGTGTCGGGTCAGATACATTTCGAATGGGGCATTGTACTCCATCATTGGTCTGATGAGTGATGAGTAAAGGGAGACTATGACCTCCCTTGATCTAGATGAGAATCCCTTCATGATAAGGTGGGCAATGTAGAAGGTCTTCCTAACTACTTTAGCTACATGGGTGTCGAATGACAGACTACTATCAACCTGGGTCCCCAGGTCCCTGATAACTTCTTCTGTGCTCAGTGGATTGCCACCTATTTGGTAGCTAGGTAACCTTGTTTTTCCCGAAGGGTATGACTATGCATTTTTGGCATTTAACTTTAGGCCGTGGCTCTGGCACCAGTTATCCGTTTCTGTGAGACCCTTCTGAAGGATATCTGTGTCAGATGTGTTTTCTACTATGGCCCAGTTTGCAGTCATCTGCAAACTTTGTCAGCCATAACCCTCCTGTGTTTGCTTTTACTGGAAAAGTAGATGCCAAACAAGAGTGGGCCCAGGACTGAGCCCTGTGGGACACCACTTGTGACAGGCTTTGAGTCTGACATGGCGCCAGCAACTCTGACCCTGTGGGTTCTGTCACTCAGCCAGTTTGCAACCCATCTTGTGATGTATGGGTTAACATTTAAGCTGATGAGTTTTTCAATGATACCCGAGTGGGGTATTGTATCGAAGGCCTTAGCCAGATCGAGGTAGGCTGTATGGACTGCCTTTCCCTCATCAATGGCTTTGGTGACTGTTTGAAAAAGTCAACCAAGTTTAAAAGGCATGATCTGCCTTTGACAAAGCCAAACTGGGTTGGATCCAAAGTCTGCAAATTCCCTATGTCTTTATTTATGAGGTCCATTATGATCCTCTCCATGGCTTTGCAGATAAGGCTTGTCAAGCTAATGGGCGGTAATTTCCAGGGTCGGTGGAGGCACCGCCTTTGTGAAGTGGGACCACAGTTGCAGTGCGCCACTCCCTGGGTACGTATCCAGAGGTAAGACTTTGATTAAACAGCTGTCCTAGCTGTGGGTTTAATTCCTCATTGAGTTCGT
This sequence comes from Protopterus annectens, assembly GCF_019279795.1. NCBI lineage: Eukaryota > Metazoa > Chordata > Ceratodontiformes > Protopteridae > Protopterus > Protopterus annectens. The sequence goes on along the minus strand of NC_056745.1, from coordinate 1,303,219,433 downwards.
GGAGCACACAGCCGGGGACACCATCAGGTCCCATGGATGCTGTGTTAGGATCCCTATCACAACACCGACACACCACAAACCCGACACTCAAAACAACGATACCAAAACACCAAAAACGCACAAAACCAACAACTCACAAAACCGTACACCATAACACCGACACCCAAAACACCGATACACAAAACGTAAACTACACATAACACACAACTATACATGCACTAACCCTAACCCAAACCCTAACCCTAAGGTCCGACACTACCGCACACTTACCCTACCTGCACCCTAACCCTAACTCACTTAACCCGCCACTAAACCTACATTCCATCACTATCGCACACTTACCCTACCCGCACCCTAACCCTAACTCACTTAACCCTCCACATTGCACTACATTGCGGAAAAGGGAAATCTTCCCATTACGCACTGTACGGAGATCTCCATTCAGTCCGATCAAACATTTACAAGTTCGAACATATGGTCTCGGCCATATGAGGTTCGAACTTGTTATATGTTCGATCTACTGAAGGGGACCCATATATATATATATATATATAAATATATATATATATATATATATATATATATATATATATATATATATATATATATATAAACATATATACACACACACACACACACACACTCACACACGTAAACATACATACATATATATATATATATATATATATATATATATATATATATATATGTATATATATATATATATATGTATATATATATCTATATATGTATATATATATCTATATATGTATATATATATGTATATATATATGTATATATATATATCTATATATATATATATATATATATATGGATCCCTATCACAACACCGACCACAAACCCGACACTCAAAACAACGATACCAAAACACCAAAACGCACAAACCAACAACTCACAAAACCGTACACCATAACACCGACACCCAAAACACCGATACACAAAACGTAAACTACACATAACACACAACTATACATGCACTAACCCTAACCCAAACCCTAACCCTAAGGTCCGACACTACCGCACACTTACCCTACCTGCACCCTAACCCTAACTCACTTAACCGCCACTAAACCTACATTCCATCACTATCGCGCACTTACCCTACCGCACTAACCCTAACTCACTTAACCCTCCACTACACCTAAAGTCCGTCACTACCACACACTCACCTTTCCCGCACCCTAACCCTAAATCCCACACTATCTCACACTTACCTGTCCGCTCCCTAACGCTAAATCCCTCACTAGCACACACTTACCTGTCCGGCTCCTCCTAACGCTAAATCCCTCACTATCGCACACTTACCGACTCGCTCACACGCTTGCCCATGTCGGTGTTTCAGCTGTCGGGATTTCACATTGTCGATCATCTGTCTCGTCGGTCTTCTCATGTCGATCTTCTTAGAGTCGGTGTTTCGGCGTGTCGATGAAGTCAAGGGGACCTATATATATATATATATATATATATATATATATATATATATATATATATATATATAGCTACTCTTTCCTTTCTTAACTGATATCCAGTATTGTCATGAGGCCTGGTATGTCTTACTTTTCCCTGATTTTGGAGATCAAAGAATATAGATGTTAATTGTCCATATACATTCAATTCTTGCAAGGAAAGTCCAAATTCTATTTGTATGTCTTGAAATGTTTTAATTTAGAGTATGCCAACCCTGTCAACTTCAAGTGCTAATATTTAATTCCATTTTTCATTTCCGGCATCCTGGCAAATTATTAGACCATCCGCAAGTATGATCCTTTATTTTCCTTTTATGTTTATATTGGTGATATAAACCAGTCACTCCTGGTGAAACTCCCTTCTCTTAATAATCCCTTTTTCATAACCTGAACCCATGCGTCTGGTATTGTAGCCAAGTATTTATTATTCAGCTTACTGGACCACTCGTTGTTACAATCTTAATTAGACCTAATACTTGGTTAGTATTAAATACCAAATTTTATGTTGTTAAATATAGCAAACCCCATCCCACATAGGCAGTCAGCGTGTGTAAAAAGCTTACTTAGATGTATGTCTGATTTTTTTCTCCTGGAGTTAAACGCTTAGTCATGTGTTAACTCTCTTGCAGTGTTCATATGGGCTGGTAGATTTCTGAGGACATATGCTAATGGGAGGATCATGGTTTTAACTGCACTGATTTTACTATTTAATTATGTCAATTTAGGCATACCATTTCATAATAAATTGCATATCTTGTAATTTAATATTTCTTAGTTTTTTCCTGTAGTGCTTGAACTGGATGCTGGACTACGAAACCTAAATAAACTGAAATCATCTCTTCTCCTATGTGTCTTATCCCAATTTCACCACTGCAATTTTGTTTACATTGTATTCTAACCCTGAATATTTGTTAAAATGTCTAACTATCTTAATTACTGCATCAATAATTTTTTCTAGCTGTTCAAATACCAGGAGACAGACATCTTTGAACATTACAAATACCTTTTTCCACTTATCTGCTCTCCAAGTTGTTCAACAAAAGTCTGATTATTTTAGCTAATGTCACCATTGCAAGAATTAAGAGTCACAAAGACAAGGGGACAGTGCAGTCTGGTATCTTTATATATTTTCTCTCTCTCTCTTCCTATAAGATTTCATTTATAATAACATCAAATTTGGGAGCAGTATGTGATGTTTTAACCTATGCTATATATTTTGGACCCATATTGTGCTTTTCCAGTTCTTCAAATATAAGTTCTAATTTAGGCAAATTAATTTTTTTTCTCTGTGTCAAATAACTAAATGTCTGATTTTGTACAATTCTTAAAACATATTCATAAAATATTTCATCTACCTAGTAGCTGTCTGTTTCCTTTAATGAAGCTCCCTTTTGGCCGAATTTAGTCCAATCATCTGGAAGTATTTTAGCATCTAAATGGATTAGAGAGATCAGGCAGTAATCCGTTGGATCCGATGGTGCCATTTTCCTTTGGAGTCACTATAATCCACATTTTCCTCATAATTTGCAGGAGCTATTTATGTTTCTCTATGCTGTTTACAATAATTGTAATGGTTTAACTACTGTATATCCTTCTAATTTATAAAACTGAACAGAAAATTCATCTGATCCTTTTTTCTTCTTCTTCTTCTTCTGTTTTGTCCTTTCCAGTATACATTGGGAATTATTGCACAGTCTAGATCTTAGGAACATTTCTTTTTTTCTACTTGTGTGTGCATTGTGTTAAATGTAAAGTCAATACCCTGAATAATGCAAAGTAAAATTGTTCGTATAGCTATTATACTGAAAATTCTAGTTCTCCCTGTGCCTTAGTCAATGGAATTTCAGTTTATTGAATCCCACTGTATATGAAAAGAAATACATTAGCAGTGACTTAAAGCACTTAAACCACACATTTAGGAACTGGATCAAAATGCAAAAAGAATGAAAGCTTTACTAATATGCCACAAGAAGAAATTAATGATGCTGTTATTGAGCTAACCACTATATAAATATCTGGATACTGGAAATAAAATCCAAAGGAAATCTTTGGAGGAATAAAAACTGCAAATTAAAACTTTGTCTTTGCTTCTAATTCTAAAGTAATACAATAAGATCATACAGTTGTAACAAACCTGCAAAAGAAAAATAATTCCCAGACTGAAGGAACACATACAAGAAGAATGAGAGCTGGCCAGATGATGATGTTAATCCCAAAGTGTTCCGTAGTGACTGTCGTAGAGTCTACAGAGCTGAAGTGTCAGGTCATGTTGGAAGGAAGATTCCATACACATGCTGTGAGTGAAGACGGACAGATATGTCCTTCTTATAAAAAGGGAGGCCCAGAAACAGAGAGGAAGAAACATTTTCCTGTCAGGGAGAGAAAATTTTGTGTGCATGAGTGGAGACTCCTGCGGATCTTTGACCAAAAAACTTGACCAGGAGATGGCTGGGCAAGAGGCTTGGAGAAGTACAGGGATACCTGGGGTCAGGAGAAGGAATTAAAGAGAAGCCCAAGAGAAAAAGGAGTTAAATGCCTGTCAGTGAAGGAACACTAAAATCTGGTAAGATGAAATGGAATTATTAAAAAGGAAACTGAAATGATTTAACTCCTGTTTATTGCTGTGAAATAGATTGTGCCCATTAAGTGTCCTGCTGTATAAATTATTGCAACTATGTAAAGTGAAACCTAATTTGAGAGGCATGACTCTAAAGTTCCCGGGACTTAGATATGCTGGAAAGATGAAACAAAGCAAAACCTCACTATTTTGTTTGTCTATTTGTTGAAAGAATATATTATTGTGAGTTTGTTGCAGTCTGTGGATCATTTTTTCCAACCCTCACCAATGGTCCAAAGATGTTTTAACAATGGTGGTGCACACAGTACCAAAATGATGTTATTTAAGTCAACTTCTAAGTCTGAATAACTAAATATAACAATTATAATAATAAAAACAACTTAAAACTCAGGATGGATTTTGAGTATGCTACTGACATTAAAGCTCTTTAGCTTGTAAAAGTAAATCCAAAGAGGGAAATCGTTAAGTTCTAGTATGAACACTAAAAGTTTTGTCACTCCTTCCCCTTCCAGTGATTGTAAGATTCTTCTTAATAATATGTAGTAGTCTTTTAAAATGCTTCTTTACTGAGCTGATGCATTCATTGTCCACAATTTAGCAATAATAGCTTTTAACACTCATTAGGATTAATTTGACTTCTTCCTGTCAGGAGAAAGATCTCCTTGTTTGCAAGTAATGCCAAAGACTCATTATTACTACTTTAATTGTATTTATTTTACCAAACTGTTGTCCTGGATTGCCTTAGCATGACTCAACTAATACCTAGCTCTGGGACATTCCAGAGCATTTGTATATATTCTGCTTCCTGTTGGACATTGTTTCCTGCTGATTATATCTCCACTAAGAACAGTCTTTTTTCCTACCTTCTTCAAACAGCCTGTTTGTGGTTAAGTACCACCTGTGTAGTTTAGTTTCCTTGCAAATTTTTCCTACAGAGCGCAATATCTTCATAATACTTTCCCATGGTCCTGACTGTCTGCTACTCTTCTCTATCAGGCTTGCATTAATTTAACCTTTGTTATTCCCTTTCTTTCCAATATATATATATATTGATCTACTTCAGTAGCTCAGACATCTTACAAGTTCAAACCACATATGGCAGAGACCATATGTTCGAACTTGTAATAGTTCGAACACTGAAGTAAAAAAAGAAAAAACAACAAAAAACAAAATTAAACATCTGTATGAGAGGGGCTATGCCCACCTGCACCCCCCACCCCCCCTTACTTAAATATACCAACTCCGAGATTGCACTACATTGCAGAAAAGGGAAATCTTCCCATTACGCACTGTACGGAGATCTCCATTCAGTCCGATCGAACATTTACAAGTTCGAACATATGGTCTCGGCCATATGAGGTTTGAACTTGTTATATGTTCTATCTACTGAAGGGGACCCATATATATATATATATATATATATATATATATATATATATAGAGAGAGAGAGCTACTCTTTCCTTTCTTAACTTATATCCAGTATTGTCATGAGGCCTGGCATGTCTTACTTTTCCCTGATTTTGGAGATCAAAGAATATAGATGTTAATTGTCCATATACATTCAATTCTTGCAAGGAAAGTCCAAATTCTATTTGTATGTCTTGAAATGTTTTAATTTATAGTATGCCAACCCTGTCAACTTCAAGTGCTTATACTTAATTCCATTTTTCATTTCCTGCATCCTGGCAAATTATTAGACCATCCGCAAGTATGATCCTTTATTTTCCTTTTATGTTTATATTGGTGATATAAACCAGTCACCCCTGGTGAAACCCCCTTCTCTTAATAATCCCTTTTTCATATCCTGAACCCATGCGTCTGGTATTGTAGCCAAGTATTTATTATTCAGCTTACTGGACCACTCGTTGTTACAATCTTAATTAGACCTAATACTTGGTTAGTATTAAATACCAAATTTTATGTTGTTAAATATAGCAAACCCCATCCCACATAGGCAGTCAGCGTGTGTAAAAAGCTTACTTAGATGTATGTCTGATTTTTTTCTCCTGGAGTTAAACGCTTAGTCATGTGTTAACTCTCTTGCAGTGTTCATATGGGCTGGTAGATTTCTGAGGACATATGCTAATGGTTTTAACTGCACTGATTTTACTATTTAATTATGTCATTTTAGGCATACCATTTCATAATAAATTGCATATCTTATAATTTAATATTTCTTAGTTTTCTCCTGTAGTGCTTGAACTGGATGCTGAACCATGAAACCTAAATAAACTGAAATCATCTCTTCTCCTATGTGTCTTATCCCAATTTCGCCACTGCAATTTTATTTACATTGTACTCTAACCCTGAATATTTGTTAAAATGTCTAACTATCTTAATTACTGCATCAATAATTTTTTCTAGCTGTTCAAATACCAGGAGACAGACATCTTTGAACATTACAAACACCTTTTTCCACTTATCTGCTCTCCAAGTTGTTCAGCAAAAGTCTGATTATTTTAGCTAATGTCACCATTGCAAGAATGAAGAGTCACAAAGACAAGGGGACAGTCCAGTCTGGTATCTTTATATATTTTCTCTCTCTTCCTATAAGATTTCATTTATAATAACATCAAATTGGGAGCAGTATGTGATGTTTTAACCCATGCTATATATTTTGGACCCATATTGTGCTTTTCCAGTTCTTGAAATATAAGTTCTAATTTAGGCGAATTAATTTTTTTTCTCTGTGTCAAATAACTAAATGTCTGATTTTGTACCATTCTTAAAACATATTCATAAAATATTTCATCTACCTAGTAGCTGTCTGTTGTTTCCTTGCATGAAGCTCCCTTTTGGCCGAATTTAGTCCAATCATCTGGCAAGTATTTTAGCATCTAAATGGATTAGAGAGATCAGGCAGTAATTTGTTGGATCTGATGGTCCCATTTCCCTTGGAGTCACTATAATCCACATTTTCCTCATAATTTGTAGGAGCTATTTATGTTTCTCTATGCTGTTTACAATAATAGTAATGGCTTAACTACTGTATATCCTTCTAATTTATAAAACTGAACAGAAAATTCATCTGATCCTTTTTTCTTCTTCTTCTGTTTTGTCCTTTCCAGTATACATTGGGAATTATTGCACAGTCTAGATCTTAGGAACATTTCTATTTTTCTACTTGTGTGTGCATTGTGTTAAATGTAAAGTCAATACCCTGAATAATACAAAGTAAAATTGTTTGTATAGCTATTATACTGAAAATTCTAGTTCTCCCTGTGCCTTAGTCAATGGAATTATATTTCTCTCCTTCATTTTCCTAAATTTCCATGCTAAAAAATTTGGATTGCTATCCCTGTTAAACCACAAGATGCCCCCTTTTTTCATAAAATCCGTCTCTGCCTGGGAGATGAAAAGGAATTCAACTTCCACCTTAAAGGGCTTGATTTCAAAATAATCTCTTTCTGAAGCTTAGAAAGCTGGTCTTGGTTCTTAGTTATAATAATGTCAGCCATTTGTTTTTCATTTATCCTTCCTCTGTTATAATATCAGCCATCATTGCTGCCTTATTTACATCCTATCATTTCTGCCATTCCTCTGTTACACTTGGAAGATTATTATTGATGACTTATTTCTCCATGTGTTGTAAACTTTGTCTTTGCTTCATTATCCTTACATTTGTAATTATCCCATTTCCATGGTTACTGTTACCTTTAATATATACATACATTAAAGGCAATAGGAGCATATTCCCTTTAAATTTAACTAAGCACATTATATTATCTAACTACTAAAGGTCTTACATGCACTTGAAGTCCATGTGTTACAGAGCATTAAATCTCATGCAATTGCTCCCTGTAATTGTGGTACATGATGAATAAACAAATGCATAAGGTAAGTGGCTCAGATTATGTTTAACAACTCTCATTGGGATTCATAGAAAATGGCGCTGCAGTCCAACTTAACCTTCATTAATGTGCTGAGATGCACTGCTGCACCATTTTAATATATCCAGGTCATAGTTATGAGGCATTATTTGAGTCATTTATATTCTTTTAAGGGTAACATTACAGTAACAGGTAAACTGCATGGCCCACAACTGGCTAAGCTGAGTAGTTTTTTTTGGTTACCTATTATATTCTCGAAAGCTGACAATGACAAATCAGACATTGTCGACACGAGAATAGCGAAAGTGCAGAATGTCGAACGGGTAAATGGAAATCTCTGTAAGGGGAGATTTCCATTTACTGCAATGTAGTGCGGTCTCAGAGTTGGTATATTTAAGTAGCAGGGGGTATGGGGGGTGCAGGGGTGCTTGCCCCCCTGCCTACACCCTTTAGATTTTCTTTTTTTGTTTTAATTTTTTTCTGAACATTCAAAATTTTAATGGTTCGATCATTAAAGGTCGACCTTTAGTGATTCAAACCATTAAACTTTCGATGTTCTAATATAGACACTTTTTTTTTTCACACTTCAGTTATCTGCCAAGCTGAAAAACAAATGCACACAGGCACAGATCATTACACACACACACACACACACACACACACACACACACACACAGTGACATAGCAAGGGTTGGGTAGAGGGAGCAATTGTCTCAAGTGGAAAATGTATGAGGGCATGGCCGTGAAGTATAGAAATGTGGATCTGCTGTAGGAAGCCAATTGTAAGCCAAAGTACTTTTTTTTTGCCCTTGGCTGAAGAGCTGATGGGGACATGGATTGACTGTAAAAAGTAGAAAACAAACTGGTACAAGTGTACCAATGGGCTTGCTACAGTGCAAGCCAAGGAGGGCATGGATTGGAAGCAGGAGGCCGATTTGTATGAATAGGCTTGTTATAGAGCAAGCCAAAATCTTTTTTTTCTTTTGCTCGGGGGGGGGGGGGGGTCTGCACTTGTTTTAGATATTGTCTTTCTCTCTCTCACTCTCTTTCCTAGCATCAAATTAGGCAGGTACCACTTTAAATATACTGAGGAAGTGCCTGTTATTGAAGTGTACTTTAAGACATTTGGCCAGATTAACACTATCATTGTACTGTGTATTCACTGTTTAACTTCTTTTCTTTCAGCCCATTAATTCAATTCTTACAGCAGTAACTAAAGGTCAGCACTGCACATGTTTTCTACAAAATTTGTCTTCGATGTGTTGTTTTTTTTTTTTTTTTACATTTAGCATCGTCTATCTTTTTATTTTCGGCTCTTTTCTTGGATGCAATATTGTGATACTCTAAACTGGTTTCACTCATAGCATTTTGTCATTATGTACATTCAGTCTTTCAGAAGGAAGAAAATTGACACAGCAGAACCTATTTAATGTAAACTGCAAAACTGCAATCACATTTCTGTGTACTGAGGAAATGAGTGATTGTCGTACAATACTACTTATGACACCTGCCCTATCACTTCACTTCTGTTCTGAGCATGCTCAGTTGAGCCCAGTGCCTCTGCCTTCTGGGAAGTTTATCTCAAGTTAGGAAAGAATAAATCTACCCCAGAAGACTTCTTGCCTTTTGCTTCTTAGTAAATTAACACAAAGAATTTTGAAACTGTAATAAAAAGGTGCCAAAAGGTAACTGTAGTTTATTTGCCCTGTGACTGTTATCAGAGTCTACCTATATATTTCAGTGAAAATATTTGTATTTGTGTAACAAGGCATTTTCTCCTTTGGAAATTTTAAGATTTACCACCCCAAGACCTTATTTGGAATTTTGTCTGGTAATCCAAATTACCCTCACATTAATTTTGCTGGATCTATTTTCTAAGTCATCATTTTTTTTTTCAGTTCAGCAGGATACAGCTCTCTAAGTGGGGTGTTTTCTCTATGTCTCATTCTACTTTGTTTCGCTTTCCCATTCTCTCTGAAAAGATTTCATTTCTAACTCCACTAACGTTTTTCCTGATTTTCTAAAGCAGTACTGTAGTAAGTGTCCACCTTCTTGAACACCATGGAATGTCTGTCAAATAACAGCACCATCTTCTAAAATGGTAGCTAGTGTAAATGCTTACTTGGACTAAACATGTTAAGTTTTGTCAGTTTTGAATCTTTTGGTAGTTTTCTAATATTTGACGACTACCTTCCATCAAAGTTAATTGAAATACATGTTTGCAATACAATCTTACCTTTTTTCTGGGGTGACAGCACAGTGACATATTTACCTTCAAATCACTGAATAAAAGGTTTAATTTACCAGACAAAAACAAAATTACCACATCAGCTTTGAAGTCTGTTTATATAATTGACTGTGTAAGCCTGCAAATAGTGACAATTACAGTTGGCCACGACTAATTTTGAGGATTCTATACCAATCAGCATTCAGGCAGAATTTTCAGTGATTGTATATTGTAATTTGATCTGCTTGGCTTTATGGACATATATGATCTGTTTGGTTTTCTGAATGAAGTTAGAGCCAGGTGCTGCTAATACTGAATATTAAACAAAGGGCAAAATGTGCATTCTTTCTCTGATTGGAGAACGAACATTCTCCAACAGGGTGTTAATGTAGAGGTAAAGCCCAGTAAAATAACATGTCTACCGTTACATGGCAGCATATTATGTTGCCATGAAGCACAGACAGATAAAACAAATGGACACAATTATTTATATCTGCTAAATGCAGCTTTGATTTTTGCAAGTGTAAAATAATAGCAAAGGTAAATTAGAAACAATGTATGTACATTGTTGTGACATTATAATGTGTGTGTGTGTGTTTGTTGACATTAATTACTCATAAAGTTTATATTCTGGATGTAAAATTCTTCCTCCAACATAAATTACATGCATTGCAGCAACTTTGAATCATAGGCAGAACAGCTATTTTGCACTAAAAATATAAAGTATATACTAATAAAAAGCAAATATAAAACAATTTAACAGATACTCCATTGTTTAAGAGCAATAATGCTGTCCAGTGTGGATGTTACTGGGAAATAATGCCTTTCCAGGAGGGTAGAGGCACTCTGTCTGCAGTGTTGAACCTCAAAACATCCTTGAGTGGGCATTATTTCCCCATCAACACTCACCCTATCATGGATTATTGTTTTCTAAACACCAAACCTGTAATACAGAGCCATTCAAGAAATGCAGTGTGAGTCAGCACAAGAGAATGGGACTGAAGCTTTCTGGATAATAATGAGGTAGGCACATTAGAGTACTTTTAGTGTGGCTGTAACAGTTAATAAAAAAGTAATCAATGCCTTTTGTCATGACAACATATATTCACATTATAGTACTGTAGAAGGTCTCTTGTCAAATTGCCTTGTATACCCTACAGTCCGATGATCATAATTAAGCTGTTCTGTATTCTACCTGTAAATGGAGTAAGAGATTGCTTGTTATTTTAAAGAAAACATGTTTTATTAAAAAAATCAGCAAAAAAAATAAAAATTATCATTTTAAATGGGAATTAATTTTGCCCCTTCTGTATACATTTCTTTACAAGGGGACCTATTCATCACATTTGAGATTTACTGGCAAAATGACATATTTTATACTAATTGTAAGACTGGAGAGGAACTACATTTAAAAAATTCCAGCAGTGATGCAGACAAAAATGATTAATTTATAATCATGAGAAAAGAACAGAATGTCATTCGTTTGAGTATTCAGAAATGTGCGGGTAAACTAATATAAAATGCTGTTTATTATGTCCTACATTTTGATGTCTGTTAATGTACTAGGACAGAAAAAAACTGGTAATAATCTGTCTTACAGGTGTTAAAGTAAGGAATACTAATATGAAATAAACAGGCTATATCACAATTTCTACTCCTTTATTTAATGGAATAACAACTATATTTTACATAAAACAGTTATCAGACTGTTTATCCATCTCAAAGCAACTTACCAAAAATCTGGACTTGTGAACTTATGTAGTTATCACTCTGAAGAACTTTTAATGTAAACAACTGATTGGAAAAATAGCTGTTTGGATGCAACATGTAATATCCTTCAGAAAAAAACGTGAAAAAAGATAAAATAATGACTGCCCATACAGATGAAATGTTAAGGGCTTTCTTTCGTTTTAATCACAACAAACTTCTTCAGAACTGACCACTAAACCAATTAGTCAGGTTTAAATACATTTGATTAATAAATAAACCAATCAAATGTCCAGTCATCTAATTATTAATTAATGCATACCATTTTCTTAAAGGCAAAAATATAAAATGTGAAATATAACACAACATATGTACAAAAAGCATATAGCACATACAAATGTGTGCCTACTATAAATATGTTTGCCAAATAAACTGTTTAATAGTATAGTGTATTATTTAAAACACATTTATGATTTAAGGTCTCATTTAGACCAGTAATATGATTTTTCCTAAGGAAAACCTGCCATCTGAGCTCCTTGTTTTCAAGGCATTATTGAATTATGTAACAAATGGAGTCAAGTCTATTTCATCCAACACAAAAAAAATACAAATTGTTTGAAGTTAGAGTACTCCTGAGCATGTTTGGCTAAAGCATTGTTATTGTCTTTAGTTCTAATAGCCAAATGATGTTCATAAATCCTTTTATAAAGAGCTCTAGTTGTTTTCCCCACATAAAAATTATGACAGGTGGAGCACATAGCCAAATATACTACCCCCATATTTTGCAGTTATATCTGCCTTTACTGACCACCATTTTATTAATGTGTGGAAAAAAGATATATTTTGATGAATCAATGAACCTGCATTGTTGGCAGTTATAACATGGGTAGATACCAGTGAGTCCCCTAACAGTTTTGTGTTCTCCTATTTCTAAAATGGACTTTACACTTGCAACCTTTTTGTAAATGAAGTGTGGGTGGTTCCCTAGTACTCTAGCTAAATCTCGGTTTCTCAAAATGACTTTCCAGTTGTTGGAAATTACCCGTTTGATACTGTGACAGTCAATACTAATAGGAACAGGAAAGGCACAATCCATTTCTTTTACTTTCCCACTGTTGTTGTTAGTTATAAACCTACTAGTTAAAATTGGTGGAAACTTGTCCATCCTAACCAATAATATCTGCTTGAAAATTTCCCCCAGTTTTTTCATATGGATACCCTCTCTGGACAAACATGGAATAAGTTTGTTTCCCTCACAAATGAAATTTTCATTGTCTGAAATTAATTTACTGAGGCATATAATTTGTCCTCTGACCAAGTTCAACTTCATGAATAAAGGATGACCACTCTCAAAATGAAGGAAATTATTAGTATAGGTGTCCTTTCTAAACACCGTACTGATGAATCTTTTTTCTTCAAGATTCATATTTATATTCAAGTCCAAGAAGTGCACATTCGTGCCAACTTCACTTAAAGTGAACTTCAGTCCCATCCTATGTCTGTTCATATCATCCAAAAATAGACAACTCATTAGTAGGTCGATTCCAGACAAAAAACAAATCATCAATAAACCTCCTATAAAATGAGACATATTTAAATCTCTCCAGTTTGGTCAGGAAGGGCAGTTCCCACCAACTTAACACTAAATTAGCAAAAGCTGGTGCTACTTTAGCATCCACAGCAATCCCACAGGTCTGATGGTATATTCTTCCATCAAATAAGAAAAAGTTATTTTTCAACACCAAATTTAGTAAAAGGCAAATGGACTGTACCATTATATTGTCAAGCTTAGTGTGTTCCTCCAAAAAATTTTTCACAGCTTCTATCCCCATACTCTGATCATTAGAAGTATACAGGGATACTACATCTACAGTAACTTGTAGTGTTTCTGTACCTGTAAAAGTGTAATTTCTAAGAAGGTCCAAGAACTCCCAAGAGTCTTTCAAAAAATGGAGTCTTGACAACTAAGGGGTTCAGCAGATGGTCCAAATAGTGGGAGATGGTGACAGTTTTACCCTTTTTAGCTGACACTATGGGTCTAAAGGGTGGGTTGGTCACATCTTTATGTATCTTTGGAATGCCAAAGAAAACACCTAACAGAGGTTCTTCCATGTAAAGGAATTCATAGGTGCTTAAATTAATGTAATTTTTGTTTAACAATTCCATCAAAAGTTGGTCTATATTGTGAAAGTTTCTCCTTACCGTGTCTTTACTGACTAACTGATAATGCTTTTTGCCATTTAGTAATTCCTTGATACATGCTTGGTAGTCAGATGTTCTCATTATGACCAACCCATTGCCCTTATCGGCTTTCATAAACCTATACTGTTGGCTCTTTCTCAAGTCAGTCAAAACTTTCATCTCTCTTTGGTCCCAAAAATACCTTTTACTTTTATTTTTGTTTTTGTTATAAATTGTATGTGTTCCCTGATTATTACATATACACCTGATGTCATTCTCACACAATTCCTTAAATATATCAAGTGTCAATGACAATTTTGGGTTCACATTACTTGGTTTTCTACATTCAGTGTTGTTTCTATGTTCTATTCCATCAAAAACATATCTAAGATTCATCTTTCTGATGTATAGTTTTAAATCTAAAATAGTGTCAGTTAATGGAGCTTTAACAGCAGGTACAAAAGAAATACCTTTTTACAAAGCTTTCGTTTGACTTTCACTAAGTGATAAATCACTAAGGTTGTATATTTTGCATAAATATACTATTTCCTTTGATATCTCCCCTTCTTCTTGGTCCCCAGGTTCCCCTTCCCTTTGGTAGTGATCCCATTGTTGTCTGTCTTGGATGACTTGTGGGGAAAAGGGTTATTTGAACCATGTGAACCATCATTATTACTGCTAGTACCTTCCCCTGCTTCATTTTGAACCATGTGAAACACCATTATTACTGCTAGTACCTTCCCCTGCTTCATTTTGAACCATGTGAAACACCATTATTACTGCTAGTACCTTCCCCTGCTTCATTTTGAACCATGTGAAACACCATTATTACTGCTAGTACCTCCCCTGCTTCATTTGTTACAGTTCCACTGTCTTCATTACTATTCTGATTATTTTCAACAGAATTCCCCTTGTCAATATTTCCGGTACTCTTGACATCTCTAAAGCCATTAGAAGTACCTTTTCTAAAAAGGTCATTCGATTTTTGATTCAAAACAAATGCTGTATTGTTTGCATAAGCTAAAAAATCTCGAGGCAGTTTATTAAGCTTTCTATTAGTTAAGGTTGCCATGTGCCTTTGAAGTTTAGCTTCAATACCATCATAAAATGACTTAAACATGCCAAATTGATCATGGTTTACAATACAATCATTCAAGTCACATATTTCTTGTTTTGACATAGTTATCTGACTGCAGTTGTGCTTAATTAACAGTTTTAAAGCCTCTATCCTTGCATTGTTATACACAGTAACCAAATCTTTATAAATGCTGTCAGTTTCTTTAATACAATTTGGAAACCTATAGCATCTTAATCCAAACGGCACTTCTTTGCATTCTACACAAGTATGTAAATAAAAGTTGTCATATTCAAGTGAACGCAATTTAAACAGTTTCTTTTGTTAATGAAAGACCCTCCATAATCCACTAAGTTACTACAAATGACTGTGGAGTCACTTCCTGAACTTTCAGTTGAAGACTTCCTGCTGCTACTGTTCAGATTTAAAGGAGCCTCAACATTATTAGATGAATGGAAAACAGTTAATAACCTGTCCAAAACAAGTTGAGCTTTTTGGCTAGCTTCTGTTAAGTTGTTAGCTATCACACCTAGATCTTCCGGTGTATTGTAGGTACTTAAATCAATGTTACTGTCCGAATCTCAAACTGTAATATCCTTAATAGCAATGTCTTTTGGCTTTTTCCGATTAGGGGGTCGCCACAATAGATCACCGGTCTGCAGATTGATTGGGAATGGTGTTTTTACAGTGTCGAGTTGCCAGCTCAGCACCCAATCTTCACAGAAGGTACACACATGCACCGACCTGCATGTCTTTAAAATTCACTCACCCACAGGGAGAACATGCAGACTCCATACAGAAGGCGCTCCAGCTGAGAATCGAACCAGAGAACCTCTTGCTATGAGGCAACAATGCTAACCACTGCACCACTGTATCCTTAATATCCTTAGTAGCATAGAATAATTCACATAATACTTAAAATTGCCATCATATGTATGGTGAAGGCATTTAATTTGTATTACTTTGTAGTAGCTCATAAAGCAACGGTAACAACATATCTAATGTGATAACTGGCTCAACCTGTTGTAGAAGCCAACTGTTACAGTAGCAAACATGAGACTATACTGCAACTACATAACTGCCTTTTATTTCATATGTAGAGCTATATTTAGATTTATTGCTTTATTTAGGAGTCACATAATCACAGCTGCCTTCTCACTGCTTTATCTTACAAGCATGAGTGGTTTCAATAACAAGGTGGATTTTTTCATGTTTTAGGTGCAATAATTGATTTTGCTGTCCTGTCATTCACTTACACAATTTTTGTTTGAAATTTGTTAAGCAAAAATAAATCTCTTGTTATATTTTATAGCTAAATTAGATTTATGTGCTTAAACATATAACTTTTTATCTTATGATGTAAAAGAAATTGTTAAAGCTTTCGGTTATTGTTATCTGCAATTAATTGTATTTTCCTAAAAAGGTTTTGATAATATGCACTCTATTTTGTGTATTATTTCACAGAGTTAGGCTCCAGTTAGTCTTCAATAATGATACTGTCTTACAGATAATGTTCTTATCTTTTCCAATCATAATTTGACTTGTATACTTCTTAAAAACTCTTGCAGGCATTCTGTTACCATGTATAATGCTGGTTTTGACATTATTTTAACTACTAAACATGTGTATTCTATACCCAGGTTTCCTACAATCAAATCATCTTCACCTACGTTTGAGCAGCATGTTGTCACTTAAACAGTGCCGAACGTCTATATCAGCAGCTGAAATAACGAATACAGAAGACCGACATTAAAATAGCAGAAGATAAAGCCACAGTATTCACTGTCAACATTATTACCACTGAAGTAAAGAAATATAGCAGGAGTTTGCTAGCTATGTGCCAGTATAATGGTGGTGAGCATTTGCTGGGATGGGGCCTCCTGCAGCTTTGATACTGCATACTGGAGATGTTTTGGTTTTTTTTTGCTGTTTTTGCTATAGTTTCAGTCCCTTCCCCTACCTGTTTGATATTATGATATTGACTTATTTATTTAATTAGTGTTAGATTTATTTCATGAGTTCGATTTATGTAGACTCAGAGTATAACCTTTTTGTTTAATTATTTATGCACTTTACTTATTTATTTGCTGTTACATCTATTTAGTGTTAGGGTATGTTATGCTAGACGTTGGGGTTTCCTGCCACTTTTAGAGATTGGTGCAGCCCTGTATTGATGTTCCCCTATTCATTATGTCAGACTGTCTCTGACATGACTGTTGGACTCTGTCGGGATAGCAACAAGCTGATTGATGTTACAGGATTTGATTGAAAAGCAGCTTTCCCTGTACCTCCTCACTACCACAGTTAATATTTATATATTATATTGTAACTATTATTTAACAACTAATTGCTAGCCTTTAAAACTGAAGTGTATGGCATAAAATGACAGATTATGTTTTCTGTTTCTTCATTATATATGTAAAACATCTATAGAAGAACAACCAAATTCTAGGTGTGTGTGCGTGTGTGTGCATGTGCGTGTGCGTGTCTGTGTGTCTGTGTATATGTATGCGTGTGTGTGAGTGGGGGGGGGGGGAATCCTCTTAGCACAATAATTCTGGACAAACCCTGACAGAATGGGGGTACAAAGGCTCACAAATAGGGATGGATTTTAAATATTGTTCTTATAAACTTAGAAAGTTGCTAGAATAACAGGATTTGTCTTAGCATGCAGTTTGAAGGATATGAAGTCTAAAACACAAATATATATCATTATTTAGTGACTTCAGACCTCAGATTATGCCTGTGATTTGACAGAAAATCAGAAATTTTATGACGAACAGACCAGAAATATAAGGCAAAAGTCTGGACATTCTGTGAAAATCTGGACAGTTGACGGCTATGGTTAAAGGAAAGACTCAAGGCTTAAAAAACAGTCAGTGATTCTTTGCCTACTTTGTCTGAATATAAGGTGCTCAAAAGTAAGTGTCTAAATTAGTTTTAATAATATTAATTGTATCTAAAGACCTAACTAAAATAGGTAATCTGTTGCACATTCTAGGATGGCCATATGTAAAATAGTTTATTCCTTGTTCTTAGTGTTTCAGATTCCGTGTTTGTTGCTCTGTGTATGCATGGGCAGTGCCACACTTGGGTGTGCTGGGGTATGTTTCCCAGTTGTAAAATATTGTCGGCTGGTAAGTGCTCCTATGGCTGATCTTAGGCAGAGGCAGCCATGTCACTCAGCTTTGGTGCTTTTCTAACTTTCCTTTGCTTCCTATTTCCGATACTGTAATAGTCATGGCTGCAGCTCTTAATTTTTGCCCTTTTGGTTGGTTCCACCCATAACCAAGATGATGAATCACAGAGCTACAAAGGCTTTTGTGAGGTTCAATAATTCATTGTCTTAATCACAGTGGGAAGGACTGACCAGAAAGCCCAGAAACTTTGAAGAGTGGAAGGTAATGGTACTAACAGCCCCTGGAGTATGTGCTCAGTGGCATCATGAGGAATAGTCCAGTCTGTAGCAGATAAGTCTTTTTTTACTCTGAAAGGCTAGCAGATATCATAGCTGCCAAATGTCCCTGAGTTTACCTCATATTTCTGGCTTTTCTCTCATTGTGGGTAGAATATGCTTCCAACAAGGGGGTGTAGAAAGGGGTGTAGAAAACATTGACACTCTGAAAAAAAAAAAAAAATATATATATATATATATATATATATATATATATATATATATATATATATATAAATAACATTTGTTATTGCTGAATTATATATATTCAGTGGAATATTAGTTCAATTAAATATATCACATGAAAATAATTTTTACTAAACTGAGATTCTGTAGTTAGCTGTGAACCATTAACACAACTTTTCCTTAGTAATTATTTGTTTGTATATTATTAACTACCAGTCAGGTTCTACTCCACTTCAGAATTTCAGTCACACACTTTGGTTCTCTTGTTTTCCACTCTACTATCGTATGATGATAAAAAGCATGTTGCTCTATTAACTTTTCCAGTGAATTAATGTAGTATTTAAAAATTGTCCCTGATTTTGGGGTTTTCTCTTCCCTTATTTTTGGCTTTGTCCCTGATTCTTCAGCAAAGAGGTTGAGAGGTTTGCCAGATATTTATAACTCAACTGTCTCACATGATTTTGCCTCATATTTTTAGCCTGTTGTGTGTAAATCTTGTGGTTTTCTGGCACAACAATGAAGATTGCAGTCACAAAGTTAATAACAAACATTTGGCCTTCCGATATTATATCCTTTGGAAAATGCATAGTAAAATAGAATCATGTATTCTGTATTAGGAACATGAAAACCTAATCGCCAGAATTTAAAGATAGCCCAGGAGCAAGCGGTAAAGTTGTGGCAAAAAGAGCCTTTTAGTACAATCATGGAAACCAGTGACTGAGAGACACATTAGTCACAAAAAGGAAAACCCTCTATCAGCTAATCTGCATGTCTTTGAATCAGTCAATGATTACTATAAGTACTAAAAAAGTCCTTTTATGCTGCCCTTATGGGAATCACCACTGGTAACTGATGCATCATGTTAGTACAGGCATCCCCTCATTCAGTCACCCAAACATACACACACCCCCCTACATCTGTCAACTGCCCCAGCTGTCATCAGATGTCTATAACATGGCCCATCTAATGCCCTGACCCTTCTTCCAGATGGTTAGAGACAGCTGATAAGGCCAGACATTAGAGTTTCATACATCTTAATTCTTGTATACATTTTTTTTGCAAAACCTCATATTCTATTAACTTTTAAAGTGATTTCAGTAAAATGTTTTCCTAGTATTTTGTGTCCCCCTCCCCCATATTACATCCACTGCTCCTTAATCTAGGAGGAGTTGAGAGGTATGGAATCCCTCCCACACACACACACACACACACACACACACACACACACACACACACACACACACACACACACACACACACACACAAACACTCTCTGTACATCAAACACCCCACCTCACCATATATAAACACCTATCTTACCTATCCCCTAACTAACTCCCTCTACTGCAACAAGCCAGGCAGGCACACATACACACCTCCCTATATATCTCCTAACTAACCACCCAGACAGACACGCACCAAAATCACACACTCTCACAGACATCAGCACACACAGAAAAATTAAACAGCCCACTTCACCGATCACACTCATCCACACACTCACCCATTCACACACACACACACACACACACACACACACACACACACACACACACACACACGTGCGCAACCCCCCCCTTAACTCAGGGACATAGTCACACAGTTACACACACACACACACACACACACACACACACAAACCCTCCCTTAACTCAGGGACACAGTCACCCATTCACCACCACACACAAACACACACATACATATACACTCACACACCATTTATTATCAGTAGCATTAATATTAGTATTACTGTCAGTATCAGCATTAGTATTACTATTAGTATTATTTACAAATTACAGCATCTTATCCAAGAAGCATTCACCTCTACTGAGCACTGGATGTCCCAGAACCACCTCGCCCTGAACCCCAATAAAACTAAACTTCTATTATTTACCCCCACAAAAGGTAACCACATTGACAAATCTCTATTTACTGTTAGCTCCCTCAACAACACTATCATAGAAGTTGTTCCTAGTACAAAATTGCTAGGTGCCATCATTGACAACAAATTAACTTTTGACCTTCACATCCACAGCAACATCAAAAAAACACATCAAAAGCTAGGTACCCTATATTGACAACTATTTTCTCAGTCGCATGGCTAAAAAGGCCCTAGCCTCATCATTTCTACTTCCAACTCTGCTATATGGTGCCCCCATCCTCACCAACCTACAATCCTCCCTAAAAAATAAGCTTGACGCCTGCTATAATACAATTGCCAAATTTGCTACAAACGTTAAATACTCAACCCACCACTGCTCCTCACTTCATCAACTAAATTGGCTAGAACCTCCTCATCATCTTAATTACCTTCAATTAACTACAGCCCACAAAATAATTTAACAACATGAAAGCTGCCCGTCCCTCTCATCCATACTCACCATGTACCACCCCACTCGCCACCTCAGATCCGAAAACAAAATGTTATCTATTGAGAAACCCAAACTCTCACATGGCCAAATGCTGTACTCCTGTGCTGTCTCCAAGCTATGGAATAATCTTCCTCCATCACTCAGAGCAATCAGTAATCCTGCATCTTTTAAAAAAATCACTTAAATTACATTTTTTCTCTCAGTGGCTTTGCTCCTGTACCCCACCAGAAAATCCCAACACCTGATTTCCCACTCTGGAATACAAATCTCTATCTATCTTTAAAAATGTACCACTGCTCTTCTCTACATTCCTGTCTCTTTATGTCACCTGTGTCTTTAAAAACCTACCACTATTTTCTCTGTACTTTCCTGTCGCTTTCTGTCACCTACTTCCTATCTTTTTCTGTTACCTGCCATACACCTATCAATCTTTAAAAACTTACCGCTATTTTTCTCTGTACCTCCCTCTCTCTTTCTGTCACCTCCTATTCACCTCTCACTCATTCTGTCCACCTGCTTTACACTCTATAACCATACTCTTCAGCTTAAACCTTACACATTAATATACCTATTCTCATGTTTTTAACTCAGGTATTCTGCATCCTTCTTTCCTGTTCACAGCTGACTTTCATACACTTTGCCACGTCTACTATTCACTTTCGCCCATGTGGTAGTAACCTCCCATATGACATCATCCTATGTACTAACCTATCTATTTCTTTCGTTCTCTCTCTCTCTCTCTCTCTCTCATAGATTAAGACCTTCGTTTGTAATTAATGAAATGATATCACTGTTAAACTTGTGTTTTTATTTGCAACCTTGTATCCTAATTTCTATGTATCGACATTGTATTTAAATCTTTTGTATATATTTTGTATGTTAATTTTAATTTTGTGGAGCTTTTTCCCCGGGCCTCCAGTGAAAATGGGCTCTTCTAGGCCCAGTGGACTTTCCCGGTCAACAAATGCAGTCAATAAATAAATAATTAAATAAATTGCTCACCATGTTCTATTTTAAGAACTGATAATATTTCTGTTCTACCTCCCTAGTGTTCTTCTATATTTTTAACCTGAATACTTGCAGTAGGAGATTCCTAATTGATATGCACTCTTGTGTACCGTTTAAAGGGTCGTGAAATGTATCTACAATTAAGAGCTTAAAGAAGCAATTTCCTGACTAGCAAGTGTAAGACAAGAGCTATTTCTTGATTAAAACAATTTCAGTGCTCAGGGAATTCTGTGTAAGCAACACCTTTTCTGAATGCTGCCTTTGTTTAGCAGCCAGAATTAAAGCCATACTTTCTAAGAACTAACTTTCTGATATTTTCATATGACCTTATCACCTTACTGAAAAGCATATACTGAATGCACAAAGTTGAAATGTCAAAATGCTGAAATATTAATATGTTGAAATTGAACTACCTACTCCCCTATGTGTTTAGAGAGCTGGACATCCCCCTCTGCAGGACCGATGTTAATACCAGTTTTGGAGTTTTACTAGGGAGTGATATTGTTAGTTGAGAGGCTGATGCAGTGTGTGTATGTAATACAGATATGATATTAGTTGGTATTTTGAGTACAACATTGTAAAGTTTCAAACGTTTCAGGATTTTGAATTCAGCATTATGACTTTCAATATACCACTAGTCAATAAGCTGTCACATCCCCATTTTCATTGCCTTGTTGATTTTCTACCATCTAATTAAATATGCGCATATTTGCACACCTCTGTGCAGTAGGAACAGCTTAATGATACATTACAAAACATTTGATGGTTTGTACATTGATTGAGGAAGGCTCTGTGTACTAGGTCTTTTAACCTATAAATATCTAAATATTCCATCATGGAAATACTATAAACAGTGACTATGTGATACCTGGAAAGACCAACAGCTGATTCATTTAAAGTCACCCTATGATTGTAACACAGTATGCAATTCTATATTAAAGTCTGTAACCCATGGGATGCATTTACTTGACTGTGCTATGAATTAGAGCAATTATTCAATAGCTGCAGCCACTCAAGTTATGCCACCAAATGCTTAATAAAGAATTTGCTGCTAGAAAATATCCCTGATACTTCATCACTTCATCATTTCATCATTTCATCAATGTATTTTTCACTAGTAAAAACACAGCCAGGGTGTGCATCAATGAAACTAAATGCAAAAAATGTGTAATAATGGTCTACAAAAGGCTGAGGTCATTATAACAATAAATTACTTCTAATTCCTATTAGATTTTGTTTGCAATCCCAAATCATATTCATTGACCAAAATCGCTAAGTCCAGCAGCTAAGTAAATACCAGTAAATGTACAGCAGTAAAACAATATAAACTCATTAACTGCACAGCATCCCAGCTATAGTGAATTTGCACCATTGTAGATGTGTCATGATAGGGGCTGGGTGGAGGGGTGCCTAAATTATCATTTGACTAAGAACACTGGCCTGTTAATACCCCAGAGAGATTTACTGGGTTATACAGAGCAACACTGCAATTAAAATAAATTACAAAACAAGTAAAACAAATGAACGCCCATAACTTCCAGTGCACCCTAATACATGTCACTAGATAAATTCATTTCTTCTATAGATCTTAAATACTGTGCATGAAACAACAAAAAATGCATTTAATAAGTCACTTTGCAGACAATGTCTGTGTTTGGGTAAATAAGAACTCTGCTGTAGCATGAACATAAACCACAAAAAATGCAGGAAATCTCCTACAAAATAAACAGGTCTATGTCAGATGATCGAGTTTTCGGAAACTCGAAATTCATATGGTCGAGACCATATGATCGAGTTTCCAAAAACTCGAACATCAAAAAAAACAAAACACAAAAATCTACCTTATTTTATGTTTTTGCAGGGGGGCAACCCCCCTGCACCCCCACCCCCCTTGCAAATTATATATACCAACTCAGAGATCATACTACAATGAGGAAAAGTGTAAATTTCCCACTCTTCACTCTACAGTGATCTCCATTCAAAAGGCTGAAGTTTTCTAAAACTCGATTATATGGTCTCAACCATATAAATTTTAAGTTTCTAAAAACTCGATCAACTGATTGGGACCCAAATAAACATACTCACTAAATATCCAAGAAACAGTTTAGCCAAGGTCACTCTGTCTTCTATACAGAAAATGCAAAGTGACTTAAGTATCCTTTTTATAAACTCCTGGAATTTGAAGAATGCAGCTTGTTGGAGAGAAATTCTAAATATCCCTAGAACCTTTGCCAGTTCTAAATATAGATATTCTTCACACCTTCATTCTCCACATTCTGTTCGATTCTGCCCTATAGAGGTCAATATCTGAAAATTCAGGAACTTCTTGTACTGCAACACATGCACTGGATTTCTTGGAATAATGCTGTTAAAATATTTTCCCACAATGTCTTCCCTCCTGTTAATTCCACTTGGCACAAGTTTCTTCGCTCAGGCACCATCTCTAAACAAGTACCTGCTCAGCATCAGTCAGCTCCAGGTCTTTTTTTTTTTTTTTTGACTTGTAGAACACTCTGACTGCAGAATACGTAGTCAATCTAATTTTGGTACTGACCATCTGTTTGTTAGGCAGCTCATAAATCCACAATGTAAATGAGACTTTAAAAGCATACAACTTCTAAACATCTCAATTCTACACATTTGGAAAGTCAGAGATTTTCAACAAAATGCAATACTAGCAAAAGTTTTCCTAGAAATTATTAATACTAAAGAAGAAACAGCATATTGAGCAAACAATATATTTGTTTTACCAGTCTAGTCAATGGGCTAAAACAAATTACTGCCCGTATGTATGGGCTACATATGGAGAAAAGCCTAAATGTCAATTTGTGAAAGCAACATAAAAAAATATTCTTGGATCTTATGGTCTCCATTTCCTCTATGGGGGATATACTTTTACAATCATTGTATTCAAAGCTTCTTTTGTATTTCTTAGAGACTGACTGCTGTATGAAATAATAATAGTATTCTGGAGCTTTCTACATTCTGCTAAAAACAAAAGAAAGGTAATATATAGAGATAGATGATAGATAGATAGATAGATAGATAGATAGATAGATAGATAGATAGATAGATAGACCATAAAATTCATTGCTTTCAGAAAAGTAAGAATGTAAGTACTAGAAAAGTCTAAATAAATACTTCTGATCTGATAATAATATTACTACTAGTAAAAATGAATTTTAAATGAAAAAGAACTTACTATTAATTTCACGTAGAACTATGTGTGTTATTAATATTTAAGAAATAGAGTATTATACAGCCCAGCAAAATCTAAAACCTGTCTTAAGTAATATGGGTACATTTATTAGGAGTGCCCTATCCAAAATTAGATGAATTCTACCAGCAGTTAAGTCTACATAGGGGATTTTATGGATTAAAGATAGTTCCTATGTACTGAGCTCCCTGAAGAAGACTCATGATTGTAGCAAGGTATATAAACAGATAAAAGCATAGTTTAAGGGTCTTGAAGTTTTAAAACACTCCCGAGCTACTTTGCAAACATGAAATTGCTGTGAGTATCTACTATTTATATCAGATTATAGACTGGACATCTATAGTGATTCTCCTCGTGGCTTCTTTCCTTGTTTATTTATTTATTTATGTATTTATTTATTGCATTTGTTTACCAGGAAGGTCCACTGGGCCTAGGTAAGCCCATTTTCAGTGGAGGCTCGGGGAGTAAAGCTCCACATTAAATTAAACATATTGCAGATTACAATAAAGCATAGAGATATATTTAGTTACATAGATAGCTAGAAGGCAGTACATAAAAAATACGAACATATAGTTACAATTACATAGACAGCTAGAAGGCAATGCAGTAACAGTCTTAGGCATTGATTTAACTACGATATTTAGAACATATTAGAGAACATAGATATTGACCAGTTGAGTGGAAAGAGGAGGGGTAGAGTGGGAGTGGTACAACAGGGGAAGAAAGTGGTAGGTGTCATCAGAGAGGGTTATTTTTGGCATGGTCATAGTTTACCTCCATAGTTTGATCTTCAGACAGCCAAAGCTTCAATAAAATATTTTTTTAGTACGCATGGGTGTAGAGGCTGCTGACAGGTATTTCTAGTAGTTGTTTTCTTTGTTTTTCTTTTCTTTTTGACAGCAGAAGCACATAAGGATTCTTTTATGCAGTATGCACCATATTGGTATAGTTCCTAGCTGAGACAGTACACAGACTGTCAGTTTTTGTGTTCACAGCTCCATATTTACATCATGGAAACTCTCAATGTGATGAAATAAATGAATATTGCTCTTATGTAGGTTGTGAAGGAGGTTACTAAAACCTAGTAATTGTCAGACCTTTCCTAAGGAAACCTAGTTTAATTCAGATACACCCATATCATATGAAACAAAGTGACATGGAGTAAACATACATCAGTTGTAGGACCAAAATAATTACTATACAGTGTTACATCACTGATTATCCCTCCAGACTTAACTCCCTAGTCACAACTTGCCTCTTCTGTTATTATAATCCATTTAACTAACCACAAATGACACTAAAAGATATCTACTTTTATCAGCATTTTATCCATCTATTCTACTTACATTTCACTTTAATAGATAACCCTTCAATCCCACTACCAAAACTATTCAGTTAATGCACAAAATGAAAAAAAAAATTACAAAGATATCCCTGCTGATGTTTACCTTCCTGTATGATGAAATATGTTACTACCAAAAACTACTATGTATTGAAGTAATGTTATTAAACGAGCACCTTACAATGTCATTTGTCATGAAACAATGCCTTACCAAGCTATATATGATAGTTATAAAACAAAACTTACAAGAGTACGATATATATACATATATATATATATATATATATATATATATATATATATATATATATACACCTAAACACCACACTTGCTTGCTCACTCAATCACACACTCGTTGTTTTACTCCTAGAGTGACCCTACAGACAGCCACCACTATCCACAGAGTTTTCAAGGCAAAGAAGAGAAATGGAAGTACGTTGCCATGTATTTCTTCCATATCATACATGCATGAACCCACACCTACAGGAAGTTTAGAATCCACGATCCACTTTACTGCATGTCCTTGGAATGTGGGAGGAAACTGAAGCACCCTCAGAAAGTCCACATGAACACAGGGAAAACACGCAGACTCTGCATAGATACAATCTAACAATCATATTACTCATTACAACAGAACAAAAAGGCCCGAAGATTGCCCTATTGAACAATATTATTAAAGCAATTAGTGGACACAACTGGGACCTAGATAGCTACTTGAAAACTTCAGTAATACAGCTATTATAACAGAATCACCATTAAAGGATTACTCTTTGCCCTTCTGCTTTTATCTTGAATAACTACTCCCTAGTTTGCTCAGGGATACATAGTAGGCAAATGGAGAGAAAGAGAATCAAACCATGAACTAAGAAACAGCTCATTAACAGCGCATAGCTTTAATCCTCTACACTAACCACCAGACCATCATGGGCAGAAAAATACTACTACTCATTACTAGAAAAAGTATAACGACTACCATTAACAGCACTCAAGGAAATTCTAGTAAAGGTGACTCATCAAACTGAGTTATGGTAGGCCTACAAATGGGATCCCACATATAGGTGTAACCTTTTTACCACCACCATCTAGTCTAATTTTACTTAAACAAGGTTGGGAGGGTGGCCTAATGGTTAAGGTGTTTGCCTTACAAACACAATGTGCAGGGTTTGAGTCTCACAAGGGATAACTGGCTAGGCTTAAAATGGCTTGCAAGGGCACTTAGCCTAGTACTAATCTATGAACCTATGAACAAACAATACAACAAATATTCCCTTCTTAACTCAAAAGCAACACCATAATTCCTGGTGAGTTTAACTTAAATGCAACTAGTCCAGATAGTCAACAAACTGCTAAAAGGCAAGAAACCAAAAATCCAAACGAGTTGGCTACAAGCCCAAAAAAAATGATGAAATATATAACTAGTTAATAAAGCGCTTTTCGTCACCAAGAATAAGTAACTTCTTCAGTTACCATGCAAGTTACAAGTCTCTTTTTTTAAAAAAACATTGTTCAAAAATCACATGATGATAGTAAACCAATCAACCAACAAAAGTTGTATACATCACCACTAGGGTTAAAGCAACAACACAAAAAAGTGTTGTTTTTTTCAAAAGATAAATAAATTCTATGTATCAATTTAACAAATTGGTGCCGTTACAATAGTAACAGACTTTGTCAGTACATGAAAATTATAACATTGATTTAAACTAAAATAGAATAATTTGTTAGAAAATAAAAGTAAAAATAAAAATAGGAATAAAATGAGAATACTGAATATTGTAATAAATAATACCCACTAACAGCTTAGACAGATGTTGCTAGTATAGTAATTTAATCCGTTCAAACTCTTCAGCTTGAGAAGACAAGAAATATTACATGCTTCATTCAAGCCTGGGTTGCAAAAGGCATTCAGCCTTAATTGCCAGATCAATTTGAGGTCCTCTAGAAGCAGTCCCCTGTGTCCACCTCTAATATCAGTTTGAATCTGATCAATAGCTTTAAACTTAAATCTATGCCCCCCAGTTGAATGGGAGTGTTTAGCCAATGCATTATCAAGTTTATTTCTATCCAAAGCATATATGTGTTCGTAAACTCTATCACGGAGCCTGCATTCCATTTTACTAACGTAGAAAGCCATACATGATTGGCATTTGGCCATGTACACAACAAATTTAGAATCACAGTTTAATTTGTGGGCAAGATTGAAATTCATGTGATTGATCGTAAAGGACCTTCCTACTTCTACATATTGGCACATCCTACATGAGCCACAGGTATACATACCTTTCATCCTACTGTAATCAATTGGCACTTTACTCTCCAGAAGGTTTTTAAGGTTAGTGCCCTTTCTAAAAATTAAAATTGGTTTATTTCCCAATTTTTTAACAAGATAGTTGTCATTATTAATCCATTTCAAATTTTTAAATAAAATACATCTCACCCTAGAACTGTCTTCACAATAAGTAGATATAAAACTAATTCTATAGTTAGATGTTGAGTTGTCGTTCCTTACATCCAACTGTTGGTCCAAACTGTGGGTCAAGATGTTATTAGGTGAACCACTAAAATGGGGACTGAGCACAAAGTATAAGTTTGATTCCCCCTTGGTTCCTTTTATATTGAACTTCATCTACTAGCGAATTAATTAAATCAATAGGGTAACCTCGCTGTTCGAACATGTTACTAAGCAGGTTACACTCACTGATGAAATCAGTGTCAAGAGAAACCATTTTGGCTGCCCTAATCAACTGACCCTTAACAATAGAATATTTTTGTGCTAAGGGATGACTGCTAGTGAAATGAAGAAAAGAGTTACTATAGGTTTTTTCCTGTATATTCTTGACACTAGTCTCTTGTTGTCCTCGTCTTTAGTCAAACTAATATCTAGATAGTCAATTGACTTAGTACTAAAATTAGATGTAAATTCCAAAAAATGGGTAGTATGGTTTAAATAATTAACAAGTGACTGAGCCTAGGACGCATTCCCTCTGAATACAATGAAAATGTCGTCCAAGAAATGGGTATAGTAAACAAGGTTCGTCATGTGTGGAGAGTTGTTAAAGACAAACTTTCTTTCCTAGTATGCCATGACTAAATTGGCCAAACTGGCCCCACATGGCGAACCCATAGCGACTCCCCTCTTTTGTAAGAAGAACTCTTTATCAAAAATGAAATAGTTGTTAGTTAAAATTATATCTATGAGTTCCTCAATTAAGTGGATCTCAGTCACTGGTGCCCCTTTATTTTTTAATAATAAACTCACCCATTCAAGTGCTTCAAGGTGGGGGATAGAAGTGTAAAGATCTTTGACATCGATCGTTAAAAAATTGTTCTCGATGTCAAAGTCCATGTCGTTTATTTTCTGCATGAAAGTCCAAGAATCCTAGAACACTTGAGTTTCAGATTTTAAATACTTCTGTAAGATAGTATCTACCACCTTGGCATAAGGGTAAGGGTTCAATGAGAGGTCTCATGGGTGGATTTGTTAGGTCTTTGTGTATCTTGGGAATACCGAACATGACAGGTGTTTTAGGACATAAAGTTGTCATGTAGTTGTAAGTATCAATATCAATCTTGGCTTCTATAAATAGGTCATTCAGGTAGCCTCTAATGCGGCTGTAAGCTATATTCATTTCATTCAATGAAACTTTAGAGTATGCATCACTGTTCAACACCATATACATTCTAGTGTTATAATCGTTCAAATCAAATGTAGCTAAAACCCCCTCCTTTATCGGGCTTGACGGCCCTCACTTGTGCACGTCTCAGCATTTGTAACGCTAAATCTTCCTCATTATAGACATTGTCTTTACCATGCTGTCTATTAATGACAAAATTATAAGAGGATGCCAAGTGCCTCAGATCTAATTCACACATGTTCTCAAATATACTCAAAGTGGGATGGAGTGGGGGGTTTTATGTACTAGAGACCCTAAGAGGCTGTCCTTAACTAAGGTGTTCCCAAGTAAAACAGTTAGATTAAGTTTCCTAACCAAACATTTCAAATCCAAAATGGTTTGCACCAAATTCATACACCTACTAGGTACAAAAGTGTTACCCCTAGCTAAAAAATCAGTAAGCACAGGGTCGATGTTTAATGTAGAATAATTGAAGATGCTAAAGTCCCCTACAGAATTTTTTACAATGTTTAGCCCAGGGTTATCACCCTGTGCTAATGTCTCCGTTTGTTGTTGTGCTGTTTGACCCTTTGATTTTGAGGGTATTGTCTCTTTGGGATAGCACCAGACTGCCTCCCTTTGTGAAAATTTTGATTGTCAATGTTCCCAATGCCATCTTGTTGTTTCGTAACTGGGCGTACATTGTTGTTATTACAAATGCGTTCACTCCATCTAACAGAGCTCGGGTCTGAACTTTCCTCCTCACTCACATCTGGAACAACATAGCTGGTAGTCTCTTGTTGGACAGAATGGTTGTCACCATTAATTGACCATA
This sequence comes from Protopterus annectens, assembly GCF_019279795.1. Classification (NCBI taxonomy): domain Eukaryota; kingdom Metazoa; phylum Chordata; order Ceratodontiformes; family Protopteridae; genus Protopterus; species Protopterus annectens. Next base: position 1,303,188,319 of record NC_056745.1, on the reverse strand, counting down.
CTTGCGCTGTCAAGTATATCAAACATATATGCTGCTTAACACAATAGGCCTTGCTCAGCTGGCAAACAAGCTCACAAGACCAACTAAAGTTAGTAGTTAAGATGCCATGCTTGACCTAATTCGTACTACAATGAAGCATAGAAATATCAGGACAAGCACATAGTATGCAGACCAAAATATCACTTCATCAGTATATCACTAGGTGTTCTTTCCCACACACAATCTACTGCACACATTGAAGGAGCTGATGAGACTCCAGATGTAACCTTCTTATATTTCAGTAATCAGCTAGGCTCAGCACAAGACAATCTTTTCCTTACCAACCCAAGAAGACTCAAAGGGCAGAGTTGGCCACAGGTTAGCCCAAAATAAAATCATTACTTTGGCAAAAAGATGAAGCATTTGTATCCCAAAACGAAGACCTGCATCAAACCTATGTACAGTTAAGGAAAAAAGCAATGGCATTCTGCCCCAGGCTAATATAGAAATCTATAAAGGAGCTAATAGGTTATATAATAAATACCACCAGTCATTATACCAATACCTTCAACAATCACTCTGCAAATACATTGAAAGTCTTTCTTACTTCAAAGGATACTGTGTCCAGCATGTCAACTACCAATTCTTCCTCAGCTACTGCACATAGATCTTGTTTAGAATTTACTCCTTAACTTCCACTTTAGAGAAATATATCTAAAAGCTGTCTACTAACTTCTCAAAAAAAATTAAAGCATGCAAAACTTCACCCAGCGTTCCTTACAGAGACAGCTTCTCTAATATGTAAAACACTAGCATATATTTTTAGCCTGTCACTCACCTTAGGATGTGTCCCACCTTATTTTAAGCATGATCACATAATGCCACTACCAAAAGTACCCAAACAAATGTCCCCTCAGGATTATTAGCCAGTTAGTAACCTCTACCCATAACTAAAATATTAAAACAAATCTGCAAGCATACAGAATGCATCAACAACTATGTGTTATTACCTGACTCACAGCCTGGGTTCACATGCAGAGTAAATTCCATGGCTGCCCTGTGTAATGTACCAAACATAGTATTAAGTAATATGAACAGTGGTTTATTTACCAATTGTATATTCATGAAATGACATAAACATTTGATATGGTCACTCACACTCTGTTACTTGAGAAGCCTAAAGTTCTATATTTTGCTCCTGGTGTGTAATTATGGGTCAGTAAATATGTAAGTGTAACAACCTCCCAGGTCATGCCAAGCAACATAATTATCATATGTAATAAAATTCACTGACGCAGTCTCCCAAGTATCAGTGCTGGGGCCTATATTATTATCTCTTTTTTCTAAACAGCCTAACTACTGACCTCCCTAGCCTAGATCTTACTGTTTATGTGGATGACATTCTGTCTTTAACTCTTGAAAAAACAAACCCTAATGCACAATTTAAATTACAAAGTGGAGCTGGATAACTCAAAATAACGTGACCAGTATTGGTGATATATTGCAATTATGGTGTTTACAACCATCCAAAAGTTAGAGTAATCCAGTCCTATCACACTGAGTGACCCCCTGGGAAATGTATTCATTCTAGTTAGAGAACATAATTATCTAGGTGCTCTTATGGAACCCAGCATGTAATTCAGAACACAGACTTGAGAAAACAGTAGATAACATACTGCAGCAACTGAAACTTACCTATAAAATAACCAATTTATTTTCTCTTTCTCTCTCCTTTTCTGAAAGACACAAAAATGTTCTGTTAGCTAACTAGACTATGCCCTACCATTAATTTCCTTAATTTCCACACCAACTACCACCCATCTCCAAACTACTGTAAACAAAATATGTAGCTTAACTTTCTACCACATGCCAGAACCTACCACTATCTACTGTTACAGAACATACACTGGTTACTTTTAACATGAAGGGCCATACAACCTTTCTCCACATTACTACTGAAACCAAATGACCTACACATATGTCCACCACTGGCTGTACAACTATTAATAGGAACTCCTTCTATGGTCTAAATACATATAACTAAGGGTACTCTAACATGACTCCATTTGACACAACTAGAGGGACAAGGCATTTTCCAGTCTGGGTCTATCTTGTTTGAAAAGTATACCAGTACAAGTCTGACATCAAAAACTTTGCCAAACTTACTTTATTTACACCTTTATGGGATATTCAATATAAACAACACAAAGTAAATGCAACTGACTGAAACATATCTCTGCATGATAGAATACTAAATTGGTGTCTTAAAACAGCCATACAATTGTCAATTGTCTATGACTGTTTATAGAACAAGCTAACGAAAAATAATTATTTATACTATGTGCAAATGTCCTGGATATATATAGATAGATATATATATATATATATATATATATATATATATATATATATATATAGATATATATATATATATATATATATACATATATAAATTAAGTATTTAAAATTAAAAATAATTAATCTGACAAAGCTTTATATACCATTTTATTTAATGATAAATTCAGTGGAACTAATGTAGGAGATAGAAAAGATGAACCAGGTTAAGAAGAAATAATGGATGGGTAACAAACAGACTAAGAAAGCAGTTGCAGTAATGAAGAATAAGGAGTCAGAGGCACTCAACAAAGAACAAGCCATCAGAGACACTCAACCAGCTTCTGGAAAATAACTCAGCAGATGGCATAAAATATCAGGTTGTGAAGAAAAGACAGAAAGATAAAGAGGATAATCATCAAGCACTCTTCATAAGGGATGCCAGCAACTATTTTCTCACCACTCCACAGAACATCAAAGTCAGATGGACGAGGTACTTCCAGTAGCTTCTGATGGAAGAAACCCAATAGAAGCTGTACTGCCCCAGGCACAGGCTAAAACGCAAGAGGAAGAAGAGCCCATCTTGGTAGAAGTAAGAACACTTCTAATAAAAAAGGAAGTCAAGGAAAACAGCAGGCAGAAATGTGGGCATGGCAGACTTGATCAAGATGTTGCAAAAAATGTTGGGTGAGTTAGGGGAAAAAACAGCTCAAGGGTACTCATAACAGTGTGGAGAGAATGGCATATCCCCGGTGACTGGAGAGTAATTCTAGTGCTAGTGTACAAAAACAAAGGGGACATTTACAGTTGTGGGCAGCATGGAGGCATCAAATGCCTGTCACACTGCATGAATGTCACTGCATGAAGGTCACTCCACAACAGGTACAAATATGACTCTGTCATTGTCCATGTTGGTGTGAATGACCTGAGATGTACCTCCCTGGACTACATAAAAAGAGACATAGAGGAGCTCTCGGATCTTGTAGCCCAGGCAGGTATGACCCTAGCTCTGAGTAGTATCCTACCATCACCCAGAATGATACCACAGCACAAGCAGAAAATGATTGACTTCAACAACTGGCTAAGTTTCTGGTGTCATTCTAAGGGGATCCAGTATCTGTCTTGGATGACATGATCGACAGACCTCGATGCTTCACCAGAGATGGCCTTCACCTGCCACCCCAGGGATTCCAGATTCTGGCCAAGGCTCTTGCCACCCCTATAGTGCCTTTTTTAGGCAATGTCCTGAAGACAAAATTACCACCATAACAGCTACAAGCAAATAAAATCTGAGGGTTATGCTGCTCAATGCTAGAAGTCTAAATCTCAAAATGCATTCGCTCGAAGAACTCCTTAAAATGGAGAACATCGACATTTGTGCAGTGATCGAGACCTGGTTAAAGGCTCTGGAGAGCACCCCAGTACTACCAGGCTATAATTCATACCACACCTTTTGGCCCCTAATCCTGGACAGAAGCACTAAAGGCGGTGGTGTCTCCATATTCATAAAGGATATGCACACCTCCAGACTAGTAGCCCAACATAATGCATCAGAGATACTTCAGATACAATTAACACTGGGTAAAACTGAAATCCAAGTTGTAGCCTGCTATAGATCTCCCACCATATCCCAAGACTCCCACTCCACATTCCTAAACACACTGTAAAATATTGGGGAACAACCCAATACCCTTATACTGGGAGACTTTAACTACCCCTCCATTAACTGGGAAAATTACTCATGTACCAACACACTTCCTCAACATTTTCTGGAATTTATTAATTCTAAGGCCCTGGACCAACTCATTTTTACCCCCACCAGGGGTAGAAACATCCTTGACCTGGTCATTACTAACATGGGCAACCATTGCTCTACATCAATAATCAACTCCTCCCTGGTCAGATCTGACCACAAGCTAATCACCATGGATATCCACATCCCACTCCCCCCCCCCCAAAAAGAAACCACCATAAAAAACCTCTCCAAAGCCAGTTTTGGGCTTCTAAAAACAGAGGTAGGTAACTTCACGACACCCATGCAAATGGAAAATAGGTGCATGACTGCTGAATCATACACCAATGCACTGTATGAGCACATACACAAGTGCATGGAATAGGCCATACCAAACAGAGCCAAGACGCTCTCCTCCAAAAAATGGAAGCCAATTTGGTGGTTATCCACCATAAACAAACTCTACAACAGAAGGAAAAAAATGTTGCAGAAAAGGGTGAATTCCCAAGACTGAAAAACCTCCCTTGTTAGCATCAGCAAAAAACTGAGATCCATCATCAAATTCTCTAAAGCTTGATACGAAAACAAAATTGCTGCAGATTATAAAGACAACCACAAGGCATTCTATTGCTATATCAATAATCTACTGATGCCTACAAAATAATAATTCTTCAGGCCTACTGCTCCAACAGTGAGTGTCCAGGCAGTGTGATATTATTCTAGACTCAGAAATAGTCATTTTCCTCATACCAAGAGCTCCACTTCCTTGACCACTGTAAAGCAAAATCTCAGAACTTTGCAAATCTTACAACTTGCTCCTGCTTCATAATCACATGATCATCTTTTAAACCTCCTTCTTACCTGCACATCTCTATGTATAGTTCGTCTGATTTTTTTTCTTTTTATTGCTTCTAATTTCCACCTTCTCTTCCTCTCTACTCTCTGTCACCTAGTGAACCTTCTACCTTGCATAACTTTTTCTGGCTTACCTTATAACTACAATTCTGACAATCTTATTGTAAACCGTTAACAAGATCACGCTTTATTACCATGAATTGGTTTCATGTACCCCTCTATACTACATGCTGTATATCCCTGCTGATCCACTTCATAGCTCACCTTAATGTGTATGTTCTAGCCTCACTGCACAGTTGACATTAAAATTGTTTTCTATGTTTACCTATATCCGGTTAACTTTGTAGATTATATATATAAACAGATGCAACAACACTAGCTCTGCTTCTGCAGGGCTTACCACCTGTGGGATGCCATGCATAAAGCAATCTTCCTCTGAAAGTCAATGTATGTACATTTTGGTGTTCACAAAATCATCTAATTCCAAAAAAAAAAAATTGCCTCATATGTTGCCCTAGGTTAGATTAAACCACGTATCCTTCATTACATAACTCACTTAAATTATAACAAGTCATCGGAATAGATTTTGTAACCATACCATTGAAATGTTTGCATTTCAATACCTTTAGCTGTACTGTTCAGCATCTATAATGTATATGTGGATGTGTATGCATAATGTATATATGTGCAATTTCCTAGTAAGGTTTATTTATTAGTTGACATCATGAAAATAGACTGCTGATCTATCAACTTACACTTGGGATCTTTTTGCTGCAGCAGATCTTCTCAGACAATAATTTTTCTCGAATTTCCCAGGCAAACAATGATGGATCCTCCTTCTTAAACTGCAGGATCTTAGATGCCACTTCAGGTGTCAAAAGTCGAGGTTTACTCCCTCCAATGGTGTTTGGCCCATATTGGCCAGTTTGGTTGTACCTGCACAGGATTTTGCTAACACATCCATTGGAAATCTGTTTAAAAAAATGTTACAGGGAACACAATAACTTAATTCAGAATGACGCTTCAATTCATTACACATAATTAAATCACTGTTGTTAGCTGTGGTACTCCTATGCAAGCTCATGTGACTATCAACATCTCCTGGCTTGGAATATCTTTGTGTCAGAGCTCTACCAGCATTAATTCCAAGATTCTCAACTTTGCATAATAAACTTCAAATGAAAGTTATCATTAAGGACTATATGAGACCAGTTTTGCTGGTGGTGATGGTAGTGGTGACACGTAGAACTTGAAAAACAGCATAGCTTTCTTTCTTACTTCTGATCTAAAGTCACTTACTGTCCACATTGGTGAGAATGTAAAGTAACTTGTTATTTTAGTTTTGAATTTTCAGAAAATGTGCCAAGATGCTCAAGACTTTCTTTAACTACAAAATTGTTAATCTTTCACAAGGTTTATGATCGTCTTCAGCTCAAATGTATATACACACCCAGGATTAAATGAATATATTTCGATTAAACCTGTATTATCATTGAAAGCCTCACAAATTTAATAAAATTAATTATAAAATTATTAATATGTATACATTTAATCTAGCAAGGTATCAGGAAAGGGTTAACCTAAATGTTGGTTTACAGCAGTGAATTTGTTCTTATTGATTGTTAATTAATTTAATTGCGCAAATATTTTAATTTTAATTGTTTAAATGGTTTCAATTTGTTAAATAATTGTTTGTGATATATAAAGGAGATGATTTTTAAAGATGGCATCTGATGAAGTCTTGTGCTCAAGACGAAAGCGCAAATTTTTGCCTGTTTGTGGATTAAATAATTTTTACTACACCACGGAATACTGGACCTTTTACATATTTATTGGTTTTGGTTCAAATGTATTTCAGCCAAAGGAGTCACCTCACTGCACTGGCAAAGAGCAAGCAGATAGACTCAGACTGCAGACCTGAGATCAATATGTGTGTGAAAAAGTAGTAATTAAGCAAGCAGACAGAATGATAACAATTCACTAATTAGCTCAGCAGCTGCTGGTAACATTTTAGCATAACAAATATGCTCCTTTAAGTTCACAGGTACTTACTAGGCTAATAATCCATGTGGCTCTTCAGAAGACTAGCCATGCATTTCCAATTAGTTTCTATCCCTAGTTTTTTTAGAACAACTAACCTAGAGGCCCTTGTGTTATAATTATTAATAGTCCAGGGGCAGGAAGACATTTACATGTTACCCCTGTTCATAAGGGACAAAGGCACTAATCTAAAGATGAAAATGTGTGGTTTCCCATCCACTCATTGAGATTACATTTGAATGGAGTAAGAGAAATACCTTGCTCTATATGGACAGGAATGCCATTCTAGAGAAGTGGTGTTCTCTGAGAGACATATCTATCCATCCATCATATTCCATATTAAGTTGCAGAAGAGACTGAGATAATTTGAGTGGGTGTTTCTGCCACTACTCGGCTTGTGGTTGTGTAGTAGGTCTGAAAAGATGTAGTCATCAGAGGCCCTTTTAGTGAGGCAGGGATTGTTCCTCTTTAACCTGTAAGATAATGAAAAAAGAGATATGGTTTTGAGATGATCAATGCCGCTTTGTGATCTAGACCCTTGATTTTCTTAGTGAGAAAGTATTGTAATCACTCAATTTGTGCCAAGTGTTTGAACAGATATATACTGAATGGGGCATTATACTCAATGATCGGTCTAATGAGTGCAGACTACAATGGAATGAGCACCTCCCTGGATGCCATACCCTTAACAATAAGTTATGCAATGAAAAACAGTGTATTTACAATAGTGGATACATGGTAATGGAATGACAACTTATTGTCCTCATGGGTTCCCAGGTCCTTCACTACTGGGGCAGTTTTCAGGAGAGTGTTGTTGATGTGATAGTTGCAGGGAATGTCATTCCTGCTGAAGTATACAATTACACATTTTGGTGTCTGGTATTAATCCATGGCTTTCACACCAGCTATTTGTTTGGACAGGCCTTCCTGAAGGATCTTGGTATCTTCTGGAAATTTATGATAGCACTAAGTTTACAGTCATCTGCAAACTTGGTCATCCATAAGCCCTTAAAATTAGCTCTGACCTCCAAGACATATATGCCAAAAAGGAGTGGCCCAGGACAGAACCCTGAGGTACACCAGTAGTGACAGGTCTTATGGATGATGTAGATCCATCCACCCTTATTACCTGGGTTCTATATGTGAACTGATTTTCTATTCAGTGAGTTACACAGGGATTTACATTTAGCTAGATGAGTTTCTCAACTACGCCTGAGTGAAGGAAGATGTTGAATGCCATTGTAAAATCTAGATATGTACTGTGTACAGATAATTCCCTCATCCAGTGCTTTGGTAACCTTTTCAAAGAAGTTAAACAGATTAAGTAAGCAGGATCTGCCTTTGACAGAATTGAACTGGCTGAAGTCAAGAGTTTGAAGGTTGTCTATACCCTTATTTATTAATTCTTTAATGACCCTTTCCATAGCCTTACAAGTGAGGCTGGTCAAGCATACAGATTTATAGTTACCTGGGTCGAGTTGACTCACCACCTTTGTAAAAGGGATGACTGTTGCAGTCATCCAGTCATCTGGTATAAACACTGATTGTAGGATGATTCTGAAGAGCCTTTGTAGAGGGTTTGATAGGTCCTGTTTCAGGCTGACCAGTAGACATTTCACTATGTAATCAGGCTCATTAGAATCAGTGTTCTTGGCTTTGGACAGTTTTTTGAGGACTTGTTCTGGGAGATTTGAGGGGGATGTATGGATGCTGGTATGTGATCTGAGAGTGTGTCGGGGGGGTGAAGTTAGATCAAAATTTATCTGCTAGTAGATTGGCTCTGTCCTCAGGATTAGAGTATGTGATATTATTTACTATTAGGTCTGTGCATTTTTGTTTATTATGTCTAAAGTTTCTAACATGGTCGATAGGTGACCCAGAAGAAAGTCAGCTCCTTCATCCCCCCAATCACCTAGGCATGTATATAGCTGTCTCATCAGGAACAGTACACATTACAGGCTCATTACGTTCTACAAATTTTACTAATTTTACACAGTTCATATGAGTGCAATATAGACAGTCAGTGTCCATATCTGAATGTGCAATTCTGTCTGGTGATTCTTCACCTGTACCCTTGTATGAGAGATTCAAGAGAGTACAATATACACTGTGCAATATCTATATATTGTTCTATTTCTATTTATATGTTATGTTTTTGTGATGTCAAATTACTTTTTGTACTAAAATATTTTCTGTATTTATGTCCTTACACTGGGAATGAATCAATGCAATTTTGTTCACTTACACTGTGGTGTAAATTTAAATGACAATAAGGTTTACTTTGACTTTGATTTAATGAAATACAAAGCATTCAGATTTCAAAACAAAACATTGCGCAGCCTGGAAGTTTTGCAGTCCATGCTTCTGTATCTTCTGCCCGAGGAGAGGTGGGAGAATATGTCATTTGCAGGATGGGTAAAGTCATTGGTTATCTTTCTGGCTCTTCCTATGCAGCGAGTCTCATGCAAGTCTTCCATTGGTGTAAGTGAAGAACCAATGATTTTCTACACTGCCCTTACAACTCACCTGAGAGCCCTACGGTTGGAGGCATTACAGTTCCCATACTAGGCTATGAAGTTGTTGGTAAGGATGCTCTCAATGGTGCTACTATAGAATGTTTGGAGGATAGACTGTGACAAGTTTGCTTTTCTCAGTTTTCTGAAGAAGTGCAACCATTGTTGTGCTTTTTTGACAGTGTAATTGGTGTGCTCTGAACAGGATAAGTCCTCTGAGATTTGTATTCCCAGAAATTTCGTGCTCTTGACCCTCTCAACTGACACCACTTTTATCTCTAGAGGTTTATGTGATTCCTGACACTTTCTGAAGTCCACAATCAGTTCTTTGGTTTTGCTGACATTCAAAGCTAAGTTGTTGCTATCACACCATCCTATCAGTTGCTCCACCTCACTTTTGTTGGCTGTTTCCTCACTGTTCATGACTAGAACTATAATCATGGTGTCATCTTTGAATTTGATGATTTTATTGGACTCCTATCTGGGCATGCAGTCATGTGTCAGCAAGGTGAATTATAAAGGACTCAAGGCATATCTCTATGGAAACCCCGTGTTCAGAGTTATGCTTCCAAAAGCCTTGTCACCCACTCAAACCTTCTGAGGCATGTCTGTGAGGAAACTTAGGATCCAATTGCATAACAGGCTGTTGATGCCCAGTTATACTAGTTTCTTTACTATATTCTGAGGAATGACAGTGTTGAAGACAGAACTGAAGTCAATGAATAGCATTCTGGCATAGCAGTTTTTACCTTTCAAGTGGGTCAAGGTTTCATGAAGTGCTAGAGAGATGGCATCTGCTGTGCAGCAGTTCAGCCTACATGCAAACTGCAGTGTGTCCAAAGTTTGTAGTATGTTTGAGGTTATGTGGTTTTTAGTCAGCCTTTCAAAACACTTCATTACTGTCAAAGTCAGAGCAACTGGTTGGTAGTCATTTAGACTTGTTGGCTGTGGATTCTTGGGCAACAGAATGATGGTCATCTTCTTAAAGCACCTCAGTACACTGGCTAGCTGCAGTGAAGTGTTGAAAATGTCCTTGAGCACTGATGCCAGTTCTGACACACAGTCTTTAAGTACCCTGCCCTTGATGTTATCAGAGCCAGCTGCTTTTCTTGGGTTGACACTTATCAAAGTTCTTAGGACATCTATGGTGTTTAGGTGCAGCACTACTTCATCCTTACTGACAGGGAGTTTGTTTGCCACCATTTTGTTATCCATGTCAAACCTGCTGAAGAAGTTATTCAGCTCATTCTAGAATACAGTGCTGTCATCACAAGAGGCTGATGTGAGTTTGTAGTCGGTTATGCTTTGTATAACATTATATTGTTAAATGCATGAAAAAGCAGACTTCTACTTTACACAGGCTTCTGGAAAGCATATTTTAGATTCAACTGTTGTGTATAATTGTTTCTGTTGTCATATTATGGCAATGTATCATTGTCACACTGGGTTTCTGAATTATTACTTATTTATACTACCTACATTTTGTTAAGTTGTCAGATCTTGCTAGTCATGTCAATTTTTTTTAGTGTTTTAATGTTTTTTTAATGTTAGATGTCTGTCTGACCATGTAATCCTCCATGCTGGTCTTTTTCTAACCTTCCAAAGATGTTACAGCCAACATTTTGTGAGGTGATCACACCCATCATGAAGTTACAGTTTCCACATACCTAAACTTCCAGAGTTTCTTTCCCTGCTTAGGGTAGCTAACCCAGTGAAGTAAGATGGGAGGAGAAGTTCAGGTTCTAGGCCATATACTTTCAACGTGTGTTGGCTAACTATAATTTGATGATTGTGCCTGTGGTGAGTAGTGGTTCCTTAAGAACTTTCACATTGACCTTGGCTTAGTACTTTCCATATAGTCTATCCTGCCATGCTTACAGTGGTGCAATATCAGGACAGACTGTTTTTCATTACATATGCTCTACCACTTCTAGTGCACCAATAGTTGCCTTGCATTTTTTCCTGCATTCCTCTCACTGGATCCATCCTTCTGTTCCATGAACCAGTCACATTTTTAGCAATGTTAATTGTAGTGGCTGATATAATTACATTGTATGAAATAAATGTGGGTAGAATTCTATGGAACTTTATTTCATTTCTTTCCATAGTTATTATAGAATGTCGTAGATAAGCCTTAAATGATCAGACCAGTAAAACAATCATCATAACCAGGAGAAAAAGAGGAGAAATTGCTGTGAAGCTGTTAACAGCTGTAGCTAGTAGAGGTTAGCATTGTGATTGTGAACAACCCAATTGACGTCATGCTAGTATTATACTAGTAGCACTAATTTGCAAATGCTGATTAGAAGATATAAGGCCAAGAGGAGTTTGCAAGGCTTTTACTCTCAAAATTATCATAAACATTGTCCTTCATACTGTAGGAAGTCTTGAGGTTTGAGTTAATCAGTGTAGGCATTATAAATTCACAGACATTGCTTCTCAACATTTGTCACAATTAACTAAATTATACATAAAGTAATACAATCCACAGGTTCATAACCTGGGACTGGCACATGCTCACATTTCTCTTCCAGAAACATGGTAGTTCAACAGAATGCTGGCATTATAAACAAAATGTAAATTGAATAAATATGTGTATAACAAAAAACATTCTGAAATTTATTTATTTATTTATTGGAAAATTTAATTCTAAATGTAAAGCAGAAAAAAAAATAAATGTATATAAAAATGGGAAACTAACTACCCATATGCTCAGAATAGTTTAGTGTCAAATAGAATTAAGAAATGAATTAAACACAAACAAAACTACAATGATAGCACTATGGATATATCTACTCTAATGGTTTATACAGTCATTTTGTAAACATATGGCTCTGGTTCCACACATACTAATAGCAGTAGTCTGCATCATCAACCACACTATATAAAAAAATAACAGTTGACCAACTGTCTATCTTTTAAGTTCTTTCTCAGTAGATTAAGATAATATCAAATTTAGCATGGGCACAAATGTAATGCAGTGCATTAAAGTCTCACAGTTGGTTAACATAGTCTATTTCTAAGATCAAACATCTTTGGAAATAATTTAAATACTTTGTTTTCTTTCAAATCATGAATATTCTTAACTACAAGACCGAGTGACAACAGAAATCTGTTAATACTATATAATTTAATCAAGCCCTAATACAGTGCAAGAAATACATCCAACATTGTAACAGCAAAGAATAGATCTTTTGTGCACTAGTCTGATGATGCAGTTAAACAACAAAAAAAAAAAAGAAATTAGATCAGCAATCACTATTTTGTTCAGGAGGTGGCCTTCAGCATAATAAGAAGCTATGTCCAGTAATCAACAGAGAATGCAGAAAATTGGACAGCATAAACATTTTCTCAAGTTTGCAAGTCAAAGGAAAAAGGGCAAGAATGTTTTGCAAATGACTGATGTAAATAAAACTGATTATTTTGTATCCTCTGATTTGAGCAATTCCCTCACTGATCTATATCCAGGGAATTGGTTTGTGAATGCAGTTGATATGTAGGTTGATAATGTGTTCACTATTTCTTCATTGGGCACAGAAATATCTCATAAGGGACATGAGCGCCATCCCAGGATTGAATTTACGATTCCCCATCCATTGATACAAACTGTATTTTGAAGAAGGTTAGGGAAGGTTTCTGCTTTACATGAATAGGAAGCCTTTTTTTTTGGGGGGGGGGGGTGTAATCTGAGACATATACCTGTTTCTCCTGCATGTTTTATTCTTGATGGCAATGTAAAAATCACTGGACGGAAAAGCTGAGTATAAACATAAGACAATATTTTAGCTGAAACTGCATTCCAAGAACTGTCTGACAAGCAGACTGAGTTTAAAGTTACATTACTGATTTCATATGGTCATAAACTGAAACCATTGGGTCAAACTGAGTTGTGTTACACATGTAGAATCAGAGAGTACAATTTATTCATTCGAGCTGTATAAATACTGCAACCAAATTTACTTAAAACGTCTACTTTTGAACAGCTGGGCATGATAAAAATGAAGCAAATTCGGTGTTCATGTTGGACAGCATTAATATTAAGTGCTTTCTGTCTGCTTAAAAGCTTTAGTTCAACTTGAATACTTCTTTGTGAAACACTACATTGAAGTGACTTACAGAAACAGTGTATATACTTTGTATATATTTTATGGTAGGACGGGGAAATTAAGGAAGTGAATTGAATATTTTAAATTGGCTGATTAATGGTGACATGATCTTTCTGCATGATTTTTAAACTGGAAGGGTCTCATGTTTTGTATGGTCTGAAGAAGTTCTGTCATTTATTAAATTGAACGAAAGTGCTAAACTTTACACTGAGTCCAAGTGGTCTCCTTCACTGGTACGTCAAATTGTTTTTCAAGCTCGTTGTTTAGTGAATTCTGCGCTGTTCGGTTTGTTTAAATTTAGTGTTCACATGCTGATGTAGAACATTAGAGGACAAAGCAATCAGTGAAGATGATTCATACAATAATATAGGCAATGCTTCAAAGACTCACAGTCAGCATGATTATTGACCGATTCGCAGTGAACATGATTTTTATACTCATGAAGCACATATATTCCACATTCACAGGGGTAGTAGTTCACGGATGTATGTAGTATAGTCTACTATATCTCAGAAGCAGAATTCTGACCCTGCTGCCTGCTAATGAGCAGCACCCTCCCAACCAATGCATTCATTCCCCTATCACCTGAAGGTGATAGTTAGCCCAGACGGGACCATCATTAAGGCAGCTATCATGGGTTTTGATTTTACAGACTTTGTTTCCCTACCCCCAATGCACATGCCTCATACTTCCCTATGGTCTGGTGCACAGTGAGTGCCATTCACTTTAATGGGTGACAAAAGACATCACCCCTGCATGATCTCCAGTTTTCATTGGGGATTCTACCATGGGAACAAGAACTCAAATATGTGCACTGCCTCCCCCTCCCCCCAAAGAGAGTTGAAACAAGCAAATCCATGACATTCCACCATTCCCCATTACAGCTGCAACAGGTACTGGAGCCATTATTCATACTTAGGTTACATGGGTCTTAGTCAGGACTTTATTCCTGTATGTCATTAGACCTGGTAAGAAACACAGTGAAGTCTGTAGAGGCAAACAGACTTCAAAGAAAAACTTGAATTCAAATGTTGCATTTCATATTTTTGGACAATATGCTGTTTTATTTATTGGCTTGGGATTTATATTTGGACAGTAAAGTACCAAATAAATCTGGAAGTGATGACTGTTATTCATGCATCACATAAAGGCCAAGTGGCACTGAAGCAAAGAATTATAATGAAATTATAATGGCTAGAGGAGATGATACAGATGTTGTTGCCAAATGACATGGGTGTTAGTGCCAGACAGACTAGACCCACGTCACAGGTTGACTGTGGTCAATCTTAATGAGTTTCAGATATTCATTAACCTACAGCACTTAATTAGTACCATTTTAAGAGAGTACTACACTCTAAAAATAGTTGTCGAAGTGGTCTCATAGATGTCTACAGCAACACTTTTTTCAGTATTAGATGTTAAGCAGGGTTTCAGGCAGATAAAACTGGGCCCAAACAGTTCAATGCTATGTAGTTTTAACACTCTGTCATGTAGATATTATCATTTACGTACATCCTACAATACTACTTCAACCCTGAAGGTTTTTCAGTGTGTTACAGTGCAGATCATTGGAGGGTATCATAAAAATAATATATGTTTCAGTACTTTGTATTAGTTACGCCAGTATTGTAAGATTTGTCTCATATATATAAAAGACTATATTCTATCACTGTGGAAGTTTAGTAAAACTATATATGTTTAGAGATGGCAGAGTATTAATAATACAAGACTACAATACTGAGAGGTGGCGGAAAAGAAAGGACTTTGCGTCAGTTACTCAATTATTTATGCAAGGCAAATGACTACCCATCCATATTTCAAGGTGTCCTTCCCACTAGGAGTCAAGATGTTTCTCGAACTGACAGAAGCAGCTAATATATAATGGCTGAACCCAGAGGACTTGCCATCTACAAGTCCAGCTGAGACAATGCAGCACAAAGAGGAAGTAGGTTTGGAGCAGCAGGAAGGGGAAGTAGGTTTGATTCAGATGCAAGTTACTGGCCCCATTCTCTTTATTCAAACAGAAGTTCACTCAGCATGGGAAAACCTCTTCCCTCCTTAATGACTGTTAATTAGATCCCACATTTATTGAGCATAACAAACAATGTGAAACATGAGTATTTCAGACATTTAACCAATGCTATTTTTTCTCCTCACTGGAAAGATCTTGCCTGGAGGCTTATTCTTTTTTTATATTGATAAAAGAGTCATAGGCTAGCTGAACATGGTCATGCACGTATGTGTATTTTGGATTTTCCTACATGCAGTGTTGGGAAAAGAAGAAGAAAAACTGTTCTTTTATTTTTCCTCAGGGTATATACACAAGATAGATATCTTTTTAACATCTAAACAACTGATTGGAGGTGTTGAATGTGCCCTAGGTCCCAGTATCTGAGGGATCATTGTTAAAGCTTGGAGGATGTTAATCATGATGACACTGTCTGTTAGAGATTATAATTTCTTAACTGAAATGATTATGTGGGTTCATAGGTCAATGTTAGGCTGCTGATCCACAGGACCATTAATGGCCATGCCACAATATCCATATTGTAGGTACCCACTGACTTGACTATTCTATATCTAGTTTTGACCCCTTTCAATGGGGCCACAGCTGGGGTCTAGTTATGATTGCCCAGCTATTCATCCAGAAGATGAGAGAAGAAAGCAGCATGCTTAAACCTGCATGCTCTGGGTACAGTTTGAACTTGCAAACTTGGCATTGCTGTGTACTGCCTTACAAGCACCACACTAACCGATTGCACCATTGGGGCAATAAAACTAGGTTTAATGGTTGTTTTCAAGTTATACATTATGAGAGATACTTGGATAAGTTTATGGTATTTATGTTGAAGATGTTTACTAATGTCAAAATGTTATTGAAACTTTTATTTATATTGAGTTGTTATGAAAAAGTTATAATTGTGTTAGACTGACAAATGACTATAAACAGTGAAGATGTAAGTTAATGTAATGGCTGATGGTAGGGCTGAATTGAACATGGGAGCAAACCTGCAGTAGGGGTCAAGTACATGTAATAAAAAGTTGAGGTTTAAGTTGGTTCTTTAGATCTAAAGAAGTAATTACATTAATAGGTAGGAAGGTTGGGCGTCGGGCTGGCAACTCGACACCATAAAAATTGACTGCCAATCATTAGCGGACCGGAGTTCCGCTGTGGCAACCCCTAACCGGGAAAAGCCGAAAAGACAAACATCCACATTAACAGGCAGGCAGGAAGCTATGTTTTGCAGGGAGGGGCCATTGTGGAAGGAAAGAGAGGGCTGTTTAGATTTTAGACAAATAAAGGTGGAGGAAACCAGGCATGTACTTTTGAACCTTTCAGGGAATTTCAACAGATTCATAAGACACAATGGAATGGTAACTTGGACACTTTCTTTTAATGCAGGGAACAAATTTAAGACTGTACAATATAAGGTAGATACATGAGAGTAATTTCTTGGAATGTGAATAAGCTGGGAAATACAGTAAACAGGGATAAAGTGGGAGGTTTTATTAGGAAGTAGCATACTCATGTGGTAGTACTTCAAGAGCATTTAAAACAGATAAATGTGGACTTCAACTAATGTCAGCTTCTTTGGATGGTAAGATACAAGAAGACTGGGTGTAGTGATTTTAGTGAAGAGGACTGAAATTTCAGAGAGGGGATCAGCTTGTAGACAGAGAAGGCATGGCAGTAAAAGGGAAGATGGAAATCAAATTATTCAACATAATTAATATTTCAGACCCACAGAGTCTCCACCAATGGAGTAGAAAAACATACATATGCAGTTGTTTCATTTTCACGGTGGAATGTTATTATGGGCAGGAGAATTTAACTTTGTGACTGTGGTGGAGGGAGAGATGTGATAAGGGCCCTTGAAAGATGAACATTCCAATGGTAGGCAACTATTTTAGGATTTTGTATAGTCTGATGGGCCTTGAGAATGTTTTTGGTAAGAAAAGGAATAGGTAACCATTTTAATTCCTAAACTCACTAACATGAGTCCTAGAATAATGAAGCTAAATGAGCAAAAAGGTGGACTTCCAAATATTATGCCCAAGATCACTGTATCTTGGAGAATTCTGTTTTCTCTATGGTATGGAGATTTCAGAGTTAATATAAAGATGAACACTTAGAGTGTAAGGTGTGCAGCTCCCCATACTGGGGTTGCAGGGGGGATTGCACCCTTACAAAAAAACAGCCTTAAAGAAAAAACAACAATGTTCAGCTTTTGCTAATCTTCTCTGTTTTTTAATGTGTGTGTGTGTGTGTGTGTGTGTGTGTGTGTGTGTGTGTGTGTGTGTGTGTGTGTGTGTGTGTGTGTGTGTGTGCGCGCAATCTGGGACTCAGAATTATAAGTAGGAAGCCAAGAACATATTTTTCCAGATTATACATTTTACCCAAAAGTATATAATAGATAATCCAATACTCATAGAATGTGCATCTTTGTGAAGAAGGATACCAAGTAAAGTATCCAGAAATATTTCCTATAATCTTATCAGATTACACATCACTCATAATTGACCAAGTCCTGGATAAGAGACTCAAACAAAAAACTCATGAGATTTAGTAATTCCTAATGCAATAAACCATATTTTCAAGAGTAGTGGCTGAGCGGATAGAATCTACAGAAAGAGCTGGCCAGGATAAATTTGCAGTTTGGAATGAATGGAAAGACTTATGGAAAGGAAATCTATTATTGTATACTATTAAGAGAAGGCAATATGATACGTTTGCACTGAAACAGTGGAAGTTATGTAAGCCCAGAAAATAAGGGATGCTGGGTGGTCTGGAAAAAATATTTGCAAGGGTCTGATGGAAATAGATAAATTGTTAGAAAAAAGAAAGGGATTTTAAGAGGAGAGAACATCACAAGGTTCTTCTGGAAAACTCATCCAGAACTCAAGCGGTGCAAGCTATGAAGTTGAGACAAAAATGAAACAATGGATAGATCAGATACAAATTTTCAGGAATATTTTTCTCAACTTAATCAAAAGGACAGGTGTAATTGGGGGTGGAGAGATGACATGGGAATTGTTAAGAATAACCAATTTGATTTTGACTACTCAAGATGTCCAACATTGCTGGAAAGGGGTTGTAATTTCAGATATTCTGAAGGAAGGGAAAGACCTTCTCTGTGTGAGATCATATGGGACTGTCTCAGTCCTCAATCAGAGATATGAAATATTAAGGGCATTGCTGGCATCCAGACTGGCCCCAGCTATGGACAGATTTATTCATGGTGATCACTGTGGATTTGTTTTGACAAGGGAGATATTTGTTATATAATCAGGATATTGATTGAAATACAAGAAGGCCACTGTCTGAATCAACCATTGCTAGTTGTCAGCCTGGATTAAGCAAATGCATATACAGACTAATATGGGATTATGTATTTTAAGTGCTGGAAATGTTTGCTTTCCACAAAAAGATTTATTTATTTTACTTCTGAGCAAAAACACTCCAAATCATCTACTACTCTGAACCAATGCAGCAATAGAAATATTTCAGTGATAGGTGACTCTATTGTCAGGTATACTGACTCATCATTCATAAGGCTGTACAATGAAAGAGTTACAGAAATTTCTGTTTCAGGAACCACGATTTCCGGCATTGCAAGGGCCCTAAGGAACATGCAGGTTTGAACACCGTGAAGCATAAAACATAAAGCTTGAGAGACATGCAAAGACATCTCAGACTTTTCTATACAAGCTATAAATGCAGGTATATCACCGGTCTTGAGTGGAATCATTCCTTCACCTTGAATAATACCTAGATAAAAAAAATCCGGATCACTTCACTAATGATGACCTGAACCTCTCATTCTAAGGCTTCTACATACTGGCTAAAGCCCTCGCTGCTTGCTAGTGTCTTTTTAGGCAGAGTCCAGTTGATGGATATTCCAGCGTAACTAACACAATCCCAAAATCAGATCACATTAAAGTAACTCTCTTAATGCTCTCCTCAGTGCCATTCACCTAAACAATAAATTACTGATCTTGAGCTACTCCTGTATTTGGAAAGCATCCATTTTTGTGAAGTCACTGAGACTTGTTTTTTTGTAAAGAGAGCACGCCCTCTCTACCTGGGTGTTGCACTTTTCACATCTTCAGACCCAATGTCAACTGCGGTGGAATTTCCATATTATCACAGAACATACTACCTCCAGGTATATCCATAGGGACCTGATCTCATTAAACTACAGATCAATCTAAACTGAATTAATTCTCAATTAATAGCATGTTGCAGAACAACTTTTAGTCACCTGATTACTATGCAAAATTACTCAATGTTCTACATGACCTCCCTATTAGCCAAGCCAAAACGTAATTGGTTTGGGTGACTTTAACTATCTTTCAATAAACTAAGACACCTATGCCTCCAATGCACAATATGCCTCAAACACAAACTCCCTTGAGTAGTTGGTAAACAAATCTATTAGAGGACACAACATTCTTGACCTGACTCTTACAAATTTGGCCACCTCTTGCACTTCTCCAACAGTATCTCCTTCCCAGTGAAGTCTGACCACAAGCTTGTAACCTTATCCTTTAAACTCTAAAAAGCCCCTATAATGAACTTCACTGAATTTAGGGACTGAAAAATGTGCTACCCTCAACTTATTCCATGATGAAATATTAAAATGTACCATTAACTTCATCCCTGACTGTAATACAGCAGCAGGTACTCATTTAAAAAGGAACATCGCTAACCGTCCCGACCAGAGCCAAGTATCACTGGAAATTCAAAGCTAAACCATTCTGGTGCTCCACTACCATAAATAAACTCTCCCCTGCTTGCAGACCACAGTCTCACAGCTACATGCTCATTTTCTAGGCATTTCACATTGGCTGCCACTCAGACAGGCTTCAGATTTTTGGTCTGTTCCTCATAAAACTTGTGTTTTTTGGCAAATCACTGAAGAAAGAAGACACTGAATAATGACATACATTTGAAATTCAGATTTCACATCCATCAAAAAATGCATGACAACACAAATCCTGTTACTCTAGCAACTCTGTAAGTTTATAAGAGTAATATTTAAAATCCATCCCTATTTTAGGCCTTTGTCTCCCCAATTATTTTAGGTTTTGTCCAGATTTCTTGCACTAAGAGGTTGAGAGTACAGGCATACAAGTTTGAGAAAGGTAAGTACAGTGGGTGGAGAGAGAGTTTTACTATTTGGTCTGGTATGACTCAGAAATTTAAAGTTTTAGTGTGTAAGGTTTGGAAATTAATGTTAAGGATTGAGTGGAAATTTCAGAGTTAAACAACAGTTGGTGTGGAGGAGAAAAATACTCCAAAATGTACATTAGGCACATTGTAATATGATGGTATTTCTGAAGAGTTTATTCACTATTGTAAATTGTAATGTATGTATGGTTTATTTATTTATTTTTTGTTCATTTGTCTGTTTGTTTATTGCTTTTTGCCTGAGTCATGGCCAGGGGGACTAGAGTTTTTCTCCTCGAGTTTCCTCTGAAAAAGGGGGGCTGCCATGGCCCATTCAGACTTTCCCAGTAAACAAATGCTTGTACATGATATAAATTAATAATTATGCTCACCCAGCTCTGTGTAAAATAAACAAACCATAAAGCTTCAACACTTATTGCCTATCACAGCTACTGCTATAATCAGTGAGTATATTATCGCTTTATCTGCACATAAACATACACAGACATATATTTATATATATGAAGGGAAGGACGAGTACAGACCCTAGCTGGAAAGAAGAGGCTGAACAACTGTATTGAGCATTTTGTTCTTTAATAAGTCAGAACTTTATCAGAAATACAAGTGCTTGCAAGAAAAACTGGGTTTTTACTAACAAAAAGTGATATAAGTACAGGATAAACCACCAAAATTACAATATTGCAATCAGATACAGCTGGAGATGATGTCCGCTGTGTACAGTAACCAATGGTGTGGAGCCAGCCATGATAAGGTAGCAGTGATTGTTTAGAGATGACTTGCATGGATGGTGCCACCCCTAGGATTGCCATTTGAGTGCACATTTAATGTTAAGATGGTCGTTGAGACCAGGGGGGACGTCAACATTCATATTTATATATGTATATCCATCCATCCTCAACCCTTTTCCCATTTTGCACATGGGGGTCGGGGTGTCACTTTTGCAATGACAATCATCTTGAGCCAAGGTTTACACCGCTGGGTGTCTAGCCCTGCTGTGGTAGTTCATTTGCACCACTCACCTGCACACACACTCTCACCTACAGCCAATTTAAAATGTCCAATCCACCTACTGCATGTCTTTGGAATGTGGGAGAAAACCGGAGCACCCATGTGAATATATAAAAAAACATGTTTGCATATATATATATATATATATATATATATATATATATATATATATATATATATATATATATATATAACATATATGTGTGTGTGTGTGTGTGTGTATATACATATATTCATATACATACATACATATTTACGTGTGTGCGTGTGTGTGTGTGTGTGTGTGTGTGTGTGTGTGTGTGTGTGTGGCATGGAAGAACAGCAACATCAGGGCAACACACCCAGCAGTGTGAACATTGGCTCAAGATGATAGTCACTGTTGATTTGACATGATGACCTCATCTGTAAAAATGAGAAAAAGGGGTTATGGATGTATGTGTATATAGGGGAACACTTCACAATGCCGAAATTTTGAAAGATCGAATTTCATATGGCCAAGACCATATGATCGAACTTTCGGAATCCCGACATTGTGAACAGAGATCTGCATACAGTGCAGAATGGGAGATTTCCCTTTTCCTCGCTGCAGTGAGATCTCAGAGTTGGAATATTTAAGTAGCGGGGGTGTGGGGAGGACTTGCCCCCAGCAGGAACATTTAAATTGTAGTTTTTTTTTGTTTGTTTTTTTTTTTTTTTAGGATTTGTTTCGGAATTTCGATATTCCGAAATATCGGTCATATGGTCTCGATCATATGAAATTTGATGTTTCGGAATTTTGAGATTCTGAAGTGAATCTGTATATAGATATCTATCTATCTATATATATATAGATAGAGAGAGAGAGAGAGAGAGAGAGAGGAGAGAGAAAGACATCCTGCAATTCATTGAAACCTCAGTCCATTGAATGGCAACTGATTGATCAGCAGCAGATCAGAAAAAAGTCAAGAGAAAAACATAGCCTGGCAGTTCATCTTCCTGTTTTCTTCCCAGAGACCAAACAATGAGGAAGAAATAATTTTATACACCTTGGATGTTCCCAAGCAACTCATATACTACATTAAAAGGACAAAAAACATTCAGGATTCTGATCAACTGTTCATTTCCTATGAAGGTAAATGAAAGGGACAGTACCAAAGCTGGCAAGTTCTGAATGGTTGCCTCATGCTATTGCTTTTTGTTATTCTCACCATAAGAAGAGATTTCTAGGCAAGGTCAAGGCCCACTCTAACAGAGCTCTGGATACATCTGTGGATTTTTGGAAATGGGTGGACTCTAGAAGTGTACTAGAGGCAGCAACCTGGTTATCTGTAAACATTTATCAAGCACAACTAGATTCCTTCTCTAAGTCTAAAGCATGCTTTGAGAAGACTATTCTGCAGGGGCTGCTGGGCTCTGATCCTTCCTCCTCCCTTTCTTTCTAAGCTCTGATATTCATCCCATGTTGATTAGGCTACTGAAATGATAAGCTAATGATAAATGTAGGACAATTATATAAGTAAACTTACCATAACAGTACATGTTTAAGTAGATCTCTGTTGCAGTAGCTGCACCCTCTCTCCATCCATACCTCTCTCTTCTTCTATTTTTATTCCAGGGTGTGGGACTACTATTATATCTATTCCTACCTGGCAGTAGTGTAGCCTTCATCTTCTGAGGGAAGAAAGCTCTGAAGTTTTGTTGTACTAGCCATGACTTTATGCTGTCTTCAAGCAGTACAGTGTCTATCGCATGTGAAAGACACCCTAAAGCTTTGGAAGCTGTCCACCTGGTCTGATCCTTGGCAGGACATCTCATATAGCTTAGACTACTGCAACAGTGATTTATTCAAATCTGTTATGGCAAGGTTCCCTTACACAATTGTACATTCCTTGGATTTGGATGAGATGCTGTGATATGTAGAAGCCTTTCCTGACTACAACAGATACATGATGACCAAAGGGGAAGGAACTATCTATCCAGGTACCCAGAGCTTTTAACTAATATTGTGCTTAACAATTGAGAATTGTCAGTGCTGCAGGCTGCAGAGATTTGTTGTTTTCTGAAGGGGATACTCCTACATTTCTTGACATTCAGTTTCAGCCCTTTTTCAATGCACAACGTAAGCTCATTTTGAATGCTATAAATTTCTTCATGGGTTAGGAAAATTGTACACAGTTTGCATTCATCATCAAATCAGATCAACCAGAAATCCCATTTTTCAGGTTAGAAACAGGAGAAGTAAACATCAAAAAGGAGAGGCCCAAGCACATATTCCTGGAAAACTCCACTTGTCAACTTCCCTCTGGTAGAAGAGACACCTGCTACATGGACAATGTGCTTTCTATCTTTAAACAAGTTGTCTGTCTATCTTACTACACATGGATCAGTGTTTAACACCAATAGTTTATTTACAATTTCTTCATGTGGTATAACATAAAAATTATTGCCAGATCAAGGTAAACAGCATGAACAGTATGACCACTCTTAGCCACCTGAGTGACCTTCTCAAGGAGGCTGACAAGCTTTAAAAGACATTATCTACCTTTTATGAAGCCAAATTACTGTGGGTTGCACCTAAGACTTTTGCTATCATATGTTATAATGCTGGTAATGATGCTCTGCATGGTTTTACAGATCAGACTTGTAAGGCCGCTAGACCTGTAATATCCAGAATCTCTGTTTGGTCCTCCTTTGTGGAAGGGCATCACCACAGCAGTGCACCAGGATTATGAAACATAGCCTGTAGCTAGGCTTAGGTTAAAATGTTTAAGGAAGAGTTTGGCAAGTGCATATTTAATACTTCTTATTAGACAACCTCTTACATTATCAGGATCCTCACAGGAAGTGTTTTTGTTCTTTGAAAATAGATTAACGACATGCTCTTTTGTGGTGTTATGGGTTGGAAGTGAATCAGGGATGACTGGAGTTGCGATGAAAGTTTTGGGAAGAAGCATGCAGAGAACTTGTTAGCCATTATATCTCTGATATTATTGGAGGCTGAGTGTGTGTATTTGCAGGTTTGTGGGAGGATGGGGTCCCACTGTGAAAAAGTTCATAACAATACTGCAGATTATTTCTTAATTTTCTAACATAGCTAGCAAGACTTTTAGTTATCATTTGTCTACGATGCTAATCTTAGCTTTTGGAATGTTTTGCTGGCCATTATAGTTCCCTTCAGTTTCTTACTGAGATTTGTTATGCTGTTCTCAAACTAAGGAGTTCTGGCCATGCTTAGTGTTTGGCTTTAAGGAGTTCCTTCCACTTGTTATATATGTTGTCCAATGACCAAGTGGGAGTTATTTATAAATTTCTCACTGTATTTGGTTTTAATACGGACTGCAAGATGAGTGCATTTCTCCAAATGGGCAAAAATTTCCTTAGTGTAACTGACTGAAAATTCAGTCATCTGTGGTAATGCTAATAAGATTCATCTTCTTGTAGTCTTTAAAGTGGGTGGTGTTCATTACTGTGTGGTTGGAATTATTGAAAGTAAATTTCACAAGTTGGTGGTCTGACTTAACTATGAGGTTGAAGCATTGAAAGGAAGTAAAGATCAGATTAGGAATCCTCTTGCCTCTGATGTTTACTTTCACACTATATAAAAAGATAATTGCCACACAGACAATGTGTGGCTTGTCTTTCTACCAGTTGTTACATGGTAATCAGTGAAGAGGAAGCTATCTACCCAGATGCCCAGTTCTCCAACTGCTTTTTAGCTTGTAATGGAATGTTTTCAGTACTCCAAGTAGTAGGTCACTGATGTTTTCCAAGTCAGACAAGATTATATGTTTTATTGTTCAATGTAATCTCATTATCCTTACACCAAGTATTAACAAAGGTAAGCCTTTTATGAAGGATACTGATATATGTAGGGATTTTGAAGATAACACTCAATTTACAGTCTTCAATAGATTTGGTCACAGAAGTCCTGGTTCTAAATTTTATCGTTAAAGAAACAGATGACAAGCACAGTCCACTGAGGGATTTCACTGGTCACCGTTGCACTTTTTGAAAAGGCACCTTCCAAATGGACAATGTGTGTGTTTTGTCTTTCAAATAGGTGTCAATCCATTTTATCATACAAGGATCAATGTTTAAGGCAGATAGCTTCCTTACACTTCCAGGATGTGGTAAGGCCAGATCAAGATAAGTTGTATGAATTACATGACCTCTGTCAATTGTTTGAGTGAACCTCTCAAAGAAGTTATCAAAATTTAACAGAAATTATCCACCTTTGGCAAAGGCAAATTGTTGTGGGACAAATATAATACAATTCTTGGTATCATAACTGATGAAATCAGTTATGACATGCTTTATAGGTCAGACTTTTAAGGCTGATAGATCTGTAATTTCCAGTGTTCATGGTGAAGCCAACTTCTTGGATGGAGCATCACCACATAGTATGCCAGGATTTGGAAATATACCCTGTGGCCAAGCTTAGGTTAAACAGTTTATGGAGATGTTCAGTGATAGTATGTTTGATGCTTTTTGGCAAACAACTCAGTATATTGTCAGAGCACAAAGAGGAATAATTTTTGCTCTTAAAAAGCACCTTAAGAATGTGTTCCTTGGTGATGGCAAGGGGCGTGAGGGATTCAGGGATGAGTTGTTCTTCAAGGAAGAAGTTAGTGGAATGCAAAAGACTTCTTTGTTACGTATATCTGCAACATCTGGGATTGGAGTGATGGGTTCCACTGCAGAAAAAAATCAGAGTAAGACTAAGTTTTATTTCTTAGCTTTCTAACACAGCTAAAGAAAGACTTTTAGGTATCTTTCACCTCTGACATGAATCACCTTTCACAGGTTGCTTTAGTGGTCCTTATAGAGCTTTTCAGCTTTTTGATGAGAGTTTTTATGCAGTCCTCATGATAATAAGTTCTGGTCTTACTGTTAAGTTCAAGGATTTTTTTTTCCCTTGATAGAAAGTTTATTTATGTCACCTAACTACTAGGGTGGTTTGTTTTTAAGTTTCCAATTATATTTGGTTCTAGTTGGAACTGTTAGACTATTTATTTGTCAAATTGGGCACAAAAATCTTTAATGAAGATGGCTGCTGATTCGGAGTCAAATGGTGACAATGACAATGGGAAATTTGGAGATTTCATCATATAATTATATAAGGTCTGCCTTTTTATAATCTGTAAATAGGGAAACATTAGCTGCAGCTGATGGAACCTTTGAAAGTAAATGTCACAAGCTGATGGTCCGAGTTAACTGGTGAGGGAGAGACTAGGAGGGAGGAACACAAAGGCCATATCTGTGAGGATGAGGTCAAGGGTATTTTAGTCTCTAGTGGGTTTGCTAAATATTTGATCTAGGGAATTTGTGTTAACTCAGTCCAATAACTTCTAAGCATACCCTACATTAGCAGTCAAGGTGCTCCAATCTGTGGAGAAGCAACTGAAGTTACCTAGGATTATAGAGTTAGACTTACAACCTTTGAAGTTTGTTGTCAGATACAATGTTATGTTTGCTAGACTTATCAGAAAATAATTTGGTCTTTTTTGTACTTTGCACATAACTAAAATATTTTAAAGGGTGATGTAGAACTATTCAAGGTAGAGGGTAATGTGTGTTTATTTACCCATAAATATATTTATAATTTCAAGTCAGTTTTGGAAATAATAAACACCAAGATAGTAACAAGATCAGAGAATATAACTGGCACATTTAAGTGTGTTTTTGTGCACAGTGTAGATATATTTTAGAAAGAACCTTTGTAATGGTAGCAAATTATGGTAGAGCAGGGATTCCAAAAAAGTTTAAGTTGTCAGTCGTATGCAGCGGTGTGTTTAGCTTCATGTTAGTCCCATGGAACCCTATCAAGGAAGCTGTGCGCTAAAATTAAAGAGGATTGTTATGGTATAAAAACAAAAAAGAAAGAAATGCCTTATACAAGCAAAGTCTTACTTGTCTGAGTTTTAAGAACATAATTTTGTTTGAAGTAGACTGTTGCACTTAATTAGAGGGGTAATGACTGATACACTGATTGAAATACGTACATTACACATTGGCAATCCTAATTAAATTCTAATTTGCTCATAGGGATTGTTGGTACAGTTTCTAGTCACAGCATTTTCAAGCAAAGGAATCATTCAGAAAGAATAAAGTGTACTTGTTAAATGTTTTAAACAGTTAGGTCTTTAATTGTTTAACTGTTTATTTGATTTTCCTGTATTCTTTTATAAATCATGTTTGAATGTTAAATTTTATTCTGAAGAACTTGGTGTCATTTGAAGAAGAAATCAATTAACATTAAAACATTTTCCTGTGACTCAGTGATGTTGGTTATTTGTGTTGGTTTGGTTTCCTGCACCCAGCTTGATGAATCTGTTTTTTTTGCTCTATATAATTACTTACATTGTCATGTTATGCACTGTAAGACTGGCATTTCATAGTGGTTGTATGAATTATTTATCTATTTGTTGTAAATGAACTTAGTTAAATAGGTAACACTCAAGTGATATTCCGCAGTATAGAGTGGTTCTGATTTTGTTGCTAATCCAAGGTAGATAATAGGATTGCACTATATGGTATAAATGTACCAAGAAACTAAATCATTTCTATTTTCTTGCCAAAAATGGCATAAGATTTTACACCAACCCGAAGTGACCACATTTATAGAACAGCCTACTCTATTAGGATGAAGGTTAGGTCATTAAACTGAACTTGGGGAGATGTAGTTTTCAATCACAAAAACAAGGATTTGATCAGTCACCAAAAAAAAAAAAATTCAAAAACATTTGCATTAGAGCAATTTCCCCTGTCCTCTCAAATATGGGGCAATGCCTCCTATATCCTTCAAGTTGAAAGAAGAAACCATCACATCTGAAACAGCTCTTCTTATGAAAGTAGTCCCCAAGCATTTCACTTTAGCCTCTCTGCTATTTTTCATATTTATCAGCAAACTCCCATTTAATCATCCACAGATACTTCTAATTCTTTATGCAAATGAAATGGTCATCTACAAGTTAAACAAATTCCACTCTATCATACAAACTCAGCTGCAAGATGACCTCCAAACCCTCTACCAGTGGCTAATAGGCCAGAAACTTACACGCAATCCTTCAAAAACGCACTGCTATTTGGAACCAACCAAAATAGTCATAGCATCCATCTTTCTTAATATTAAAGAGATAACAATACCACCATAGAAACTACCACATCCTTCAAATACCTTGGCATTTGGCCAGACCAATCTCTTAGCTTTGAACTACACATTCAAAACACACACAAAAAGATATCAACACACTCCCGTTCTGGGCAAACAAACTATTGCCTCTTCTGTCCAAGCCAGCCAAAGCTACCACAGGCAAAGAAATACTCCAATCTCAGCTCAGATATGGACTACCCATTACAGCTGCAGCCTCAAAGAAATATGCCACCACCTTGCAAACCATCTCCATTAAAATCTGCTGGTTCATTACTAATTCCCCCAATACTGAACACCATTGCCTAACTCTCGCCAAAGCTAAATGGTTCCAAGTACATTTGAAACCCAACTTCTTACTAGGATCACTAATTCACATAGCTCTTTCTCCTGAGACATTATCCCCTCACACTCATGAATATTTCACCAAAACCCCCATACATTATCTCAGGGTATGTCTCAATCTCATCCCACCCTGTTAACTCCAAAAAGTAAACTTCATTGCACTCGCCAGGCATTCTCCAGCCTAGCACCTAAACTATGGGACTCCATTCTTCTCTCAATCTGAGCCATCCAAAAGTACTCAGATTTCAGACAACAGCTCAAAGAACACCTCTTCCCCCAAGCAAAGTGCAGCTACAGCTCTTCCAACACTCTTTTATACTTGTTACACCCTTCCTTATCTTGTCATCCCCTTATGTACTGCCTCTCATTCATTCTACTTCCCTCTTCTCTTTGCATCTTTCTCATACTTTTCTATTTCGTCCATCTGCATGCCTCTCTCACCTTTCCAGTGTCTTCTACCCATGATATTCTTTCTTGAAGCTATTCTCACTTGCGTCTTCTAATGTATTCATACCACTTTATGCTGCTATCCCTGCAGTATAAGTCACCTCAGTCATTATGGCTATATCTTACCCATAAAGCTCTGCAAAGCATAATTCCATTTTCCATCCGTGTTTGACATTGTTAGCTGCTTCTTGAAATAAATGTTTTAGCATATTCTTGCATCTTTAAGTGTGTGTGTGTGTGTGTGTGTGTGTGTGTGTGTGTGTGTGTGTGTGTGTGTGTGTGTGTGTTTATTTATTTATTTTTTAAATAGGCTTGTATCTAAATATGTTTTGTTCATTTCTTATGTGATCCTATTCAACTGGGCTATGCCTGCAAATGGTCCACTGAGATCAGTACACTGTTCTGGTAAACAAATACAAACAAATAAATAAATAAATATATCTACTTGCTATCATAACAAACTCTCAGGCTGCTGTGACTTATAGGAGAGGAAATGCTCTCTTCCTTCCTGTCCCAGCTGCCTGGAAATTGAATAAAAATCTCACTCAGCTGATGCAGATGAGTGAATTCTGGTTGATTAAGCAACTAAATCGGTTTGCCTTATAAATATACTGAAAAATAATACTGATGTAGTCCAACATCACACTGCACAGCAGACAATATATTTCTATATTGCTTTCCTATTTAAGAAAGATGGTTTGAAGTATGTTGACTTCTACTGTGCAAGACCAGGAAGACAAGATAGATGTTTTCATTTTATTTTGTATACCAAAGTTTATTATCTCATAAATACTACTGTTGAATATACATTTTTAGAAAGTGTATCTCACCAAAATATGGTATCCTCAGTGACACTGTACAGGGTACCTGTAAATCACTATAAATAGTCAATAGCTGAATGGCAGATAATCTCCAACTGTTGATATTTATTTATTCCTCCAAGCACAGTTGAATGACCTTTGTTAGACTCTTATCATGATACATCACACATACAGTTATGAGATGAACATGAAAAAATGAAAAAAAAAACAATATTTGTATACATACCTTATCAGATAGAGTGGTGCTCTTGATGTGCCTGCTCTTCTTACTGCCTTTTGTACCACATAAAATGTGGACCTATTTAACAAATTATTTTGTCTCACACCCTCATAAAATTTGCCTTTGTATACTTTTTATGCATTTGTTAAACAGGTAAGTCCAGTGGGAATAAGTTTCCCTTTATAGTGGTATTACCAGTGGCAGCAACTGGTCAGGTAATTTCCTTACAGCAAACAAACAGAGGTGCAATGAATCAAACCCAATATCTTTGGTTACAAAGAGAAGTTCTTTACCATCTCAGAGCTTTATTTAGCTATGCTAGCTGACAGACACTGTGGGCAAGATTCCAAAACAGTTGCTCTTGGTGTAAGTCTGCCCTGATTCCAAAAGGTTTGCTTTCAGTATAAGTGACTTACTTCGGTGTAAGGCCTATCTATAAACAGGCTTTCTATGGGGGCAAGATTCCAAGACACCTGCTCTCAGTCTGCTGTTAGGGTAAGTGGTCATTTATACTGAGAAGAAGTATTTTGGAATTGGGACCTGTAACTTACCTCAGCATTTTAAATCTACTATTCCTCAACGATATTTTTCCTTGAGAAAAACATTTTCTTATTTACTCCTAAACCAGCAATTTTCCATCTTCAAAGAGGTTTCATTTCTCCTGGTAAGTCTGCTGTTTGAAATATTGTTTGCATTGACAACTGTTATAAAATTCTGACACAGTTTGGTATTACAAAATGTGTAATGTTACTATATGTGAATTAAATCTGTAGTCACTTAATATACTGAGCATTAAATGAGGCAACGTCTCTGGAAATTCATAGCATACTATCTGGTAAGCTGGTAAAGCCCGATTCAGAAGAATCATTTTGCTGTGAATTTAAAGTGACAACCTAAGACAAAAACATAATATAGAGCTGCATGTGAAATATAACATAAACATAAGAAAATATAAAAAAAATGATGTCTTATGAAGTTTTATTTAGTTAGTTACTTAGTTTATTTATCTCTTGGTGACAGTTACTAACAGTATCAGTGGCACAATAGGTATCATACTCACCTTTATTGCAGAAGGCTGTGAGCTCTATTCCCACACGTAGATGGTTTGCTGATGCTGCAGTGCAGCATAAGGGGGATACTGCCCTTTAGATGAAATGTTAAACTGAGGCCCCATCTGCTTGAGTTGGTGGTAGTGCTGGTGGATATAAAACATCCCATGGCACCTACTGAAAAGAGTAGGGGTCCTTTATTTATATATAAAAATAACTTCTTCTTCTTCTTTTGGCTTTTCCTGGTTAGGGGTCATCACAACGTATCACCTTGTCCGCTCATGATTGGCAGTGGAGTTTTACGATGTCGAGTTGGCAGCCCGGTGCTCAACCTTCCACAGGAGGCACACACATGCACAAACTCACACCTAGGGCCAATTTAGAATGTCCAATCCACCTGCAGCATGTCTTTGGGATGTGGGAGGAAACTGGAGCACCTGGAGGAAACCCACACGACCACAGGGAGGACATGCAAACTCCGCACAGAAGGCACCCCAGCCGAGGATCGAACCGCAGAACCTCTTGCTGTGAGGCGGCAATGCTAACCACTGCACCTCCGTGGCCACCCTTATATATAAAAATAACTCTTATTTACAAAATGTTTACATATTTGCAAATGTGCAAATATATAGATATACAAATACACATATTCAGAATTTCCTTTATAGTCATACTAAATTTTCATCCTTATTAGACATCACTCTTTTTTCCATGCTTAATATTTTTGCTAAAATCTATCATTAAACATAATTTCATTTATTCTTTCATTCCATATAATCCATATAACATAAAATAACTGTTTATCTACTCTTTTAACACATTCTCTATTTCTATTCTTATAATATCCATATTTAATGATATCCATGTTTATTTTCTCCCCTTCTTTTATATGTTCGAAAAAATCTTCTTTACATATTTTTCCCATAACTTTTTTTTATAGTTTTCCCATAACTTTTTTTATGCTTTTACATTTAAAAACACATGTTCTGTAGTTTCTTCATCTTGGCAATGCAATCATATTCTTTCAATTTTGTTTTTATACGGCATATTTCCTTTTACTGGCAATTCATCTATTACCAGTATCCACAGCAAAATATTGATATTCTACTTTTTGATCACACCATTTGCTTCTTATTTTTAAAGCTTTAATATCTTTCATCTGTTAGATTTTCCCATTGTTTTACATAGTAATGTTTTATCATTACATTCTTATACCATACTTTTCTGTCTTTTTCTATACCATCAATTTTTATATTCCACAAAAATATTTTTTTTCTTAGTAGCATTTTATTTCTTCATTTATACACATTTTTCTCTTTTTTAACATACCCCAAAATTTATCATACTTACATTCATACAATTTTACTACTAATCTCTTGTCTTTCACATTTATCCACTTTAACAGTTTGTACAAATTTAATGAAGCAGCATATACCACTGGGTTAATTAAACCTAAACATCCTTCTTCATTTTCATACAAAACTCCTCTTTTTACTGGGTCTAATCTAGAACCCCATATAAATGGAAAACATTTCTGCAATAGTTCCTTTTTAAATACTGTTCGCAACATAAGTACACTTGATAAGTATGCTATTTTTCCATCAATACTGACTTTATCAAACAAGACCTGGTTTTCTGAATGATAATGTATATGTTCTCTAGAAAAGACAGGCTTGTTTTATTTCTCCTATTGCTTTTTTCCCATTGAATTCCACTTGCATGTTTATTCCCAAATGTTATACCTATCTCAGAAATTTCATTCATTGTAAAATATAAGCTCCCTTTAGTTATCACATCACCCAAGCCCTTACTTTTTCTTTATTTAAAGGCACCCCTACCACCTCTACCCATTCATTTCTGCAACTTATTTCTTTTATCCAAATTATTTTTGCAATTATTATGTCATCTTCATATGGTAACAGAACTAGAATTTTTAACCCTTCAGGTTTTATATACCCCACCTCCTTCATTTTGTAATTTATTTCACATACTATCACATTCATAACTAATGAAAAGAGTATCCAACTCATTGGACATTCCTGTCATACACCACTCTTTATATGTATCTCTTGACTTAACCAAGCATTTCCGAGTACTTTTACTTTTTTATTGCAATATGCTGACATACACAATTTCCTAATTTTCTCACTTTTACTATATTATTTCATTATTACCCATAAGATTTCATATCCAATTGTATCAAATGCCTTAATATGGTATCCTATCATGATTTTGCTTCCTCTTTTCTATTCACAATATCATTCACAGTTTCTCTATCATTAGTAATTATTGACAACCCTTCCACTTTATATTATATATACTATCTTCCATAAAATTTTCCATTTTAGCTTCAAATCTCTTTTGTATTATTTTTGTAAAGATCTTATAATCATTATTATTAAAACTTTTTTTATATTTTTCCTGAATTTGTAGAGATGTTTAATAGGCATGGGATAGAAATGATGGAAAAGATCATAAAAAATAATGATAAGAAGTTGAGTATACTTATAGGACAAGCAGAAATATTAGATAGAAAAATTAAGAATGATCTTTTACTTTTAGAATATGAAGGCCTATATTACAGAAAATGGACAATATTGATTTTAAGTGCAATAGATTATTCAAAACAAAATGTAAGAAAATGCAAAGAGACCTGAATGAATATAAGGATAATATGGCATATTTAATAAAACAAGACAAAAAAGGAAATGGAAATAGGACTTAATAGGTAAGAATATTAATTGATATAAAGGGAAACAAAGGTATGAGACAAAAGGAAAATCCTACAATAATGAACAACACAATAGAGAAAATTATGAACCTCAACCTTTTCAGTATCAACAAGAATGGAATGTGGGATTGGAAGAAGAAAGAGATCAGTGGGGAAGTGTATGGAACAAAAGGAACAGTTACAAAAGGCAGAGATGGTAGAAAGTATTGTTCAGAATGGAATAACAGACACAATGGAAGGATATCATATAAACAATTACGCAGGGATAGAATTAAGTAAAGAACATTTTTATCTTTGTATGAAAGGTCTAAAATTTGTACCTACAAAACGTTTTGATTACACTGAAACAATTATAGAGTTAAAAATGTTTATGAGGAAACTAAATTTGGCCTATTTGTTTCATGATCAAACAAGAATTGAATGAAGATTCAGCAGTACAGAACCTAGGAACAAAAGTCTATATAATCCGCCATTAGATCCAACATTAAATATATTGAAAAAAGCCATAATGGAAGACATTTATAGGATGAAAAGTAAGAACAATACGGACCTATGAGTAAAAATCTGAGTAGGAAAGAAAATTAAGTATTAAAATCACTAAAAGAAGATGAGACTATTAGAGTGATGCGGCCAGACAAAGGGGGTGGAATGGTATTTTGTGACACCTTAGAATGCTCCCAAAAAATCTTTGAGATGCTGAATGATTCAAACACATACCAACCATCCTCGGTGAATGAAATAAATATTAGTCATAGAAAGACTGATTATTATTTAGAAGAATATCTTACAGAACAAAGAATTACAGATGAATTATATAACTATTTAAAAGTAATGAAACCAAAAGTGGCTACTATATTTGGAATACCTAAGACATACATAGGTTTGGAAAATTTAACTTTTAGACCCATTGTGGATGGACGTGGGTCGAAAACATACCCCTTTGGAGTAGTCATTGATAGATGGTTGAAACAGCAGGTAGTGAATGGGGAGCACATTCTCAAAGATTCGTGAGACTTTCTAGGAAGAATCTGGAAAGAGCTGTGGGATAAATAAATTATTTTCTTAACTATAGACGTAGTAGATTTGTTCACATCTATCCCAAAAAAGAAGGGTTAAATTGGTTTCTAGACAGTCTCCACAGGAATACCTTGCTAGGAAATGACAAAAAAGAGCGAATCGTGGAATTTATGGAAATAGTCTTGGATAATAATTACATAATATTTGATGGAGAATACTACATGCAGCACAAGGGGGTGGCTATGAGGGTTTCATGTGCCCCTATTTTCGCCAACCTTGTGCCGTTAGAGTGGGAGCAAAATAAAGTATTTCAAAGTGACTTTTTTTCAATATATGAGTTTATATGTTAGGTTCCTGGACGATATTTTTATTTTGTGGAAAGGCTCAGAGAATATAATAAAAGATTTGATTCAATATTTAAATGAAAGTGCAGGATTTCTAAAATTTACATACGAATATGATAAGAATGGGATAAACTACTTAGACACATACATTAAGAAAGACAATAATTGTTTTAAATCTAAGGTGTATAGGAAGCCATCTTTTAGTAATTCTTATTTAAAATATTCAAGTGACCACCCAGTAAGACAAAAAATAGTATTATAAAAGGACAATTAATAAGAATAGCGAGAATGACCTCTGAGGAAGAAGATATAGAGGATGAATTATTGACAGTAGCAAAATTATTTCATGAGAGAGGGTATCCTACAAAAAGTATAGATGAATATGTTGGTTAAGTAAGAAATGAATGGGGGAAAATATAAGCCCCTATTATGGAATTCAAGTACTATAAAAGAAAGTAAAAATAAAAAAAGAGGAAGAAAATAAAAAATTTGAAAAAGCTATGGTTGTCCCATATGGAAGTAAAGCATTTGAAGTGGAAAAAAATGTGAATAAAAACTGGGCTATTCTTAGGAATAACCACAAGTTATTGAATATTGAGGGTTCTAAACCATATTTTGTGTATAAGGTAGGCCCCAATTTAAAAAAGACCTTTGAAATGGCTACAAAGAATAGGAGCAGGTATGGTACTACAAAATGTGGAAATTATTCACAATGTAAGCATATTTACACAGAAGAGAATGTAACAATCAATAATTCATTAAAAACTGCAGTTAGATTTGAGAAAAGAAATTGTCAGACTTCAGGAGTGGTTTATTTGGCTATGTGTAAATCCTGTCCCAGTTTTTATGTAGTTAAAACTGAGAGAAGATTAAGGGACAGGATATATGAACACACATACCAAATATCTACTAAAAATGTCAATAATGCCCTACACAGGCATTCCATTATCTGCATGAATTATAAAGATTTTAGATTTGGCATTTTAGAAAAAGTGTTTCAAAACCTGAGGGGTGGAGACTACAGAAGCCATATAGAAGAAAGAGAAACAAGATGGCAAATTAAGTTACAAGCAAGTCAAACCCCAGGGTTAAATGAACTTATATCAATAAAGCCTCTATTGTATAAAAAAGTGGAGTTTATGAAATTAATCATAAGTGGAAGTACATTTAAGGGGTAGGAATGGAAAAGGAGGACAGTATGTTAACAAAAAGTGTTTTAATGGTTTGATATATATTTTAATATAATGTTTTATGATATTTATAACAGAAGGTTTTTAAACTGAAGTGTGTTGCACTTTAAACATCTCTAATTAATGATTACTTAGATAATGAGTGATGTCATCATTGTTAAAGAGTATATAAGGGGGGAAATTGTTAACAGACATAGATTCTGATGAAATCCCTGGGTATGGGGAAGAAAGCGTTCAATCTTTTAAATTGTATGAGACTGTTTCAATAAAGGAATCTGTGAGGGAATGCAAGCATTGGCAGTGTTTTCTTACTGTAGATTGTAATTTACTTCACATACTATCACATTCATAACCAGTGAAAAGAGTATCCAACTCATTGGACATTCCTGTCATACACCACTCTTTATATATATCTCTTGACTTAACCAAGCATTTACAAGTACTTTTACTTTATTATTGCAATATGCTGACATACACAATTTCCTAATTTTCTCACTTTTACTACATTATTTCATTATTACCCATAAGATTTCATATCTAATTGTATCAAATGCCTTAATATGGTATCCTATCATGGTTTTGCTTCCTCTTTTCTATTCACAATATCACTCACAGTTTCCCTATCATAAATAATTATTGACAACCCTTCCACTTTATATTATATATACTATCGTCCATAAAATTTTCCATTTTAGCTTCAAATCTCTTTTGTATTATTTTTGTAAAGATCTTACAATCATTATTATTAAAACTTTTTTTATATTGTTCCTTAAATATCATCTGCCATTCAGACCAATTTTTCTAAAATGTTTTATAGTAATGATTTTTCCATAACTGTATTACTAATCTCTTTCCTTCTTCATTCTGTGCTTTCTTATTTATTGTTTTTATTCATTTGTCTATTTTTGTATACTCCTTGTTTTCCTTTATCTCTAGACATATTGCAAGATGATTAGAACATTCTGTTTCAACTGCCTCCCATTCTCCTATAACTAAACCTTTTGATACTATAAAATAATCTATTTTGGTTCTATACACACCCCTTTTGTAAGTCCATGAATTTTTGTCCCAAAGGTTTAGGTTGCCACATCTTACACCTTCTAATGTTTTTCTCATGTCATTTCCTTTGTTCTTATGCTTGCTTCTTAAATCACAGTTAAAGTCTCCTGTTATTATAATATTCATATTTAGCACTACATAATCTAAAATCTGATTAAACAAGCTTTCCTTGCTTTACAATTAGTATAAGCATATAATTCTATAATTCTATATACTTGTTCATTCCATTTTAAATATGCAATGGTAATTCTTCCCATTTTTGCTAAAATTACATCTAATATCTCTACCAAATTTCTGCAGAATATGGCTATTCCAGAACATATCTCATTTCCTAAATTCCAGATTACCTTTCCTCCCCATAGTTTCTCTCTTTATAATTACTCTTAATTTTAAAAAAAATATTGTGTCTTCTAATATAAGTACATCTACATCACATGTATTACACCACTCCAAAATCCATATTCTTCTCATTGTGTTCTTAACACTATTCACATTTACATAAAGCTCTGTAAAATTTAAATTTTCCCTTTTCTTTAGATTCTGCTTTTATAAGTTTATAGCTAATTACTAGGCTAGCTTTCTTAATAATATGCCATTCTAAACCTATCCTATTTCTCTCCAAAAGATGAGAATCAAACACTATATATTGTGCCTGTGAGTCAAACACCTTAGCCATTATACCAGCCTTTAATCATTAGCTATATTCTTTTTCATCCACATCCTTTCTTTTTGTCTTTTGCACTTATCCCTTTAAATGTTCTTTTTTCTTTTTCTGTCTTATACCCTTTTACCAATAGAATTCTTTTTATTTTACTATCTCATCAATTTGTCTTCTTCATCATGTATTTTAGAACCTTTTTCTATGCTTTATTTTTTTCCTCATCTATTTTTTCTTCTAATTCTACTACTTCTAAAATGTCTTCTCTTTTTTTCATTTTTTCTCTCTTTTTCTTTTACCTTACTGTTATTTTCATTTTTGCAATCCATCCATAAATGTCCAATTTTGTTACATTTATAACATTTCATTTCACATGTTTTTGACATCATGTCCCACTTCCACACAAATATAACATTCTATAGGAAGACGGTATGGAGGAATGCCATACTCGTGTCCGACAGCATGCATCCACCACATATTTTCCCAGGCATAGTGAGAAGCCAGTTCATAAGGATTTCCAGACTTTGTAAGAACAGATGTGACATGATGAATGAAGCGAGTAAGATGGAGTCCTTGTTTAGAGCAAGGGGCTACAATATGGACATGGTTAGGAGAATAAGACAAGAAATTATTGGGGAAATAGAATCTGTAACTAAGGGTGGAGCAGGGCTGCAGAACAAACCAACTCATATGGGTAACAGTGGATACTATAAACCTAATAGTCACAGAATGGACTATGTTACCAAGTACACTAGTGATGTGGAAAGGATTAGACATGTGATAAGAAAGAACTGGAATGTCTTAACTGTTAATGAACAAGTTAGAAAAGTTGTAGGAGAGACACCTAGATTCTGCTATAAGAACAGTGACAATCTCAAGATGTTACTTTGTAATGATAAGCAGGTCACAAACGTGACGCAGCCCAGTATGTTATTACTTGGAGACATAATGAGCAAGGGTACATATCCTTGTCATAATTGCCCTAGATGTAAGTACCTTAGTAAGACACAAATATTTCAACATCCCCTTATGGACTATGTCTATAGACCCAGCCATTATGCTAATTGTAACACCAAAAACGTGGTGTATTTAGCTACTTGCTCCCTCTGTACAGCATTCTATGTAGGTCTAACCAAAAGGAGGCTGAGGGATCGCATTTATGATCACCAGCATGACATTATCAGACTGGATGAAACTAATGCATTAGCCAGGCATGTGAAAGAACATAACATGCATTCATTCACCTTTAGAGTCCTACAAATAATAAATAAGAAGGTAAGAGGGGGTGACACCAGTAATGATTTAGCGAAAGCTGAGTTATACTGGATTTTGAAATTAGCAGCACATCTATCACCAGGGCTAAACAGCTGTGTCTCGTTGAAACCCATACTAGTTGGAAGGAAGTAGTTTTTTTAAGCAACCAGTTAGTTGCATTCCTAATACTCTCCATGCTGGCATATCTGCCGACATCCAAACATTTTGCCAACAGATGACAATACCTTACCAGGTCCGTTATGTTCTCTGTGCATCATGAATATTGATACAAGGATAGCTTTAAGCCACCTTAAGTATTCTTAGACTCCAACTTTATTTTTCATTGGGTCATGTTACATGTCACATTTAGATTTCTATCAGATTTCTATAGATGTAACTTCATTCTTAGCATATGGACCTTCCATGCATTATTATCCATTTTGAACAATACATAGGGATATGACAGCATATATGAATTGCCTACATTGAACAGTTAGATAGTCAGTATATTTCATTTTTTTAGATTTTATCACTATTTTTTCTCAGTTTCCATACACATTTTAGATATTGAGCGTTTATACGCCTTTTCATCTATGATACTATATTAAAAGAGTTTGGGATTCATTTTTGAGTGAGATCGTGACTCACCAAAATAAAACGAACACTAGGACCCAGAGGCATACTTTTACATGCAGGTCAGTGCTCGTCGCACTTTGATGCTTGCAAATAACATGCTGCTAACTGTGTGAGCAGAGTTTCTGGTATTGAGTTTTTGCACATAATGAATCTGTATACTAATGCATTTTATGGACTGAGGCTATATTACAAGCTGATGCTTCATTTGTGCAAGAAGCAGGTAAGATCCTCAGTAGAATTATGAATGATGTTACATTCCGTTAATCGGAATATTGGAGGCTTCTAATGGATGTAGATATGTTATTTTTTATGTGCATTTGCTATTTTTGAGCGTTGAATTGCCAGTCCAGGGGTTTATCACTGTGGTAGGATGTTGTGTTTTTTGAGCAATGTGAACTGTTTGTTTTTTAAATATTTATGTTCGCTGTTTTGGGATGAGCGTCTTTTATGCATCGCAAACAAGAATTAATGTTGTGCTCTGTTATTAAGTTAGAATGGAGTGTTTACAGTGCAACATCAATTAATCAATTATTGCTTTTGAGCAATTGATATATTGAACATTGAGTATACTAATGAGCCCGCCAAAATATTTTATATTTTGTATTTAAGAGTGAGTGGATTTATGTGATTGTATCTGATGAAGCGTAGCTTGCACTACGTGAAAGCGCTTATTCTACTTTCTACAATAAATGGTCTTCGTTTTTATGATATTGTGGATTGGAACTTTTTTACGTTGAAGAGATTTTTATT
Source organism: Protopterus annectens (assembly GCF_019279795.1). Lineage (NCBI taxonomy): Eukaryota > Metazoa > Chordata > Ceratodontiformes > Protopteridae > Protopterus > Protopterus annectens. Next base: position 1,303,146,910 of record NC_056745.1, on the reverse strand, counting down.
ATATTGAAGGCATTTTTCGTGGTGTTTTGCTCTCACTCTTGCATCTACTCTATTTTTTGGTTTTGGTGAGAGCACCTTTGGCGGAGAGTTGTGCTCCTTGTTTGTACTGCATATTCTTCTTTTTTGAACATCACTCAACGCACACGATGGATAATCAGAATGGTGCCATTGCTTCTGCTCCAGAGCCGAGGGATACGACCCGCCTTTGGACTGGTATATTTACATTAGAGTCGAACCCTTTATTGACGCTGGACCTTAATGAAGCTACAGATATAGGACAACCCATGGAGAATGGTGAGAACCTTAAGGAATTTCATGAACAGTTGAGAACATTAGAAGATAATCTTTACCAGATGCATAGATATCTATGGCAGAGACTGCATCTAGAGGCATGTTTGTTCTACAAGGTAGTCCCCAGAGGCATGCGGGTTTTCTGCATGCCTACTTATGGGGACTCCCATCCTTCTTTGCTTAAACAATGGCAAGACCTGAACATCAATTTAGGTTTTGACTATGTGAAATTATTACTTAAATATTTTCTACCGTTAGAAACTGAGCTTCGCAATAAAAATGATACATCATACAAGAGGTTAACAGAATGTTTTACCTCTGATTATTGCAGAGACAAACTTTGTTCAGTCTTTGCACAAGTAAAATCTTTCAGTGACAGACTGGGCAAAACTAAACAACGTAAGTTAAGGAGGGATTTTTTGGATTTCCAGAATGGCCATGTGTTTGTTTGGCCTAGGGGACACGAGGATCGCCCCATATCTCCACCACATGCCAACAACACTAATGCCATAGGAAGAGAAACTGGAGCTTCGAATACCTTGTCATTGACAGCAAACAATACTTTTTCCAATATCCAGGCTGATGTGTCTTGTACCAGGGTTAATAGCCTGGATCCCATTGATGTGTCCAATTCAGGCACCCCTCCTCCCAACCAGGAAGCCTTACAGGGACATCGCAATCCAGGAGCCATACCGAAAACCAACACCACCCTGGGAGCCCCCTCCCCTTCTTTTTTACCATACCGAAAGAAATTAGTTCAACAACAAAGGGGTCGGTCCAACGACAGGGGGCCAAGGAAACGCAAGTATTCAGAAGAAAGGAATGGACCCAACAGGAAAACCAGGTACTGACTTCTTTGGTCTATAATTTTTCAAGTACTAGCCTTGACAGTAATTTGCTTAGCCTTCTTGACAGAGGGCTTACCTTTGTTCCAGCAGCTCGATCCACCTTAGAGGAATCTTTGATTGATTTAAGAATGTTCTGCAGGCGTGTTTGCTTGAAGTTGTTCTTTCCTAAAGACAAAGACAATGACAGTACCAATATACCTCCATTCCCCTTCAGGAATAAGAGTACTTTCATGCCACCACCACATCCTATGGTGGAATGCTTCCTGGACTTATGTGAGAAGGACTTCTATGTACTGTTTTCGGACAGGACAAAAAAGAAAGGAAGGTTTCATAATCTCAATGTTAATGAAAATCTTGCTTTAGTTAGACTAAAGAATGAGAAAAGTATAATAGTGAAACCTGCTGATAAAGGGGGGGGAGTTGTGGTTATGGACACTGACGAATATGTGAAATGTATGGATGTGTTGCTTTCTGACACCAAGACCTATGTGAATATATCTGTTGAACAAGTATCCACTATTATGCAAACAGTAAATGATAATGTCTATGACTTGTTGTTATGTAGACAGATCAGTGTGGAATTATATGAGTATTTTTTGAAATCTCACCCAGTCATACCGATAGTGAAAGGGCTTCCCAAAATCCATAAAGAGACATGGCCGATACCAATGAGACCAATAGTGTCAGGGGAAGGTTGGGTAACTGCACACATATCCACCTTCCTGGACCACGTCCTACGACCTGTTGTTGACAACAGTTGTACCATCTTAAAAGATGCTTACCATCTTTTAGAGAGTCTTAATGATTTAAGTTTGGACATGGCCAAGACACAATATCTCTTGATCACCATGGACGTAGAGAAGTTGTTTACTTCCATTCCCAATGAAGTTGGAATACAGTACATTAGGGAATTGCTACACAAAGAAACTACTTTTTCTAATGACAGGGTCACACTGATCTGTCAGTTATTAGATATAGTTCTTAACAACAATGTCTTTTTGTTTGGAGATAGATACTTCCTACAGGCATGGGGAGTGGCCATGGGCACTCCCTGTGCCAATACCTACGCCAATTTAGTGGTATATTGGTGGGAGAAGTCATTTCTATTTCCACATGAGTCATATAGAAACATCAAATACTATCGACGTTTTGTAGATGACATAATAATAGTGTGGGAAGGTACGGCTGAGAACTTTGCCAGTTTTTTAGGACATTTGGAAACCACCACGGACTTCCTAAGATTTACTATGGAATGCTCACATCAACAGATTAATTTTTTAGATGTAACACTGAGACTAACTGATGAAGGGACAGTTACATCTACACTCTATAGGAAGACGGTATGGAGGAATGCCATACTCGTGTCCGACAGCATGCATCCACCACATATTTTCCCAGGCATAGTGAGAAGCCAGTTCATAAGGATTTCCAGACTTTGTAAGAACAGATGTGACATGATGAATGAAGCGAGTAAGATGGAGTCCTTGTTTAGAGCAAGGGGCTACAATATGGACATGGTTAGGAGAATAAGACAAGAAATTATTGGGGAAATAGAATCTGTAACTAAGGGTGGAGCAGGGCTGCAGAACAAACCAACTCATATGGGTAACAGTGGATACTATAAACCTAATAGTCACAGAATGGACTATGTTACCAAGTACACTAGTGATGTGGAAAGGATTAGACATGTGATAAGAAAGAACTGGAATGTCTTAACTGTTAATGAACAAGTTAGAAAAGTTGTAGGAGAGACACCTAGATTCTGCTATAAGAACAGTGACAATCTCAAGATGTTACTTTGTAATGATAAGCAGGTCACAAACGTGACGCAGCCCAGTATGTTATTACTTGGAGACATAATGAGCAAGGGTACATATCCTTGTCATAATTGCCCTAGATGTAAGTACCTTAGTAAGACACAAATATTTCAACATCCCCTTATGGACTATGTCTATAGACCCAGCCATTATGCTAATTGTAACACCAAAAACGTGGTGTATTTAGCTACTTGCTCCCTCTGTACAGCATTCTATGTAGGTCTAACCAAAAGGAGGCTGAGGGATCGCATCTATGATCACCAGCATGACATTATCAGACTGGATGAAACTAATGCATTAGCCAGGCATGTGAAAGAACATAACATGCATTCATTCACCTTTAGAGTCCTACAAATAATAAATAAGAAGGTAAGAGGGGGTGACACCAGTAATGATTTAGCGAAAGCTGAGTTATACTGGATTTTGAAATTAGCAGCACATCTATCACCAGGGCTAAACAGCTGTGTCTCGTTGAAACCCATACTAGTTGGAAGGAAGTAGTTTTTTTAAGCAACCAGTTAGTTGCATTCCTAATACTCTCCATGCTGGCATATCTGCCGACATCCAAACTTTTTGCCAACAGATGACAATACCTTACCAGGTCCGTTATGTTCTCTGTGCATCATGAATATTGATACAAGGATAGCTTTAAGCCACCTTAAGTATTCTTAGACTCCAACTTTATTTTTCATTGGGTCATGTTACATGTCACATTTAGATTTCTATCAGATTTCTATAGATGTAACTTCATTCTTAGCATATGGACCTTCCATGCATTATTATCCATTTTGAACAATACATAGGGATATGACAGCATATATGAATTGCCTACATTGAACAGTTAGATAGTCAGTATATTTCATTCTTTTTAGATTTTATCACTATTTTTTTCTCAGTTTCCATACACATTTTAGATATTGAGCGTTTGTACGCCTTTTTCATCTATGATACTATATTAAAAAGAGTTTGGGATTCATTTTTGAGTGAGATCGTGACTCACCAAAATAAAACGAACACTAGGACCCAGAGGCATACTTTTACATGCAGGTCAGTGCTCGTCGCACTTTGATGCTTGCAAATAACATGCTGCTAACTGTGTGAGCAGAGTTTCTGGTATTGAGTTTTTGCACATAATGAATCTGTATACTAATGCATTTTATGGACTGAGGCTATATTACAAGCTGATGCTTCATTTGTGCAAGAAGCAGGTAAGATCCTCAGTAGAATTATGAATGATGTTACATTCCGTTAATCGGAATATTGGAGGCTTCTAATGGATGTAGATATGTTATTTTTTATGTGCATTTGCTATTTTTGAGCGTTGAATTGCCAGTCCAGGGGTTTATCACTGTGGTAGGATGTTGTGTTTTTTGAGCAATGTGAACTGTTTGTTTTTTAAATATTTATGTTCGCTGTTTTGGGATGAGCGTCTTTTATGCATCGCAAAACAAGAATTAATGTTGTGCTCTGTTATTAAGTTAGAATGGAGTGTTTACAGTGCAACATCAATTAATCAATTATTGCTTTTGAGCAATTGATATATTGAACATTGAGTATACTAATGAGCCCGCCAAAATATTTTATATTTTGTATTTAAGAGTGAGTGGATTTATGTGATTGTATCTGATGAAGCGTAGCTTGCACTACGTGAAAGCGCTTATTCTACTTTCTACAATAAATGGTCTTCGTTTTTATGATATTGTGGATTGGAACTTTTTTACGTTGAAGAGATTTTTATTATATTGAAGGCATTTTTCGTGGTGTTTTGCTCTCACTCTTGCATCTATTCTCTTTATAATTACTCGTAATTTTAAAAAAAATATTGTGTCTTCTAATATAAGTACATCTACATCACATGTATTACACCACTCCAAAATCCATATTCTTCTCATTGTGTTCTTAACACTATTCACATTTACATAAAGCTCTGTAAAATTTAAATTTTCCCTTTTCTTTAGATTCTGCTTTTATAAGTTTATAGCTAATTACTAGGCTAGCTTTCTTAATAATATGCCATTCTAAACCTATCCTATTTCTCTCCAAAAGATGAGAATCAAACACTATATATTGTGCCTGTGAGTCAAACACCTTAGCCATTATACCAGCCTTTAATCATTAGCTATATTCTTTTTCATCCACATCCTTTCTTTTTGTCTTTTGCACTTATCCCTTTAAATGTTCTTTTTTCTTTTTCTGTCTTATACCCTTTTACCAATAGAATTCTTTTTTATTTTACTATCTCATCAATTTGTCTTCTTCATCATGTATTTTAGAACCTTTTTCTATGCTTTATTTTTTTCCTCATCTATTTTTTCTTCTAATTCTACTACTTCTAAAATGTCTTCTCTTTTTTTCATTTTTTCTCTCTTTTTCTTTTACCTTACTGTTATTTTCATTTTTGCAATCCATCCATAAATGTCCAATTTTGTTACATTTATAACATTTCATTTCACATGTTTTTGACATCATGTCCCACTTCCACACAAATATAACATTTTCTTTTGTTACAGTTAATTATCAAATGGTCTACCTTTCCTCAAAAGAAAAAAATGTTTTGAGTTTTGGGTTGCCCCTAGTATTTTATGATACCCCCATTCCCATCCACATTTATCATGCTTGGTCTATGTATAATTTTTCACTTTCTATTTTGAACACAATATTACAATCCCAGCCACCGGTCCATAAACCCTTTTTGCCATAAAAGTTTCAAATGTCCACTACTTCTTTACATAAAATTTTCATGTATCTTTTTAAAGTCTTTTTACCTCTTTTTTAAAATTGTACCTGAATTTTCTTTTTTGTTTCCCTGTTCAATGCTTTTATTACATAAAGATTCCATGGGTTACAGTCTTTCTTTTTTTCATATTCTCCAAGAAAAGTTTCCATTGAAAATGTAGTCTCAAACATAATGTCACAAAATAATACCAACAATAGCACCCTTCAGGGTAAATGGAGCACTGCTAAAGTAAACAAGTCCAAGGAAAAAAGAAATAAGTATAGCAGTGAAGCAACCAAGCAGCAGTCAAACCATAAAACAACTTTTATTGTAACAAATTGGTAAGCACTTTCACTAATAGCATTTTCAGACCAACATAAGACCCACATTAAAAGCTCCATTTAAATATAAACATTCAACCAATCAGATCTTGAAAGCAATTAGTATAAGCATCTTCTTAAAGTCAAAGCTTCTTACAACACTCCATATAAAAATACGCTAACATAAAAACCTAATTTCACAGAAAGTAAAGAGGTGAACTGGATTTTAAGACTAAGAGATGATAAGGGTCTTGGTCTCAATGAAAAAGCATCCTTGAGACCCACCCTAAAATCTAGAAGAATAGCTATCTATTAATGCATTTTCTTTATAAGTATATATATATATATATATATATATATATATATATATATATATATATATATATACACACAAAGAATTTTTTAAGAAATTTCTTAGATGTATTTATATATATATATATATATATATATATATATATATATATACACACACACACACACACACACACACACACACACACACACACACACACACACACAAAAACACACACACACACACACACACACACACACACACACACACACACACACACACACACACACACACACACACACACACACACACACCAAAAAAATTAGTGCATGTCGAAAAAATAGGTGCACGGAATCCAATACACAATCCAACAACGAAAAATTCTAGCACTCCAAATCACAAAGATAGTAAATCCAACTTCAGATGAAGAAACTTGGACCCAAAAGCATTTAAATAAGCGTAATCATGTTTGATACAAAATGGAACAAACATTCAAACTGCTCCATCACGCAGCCATTCGGCTCAACTAAAAAAGAGATCGGTGACCGATTTCACCCCCAGGCGTCATCAGTGTATAATTACAAGCAAGCATCACCCAGCCAGTGTTTTTATAGTCAACATTGACTATGATAGATTCAGATATATCTATACAATATATAGGATATATCAAACAAAAAACAAAACGTGATATAGTTAACTCTAACACTAATATAATATTATATACAAAATGTTACATTATTATAATTTTGTAATAAAGAAAAAACAAATATAAACTGAAAAATAAATATAAACCAAACATAATAATACAAACTAAGAAGTATTTATTTATATATATATATATATATATATATATATATATATATATATATATATATAAAATATTAAATGTAAGCTAAACATTTTTTGGAAAGGATAAAATCAGTAAAGAGGGTCAAAAAATCCATCACCAGTGGTCATTAAGCCCGGGTTTATATAAAGCCCCCAATTTTACCATCCACGTTCTTTCTTTTTTTATCCAAAATCTTTATGTTTAGTTAAATCAGATAATCTACAACCCTTAACTGCATCAATACCTACAAAGAGAAATAGAGCAGAACTGTGATCACATAAATGTTTATATAAAGCACTTCTTGAGCATTTGCAATTAATGTCACTCAAGTGTAAAGCAATCCTGCTCTTTAGACTTCTAGAAGTCTGTCCAATATAAAAGGCACCACATTGGCATACTGCCATATATATCACCAATTCTGAGTGGCATCTGATAAGATATTTAATATCAAAAACTTTAGAATTATTAACTGAAGTAAAGGATTTCGTTTGTGACATCACCTTACAATATACGCAATTGCCACAGGCATAAGAACCTATAGGTAAATCTTTATATACTCCATCCTTAGGCCAATCAATCTTTTTATACCATGATAAAAATTCCCCAAGGTTCCTTCCCTGTCTATAACTATAGGAACATCTGGAGTCAAGAAGTTGATCAAAAAAAGGGTCCGATTTAAGTACTTCCCAATGATTGTCTATGACATTACATATCTTAAAAATGTTAGTTCCATAATTAACAACAAATCTAACATTTTGATTTGCCCTGGCATTGCATATGCTGGAGTCCTCTGAAGCCAAATGGACATCAGTATGTTTCAAAAATTAATTCCTGGAGTAATTTAAAGCCATTGATTTTTGTATTTGGATGTTACGTTAATCATAGCCTCTTCTAATAAATCTATCACTCATATTGTTCAATTCCATCTTATAGTTCTCTTGTATATTACATATATGTCTAAGTCTACAAAACTGCAATTTCGGTATATTGTGAGTAATATGTCTTAGATGGCAACTACTTGCCTCCAATATAGCATTCTTAGTAAACTGTTTACGGAAGAAGCCAGTAGTAATACTACCATCGACCATTTTAGTAACCTGTACATCCAAAAAATTGATGTTATTCATTTCTATCCTGTCAGTAAAATTTAACCCAAATTCATTAGAGTTAAGATATTTTACAAAATCCTTCCAGGTTTCCAAATTCCCAGACCAAACACCCCAGCAATCATCCAAATAGTGACACCACATCACCAAATCCTTCTTGAAAATATTTTTGTCTGAATATATAACTTCCACTCAAGATACCCCATATAGAGGTTTGCATAGATGGGTGCAAATGTGGTGCCCATAGCAGTTTCTCTCATTTGCAGGTAACAGTCTCCACAAAAGTAAAAAACATTATATGCTAATACCATCTTAACTAAACTGATCAAAAATTCAATATGAGTTTGGGTATATTTCCCATAAAAAGTAAGCCAATGCCTAAGAGCTAATATACCACCTTGATACGGAATATTGGTATATAACAATTGCACATCAAGTGTGCAAAGAAAACAATTGGGGCCAACTTGTAAATCATCCATGAGATACAAAAAGTCACTAGAATCTTTAAGACTAGCCCTAATAAGTCCCAATAATGGTTTTAATTGTTGTTCCAAGTAAACAGACAAGGGTTCCATCAAGAACCCTCGTCTTGATACAATAGGTCTTCTAGAGGGATTTTTTATGGTTTTATGAATTTTGGGTAAAATATAGAAGCTCTAAGATTTTGGATTGTCCACTATAAGTTGTTTACACAGAGAATCAGATATATCTCCATTTATTACTGCAGTGTACAAAAATTCCTCAATCTTTTTCTTAAAGTCCATAGTAGGATCCAATGGTAGTTTGTAATAAAATCTAACATCACTCAATTGTTTATGAGCTTCTACCAAATAATCTGTCTTAGCCCAAATAACTACCGCTCCCCCTTTATCAGCATTAACTATTATTATATCATGATTGTTTTTGAGACGTGCTAGTGCCTGCCTTTCTTGTTTAGTTAAGTTATCACCAAATTCCCTAAATATAGAATTTTGTCCCATATGTAACTCTGGTAGGTTTAAGTATTGATCGATTTCTTTTACGCTTTTGTTTAAAATGTTTATTAGCGGGTTCTGAAAATCTAACAGATCTTTTTGCTGACTTCCAAGAATAAACAACATTGTTTTTAACATCACCCATGTCTCAATTAAACATTTTTAAGTTTTTTATTCTTTATTTCCTTCTCAAAGCCATTCACCTTGGACAAATACATCTCATACGGTTTGTCATAATGTACTTGATCATCATGCTGTTGTATTGTATCAAGACATTCATCAAGTTTCCCCATCATCCCCACAAGTAAGCATTCATAATATTCAATTAATAGTTCAATAAACAGCTTAGATGCTGTATTTTGTATAGAATGCTTGCTTGTAATTATATACTGATGATGCCAGGGGGCGAAATCGGTCACCGATCTCTTTTTTAGTTGAGCCGAATGGCTGCGTGATGGAGCTGTTTGAATGTTTGTTCCATTTTGTATTAAAAGTGCTTATACTTAGTTTCTTCATCTGAAGTTGGATTTGCTATCTTTGTGATTTGGAGTTCTGGAATTTTTCATTTTTGGATTTTATATATATATATATATATATATATATATATATATATATATATATAAATATATACACACAAAGAATTTTTAAAGAAATTTCTTAGACATATATATATATATATATATATATATATATATATATATATATATATATATATATATATATATATGTTTATAGCTTTATTTCATATATATATATATATATATATTTTTATAGGTTTTTTATGTTAGGGATTTTTATATGGAGTGTTGTAAGAAGCTTTGACTTTGAGAAGATCCTTATACTAATTGCTTTCAAGATCTGATTGGTTGAATGTTTATATTTAAATGCAGCTTTTAATGTGGGTCTTTTGTTGGTCTGAAGAAGCTATTAGTGAAAGTGCTTACCATTTTGTTACAATAAAAGTTGTTTTATGGTTCGACTGCTTCTTGGTTGCTTCACTACTGTACTTATTGTTTTTTTCCATAATGTCACAAAATGTCTCCTTGTTAATAAGAATAAATGCTTTCACACCCACAGGAGCTATTAAATCGTCCCATCCCATACTTCATACCTGCCCATTTCTTAGTCTTGTTTACTTTGAATCCTTACCACATACTTCAATTTTTCACTTTCTTCTGCCTTCTTTTCTGTTACTCCACTTTTGCAGTCTTTTACTTTCTCTGCATATGTTTTCTTTTCCATCACACCACTATTCTTCGTGTTTGTCTCTGCATCCTATTTTTGTACTTTCTCCATAATGTCCTCCCAGGAAACATCTCCTTCATTTTCTGGTTCACACTGCACCACCATTTCTTTAAGTAAATCATCCCACAACCCTCCCAACTGGAGAGTTGTAATTATACATCCATCATTTACTGACTGATCTCCATCAAACAATTCTCTTCAGATCCTGCACACATTCTCCGGTCTCAAAATTTGCTTTCTCCTCCATTTCTCTCACCACTACATCATCTCCTTCTCTCTCCATCTGCCTTTGCACCTGGAATGAAAACAGGAAGTGCCAAAATGAGTCCCACTCACAACAATGTAGTATAGAGAAAGTTTCCCGGTGCCCTGACCAAATTTCCCCTATCACCTCAGGTCTCCTCAGACAAGTACTAGCCTACTAGCCTAGTGGGACTAACCTAGTCAACAAAGGATAAATACCAACTGTTGCATAACCACATCAAAAGGTAAAAATGATCTCTTAGGCAGTGGCAAACACAAGCTGTAAATATATTTGCATCTTTATTGAATTATGTTATATTGACACATTTTAATTTCTTGTGGAGATTTTCATGTAAGATACATTAATATGCAATACTGTTTGCCTCACTAGATACGTCAGTCTCCTGCAAAGCAAACAGAATTACTTTGTATACAATATGAGTAAGAAGGACCTAAAATCTACAACTATGTTGAGGAAGAGGTAAAAAGTACATTTCAATATGCAATAGTAACAGCCAATCATTAATGAAGTGCGTTTGGTACAGGAATTGTTGGACATCATTTTAACCAACAATTTTGTGATGTTTGACAATGATATCTACATCCAAAAGTAGGAGTGGCTATGGGCTCCCCGTGTGGAGCCAGTTTTGCCAACTTGGTTATGGCACAATGGAAACATCAGCATGTGTTGAACACACTTGAGATTAGGACTAGGGTCAAGTTTTACACAAGATTCCTTGACAATGTTTTTGTTTTGTTTGATGGGGACAGAGTGGAGGCAGATAAATTTGTAGAAAAGATTAATAACAGTACTACTTTTTTGAATTTTACCCACACTTTTGCGGAGGACAGCATAGCCTATCTAGATGTTTATTTGAAGAAGGATTTTGCAAATAAGTGTTTAGTGGCTAGCATCTACCGTAAAGAAACATATTACAATTGGTTCGTGCTGCTCAGATGGTAAAGGATGTTAGCTTTGTTGAAGAATGTGAGGTTTTGAAGGACATGTTTACCAAGAGAGGTTACCCTGAGTCAATGATTTTGGAAATAATAGAGGAGGTACAAAATAAAAGAAGAATGGGAGTTTACAAACGTATTTTGACAGGGCAAACCACGATGTCTAGTACCAGTTATACTAACACAGGCTCCATCTCTTTTGTTTCCATTGATGAAAATAATGTGGAGGATAATGGGTTGAGTTTTACGATGAGATTTATTACCCCTTACAGTATAGAGGCAGATTTAATAAAGTGTATCCTGGTGAGAAACTGGGGTTTGTTCAGTTTTGAGTCTGACATAATAAGTAAATTGGGTGACAGACCTTACGTCACTTACAGAAAAGGTTATAATTTAAAGAGTATCATGGAGATGAATAGTGGAATGTGCCACCGGATTGATGGGACTTTCAAGTGTGAGGCGTGCAGTTGTTGCAGGCACTTGGCAACTGGGGCCAGTTTTTCAATTGCTAACAAGACTTACAGGATAAAGGGAAGCTATACATGCTCTTCGAGGTCTGTAGTTTACCTTGCTACTTGTCAGCTTTGTCCCACATTTTATGTGGGTAAGACTGACAGGAAGTTGAAAGAAAGGATCTATGAGCATGTATAGAGCATAAGGAAGGCTAGGTTAGAGAATGCCCTGGCCAAACATTGTAGTGAGAATCCCACTCACTCTTTTGTGTTTAGGGTTTTAAATCAAATTACATCAGATGTAAAAGGGGGCCCTTATCAGTTACTGTTAGAGAGACAGGAATTGATTTGGCAGCTGAGGCTGAATTCTTACAGACCTCCGGGTCTTAATGACAAGGTTTCTCATTCGTGCATACTGAAATTAAGAAGTCTACTGAGACAGAGCAATGGTTATCTGATGTTTGTGTTGGTGGTAGTTACACATATATTGGCGTGTACTTATTTCCATTTGCCTACATGTTCGTACGAGATTTAAGCAAGTATTATATTAACAGCATGTTTTTATAAATCTTAAAATGTATAATTTCATGATTGTTTGATTTTTTACTGGATTATGTTTATTTTATATTAGTCTAAGTAGGATTTTTACATTTCCAGCATTTGAGGATGTTGGTTTTTATTTAGTAGGTAATATTTGATTGATCATGTATAAAAGTTTTTTTATTTTTAACTTGCAGTTTAGTTATTTATGGAATAGTCCATTTAAATGTTAATTAGTTTTAACGTGTTTGTAAAGGGAGATGTATATTTGGGTGTGGTGTTGTTTGCTCTGTTTGTCTGAAGAAGTTCGGCTATCAGTTGAACGAAAAGCTTTGTGGAAATAAATTGTTGCTTAACAAGTTTGATTTCAGTTCTGCTCTTGCCTGGAGTTCCTTTGGAGATTTCTTGGTGTGTGTCCCAGTGTGCCTTGTGGATTTAACTGGAGTTTCTTTGGTATGCCTAAATAAAATAGCAAGGTATTAAAATTAACTTATTAAAACTAAATATAAATCACTGTGAAGATGTAAAATATGTTTACACTTGAGATTATGGCATTTTTGTGTTGGAGGAATTTGCATGCCATTGTGCTCCTTACAGCTATGTTGCTAAAGTGTTGTGGTCATTGTAGGTTCACCCTTGTTAAAGATGTTAGCAGAAGGAATCAGGCAAACCATAATCCAAAACCATAATCCAAAACTTTCAGCTCCATGACAGTTCATTAAAGAAAAAGAAAAGCTCTTTCTCAGAAAAGGAATGCTAGGGACCATTCCTAACAGTAGTATTCACTGATCAATGCGAGGTGACTAAGTGACCAATACATATCAGTCACCTCAACATGAAAAAGTTGCGCAAATATGTTTGTGGCCTTACCACCAGGAAAACAACTCTAAATATAAGACTGGGATGAGCGCGTAACAGTTAAATGACAACTGTGACCTGTACGCAACATTTTCTTTCCCCATATTGTATTTCCATAGGTACAGGATGATTTCCATACTTCCATATATTAAAATACATGACTTAGCAGCTTCTCCTACTCTGTAGAATTTCTATCCTAGTCAGGTTCCCCAGTTCAAACTATTCTGGGGCTGAGTAAAATCTCATGATACTGTCATTAGGAATTTGTTGTACTTGTTACTGCATCACATATGAAAGCATTCTGATAAAGAAAACAAACAAAGCAAGGTACTTTTTTGTTGCTGTTATTTGATACCCACTAAGGTCATAAAGCTAGTCAGGCTAACAATTCACAAATCTTTGACTCTGTGCTATCATATAAAGCTACATTATTTCCCCTTACTGGTTAAACTTATTGAAGAGCAAGAAAAAAAAGGACATTCTAATGCCACATCAGCCAACTGGCAGGATGCACAACACACATTCCTCCCTCCTACCAAGCCATTAAGGACAAGATTCTTTGCCCTGCCCCTGAAACTCCTCCCTTTAATTTAAAAAATACATACATAAAATAAGTATTTCTTCTTATAAACTGTAGCAATCTGTTTGCTACAAATGTAGCAAACAGTTGCTACAGTTTATAGCCTCAGAAAAAACATACCAACTGGACAACCACAACTGAAGACACGGCTTTAATAAAAATGATAAGAATAGCAGCAAACAAATTCCATGTAAAAATCAGATAAAAAAGGACAAGCACTTTTGCATACAGTTTCTTCATATCCTATAAGAAACTAAAAAAACATGAACATTTTTAAACTAACACTTGACCTATCAAAAACAAGAGAAAATTGCACCAAAAACAATGGCATAATTTCCTCATACAATCAATGCAACTTCCTATGTCCTTAAGCCTCTGCCCACTCAAAATGGGTTTGATATTAACCTCACTATTCAACCCTGGATGCTTATAAGCTTGCATCCTAAGAATCCATTTTAGCTCCATCTGCTCCAAATAGTTGTTACAGTCACCACCTCTCACATTTTTAAAAACATGTTGTAACACCCTAAAAGAAAAATCATGTCCAGGGCATCCAGATTGATGTTTGGCAAGGGCATTGTTTATATCACCCTTCCTCATATCTGACATATGTTTGCATACCCTGTCCCTCAATCATTGGATGGTTTTACCCACATAGAAGTAGGGGCATACATCACATGTTGCCAAGTACATTATTAAGTGGGTAATGCAGTCTGCATAGAATCTGGGAATAAATTCAAACACTAAAGTGGGGTGTTTATATATTTGTTGTTTAGTCAAAACCATACACACACTGCAAGACATACAAGGAATTGGTTTGCTGCTATTCTTATCATCATTTTTATTAATGCCGTGTCTTCAGTTGTGATTGTCCAGTTGGTATATGTTTTTTCTGAAGTTTGGTTTTCACCTGGACATTCAGTACGCACTTGTTATTTTCTTGTTTGAACAGTTTATAGCCTGCCTGCAAGGAGCACTACAGCGTTCATGATTAAGTCAAAAAAAATTCTTAGTATAAGCTGTAGAAAACTGCTTGCTATAAATGAAGCAAACAGTTGCTACAGTTTCTATCCTGTTTGCATGGAGCACTACACTCAGATTTTAGTTAAAAAAAAAAAATTTTTTCTAACTTTTAAACTGTAGCAAACTGTTTGCTACAATGTAGCAAGTAGTTGCTACAGTTTAAACTACACAAGGAGTGCTACGGCAGATGCAATAATGGCTTTAAAAAGCTGATAATGCATTAAAGAGCGATTGGAATTGACTGATCATGCCAACAACACTTTGTGCCCAGGGCAATTTCCCCTCTTGCCCTACCCTAGTTATGCTATTGGAACCAATGTCAGCAACTTCATTAATTATCTGAGCTTTGCAAGCCAAGAAACATAACACTCTAGTTGAATCTGGGAAGGAAGACATGACCTGAAACTCACAAAATTTCACTTTTTAAAAAGGCTAAGTTATCTCGGTTATTTCATTATCCTTTTCCATTAACATTTTATACATGGCAAAATACATGTAGGAAACACATATGTAAGAGCGACTGCAAAAACATTACTGACATTTTTACTGAGGATTCTCATACTTGCCAGTATTAATCACTACCTCCATTCTAAACAAATGGAATTGTGATCTGAAAACACAGCTGTGCCCCAGAGCTGAATCCAGCACTAGATGACCTAGGCAGTTGCCTAGGGCCTGCTGGGGGCTACCACAACATTTAATTTTTAATTAAAAACAAAATGTACATTGAGTCTCATGCATACCAATGCAAATTAAATGCACATTAGATCAGACTGCTTCTCTTGAGAACTTGGGACTACACATTCGCCCACACTGCTGAGCTGCATAGGGCAACTGACCATTTCAGGGACTGTACACACATCGAGACATTCCACTTCTGCTTTGCTTCAATTTAACTTTGTGTGTGTGTGTGTGTGTGTGTGTGTGTGTGTGTGTGTGTGTGTGTGTGTGTGTGTGTGTGTGTGTGTGTGTAATTCCCTAGCAAGGAATGACAGGTTAGTTGATTAGCTTGTTCAGACTCAACCCGTGTACCTTGGTTACAAGGTGACAAGAGCCTTAATTCTCTATGCCAACTACCAGATTGATCAGAGCTAACTGAAATGTGCTGAAATAGGTCATTTTTGTAATTTATAAATCCTGGAAACTACAGGGCTGAATACGAATTTCAGTGCATTTTAAATGAATGTGAGTTTCAAGTGAAGAGAATTTTACTGCTGGTCATGCTAAATCTGTTTTCAATGTGCAAATGTTTTGTTTAGCAAATGACCATCATTTTTTTGCAATAAAATTTCAAATCAGTGTGAGTAGCACAACAGATAGCATACTTGTCTTTGGTGCAGAAGAATAGGTTCATAGGTTCATAGGTTCATACTAGGCTATCTGCCCGAGGGCATTTACAAGCCTAGCCCATCGTTTTGTGGCTTACGCCACCCCTTTAGTATGGGAAACTATACCCATTATTTTGCTGTGCCTCTGTCGAACAGTGACACTGAGGTAATCCCTGGGGTATATCTGCGATCTCCCATCCATTGGTCAAGATTTCTCTTGAACAAGGCCAGCGAGGTGCTCTGCCTCACATGTACCGGGATTTTGTTCCACAGCATAGGGAGTCTTTGGGTGATGAATCTATCCCTCCAGCACATCCTATTAATAGCCGTGTCGAGGTTTAAGTCTCCCACCCTTGTGGCTCTGATGGATCTAGATTTTTTGAGGTGAAGCATATTCATCAAATCTGGGTTTGACATGGCCTTGTATGTTAGGCAAAGGTCACCTCTGAGCAAGCGTGCGTTTACTGAATAGAGCTGGAGTTCTTTCAGTCGGGCAGCATAGGACAGATTTTGAGACCCTTTATCCTTTTGGTGAGGAACTTTTGTGGCCTCTCCAGCTGCTGCAAGTGTCGGGTCAGATACATTCCGAATGGGGCATTGTACTCAATCATTGGTCTGATGAGTGATGAGTAAAGGGAGACTATGACCTCCCTTGATCTAGATGAGAATCCCTTCATGATAAGGTGGGCAATGTAGAAGGTCTTCCTAACTACTTTAGCTACATGGGTGTCGAATGACAGACTACTATCAACCTGGGTCCCCAGGTCCCTGATAACTTCTTCTGTGCTCAGTGGATTGCCACCTATTTGGTAGCTAGGGGTAACCTTGTTTTTCCCGAAGGGTATGACTATGCATTTTTGGCATTTAACTTTAGGCCGTGGCTCTGGCACCAGTTATCCGTTTCTGTGAGACCCTTCTGAAGGATATCTGTGTCAGATGTGTTTTCTACTATGGCCCAGTTTGCAGTCATCTGCAAACTTTGTCAGCCATAACCCTCCTGTGTTTGCTTGTACTTTGGAAAAGTAGATGCCAAACAAGAGTGGGCCCAGGACTGAGCCCTGTGGGACACCACTTGTGACAGGCTTTGAGTCTGACATGGCGCCAGCAACTCTGACCCTGTGGGTTCTGTCACTCAGCCAGTTTGCAACCCATCTTGTGATGTATGGGTTAACATTTAAGCTGATGAGTTTTTCAATGATACCCGAGTGGGGTATTGTATCGAAGGCCTTAGCCAGATCGAGGTAGGCTGTATGGACTGCCTTTCCCTCATCAATGGCTTTGGTGACTGTTTCGAAAAGGTCAACCAAGTTTAAAAGGCATGATCTGCCTTTGACAAAGCCAAACTGGGTTGGATCCAAAGTCTGCAAATTCCCTATGTCTTTATTTATGAGGTCCATTATGATCCTCTCCATGGCTTTGCAGATAAGGCTTGTCAAGCTAATGGGCTGGTAATTTCCAGGGTCTGTGAAGGCACCGCCTTTGTGAAGTGGGACCACAGTTGCAGTGCGCCACTCCCTGGGTACGTATCCAGAGGTAAGACTTTGATTAAACAGCTGTCCTAGCTGTGGGTTTAATTCCTCATTGAGTTCGTGGAGCACACAGCCGGGGACACCATCAGGTCCCATGGATGCTGTGTTTTTTGCTTTGGAGAGAGCAGTTCTCACTTAAGCGCTGGAGATGTTTGGGGGGCTGCACTCGTTTGGTATAGATATCTCTCCTTTTGGGGGGGAGGGGGGGGGAGAAGTTTGCACTGAACCTGTCAGCCAGTATGTTGGCAATGTCTGTAGGATCAGTAATCTTCACATCATTTTGAACTAGTTCTGAGCATATCTGGGAGTTTCCTCCTAGGTTTCTAACATAGCTAAAGAAGGCCTTATGATTGTCTTTTGAGTCTTTAGCTATTTTTCTCTCGAAATTTGCTTTGGATGATTTTATGAGAGCTCTTAGTTTTTTACTTATAGTGATCAAGGGTGTCTTACCGTTTAAGGATTTTGCTCTATCTTGTAGTAGCTTCCTCCTTTTGTTGTAGAGTTTGTTTATGGCTGGGGTCCACCAGACTGGACGCTTGCCTTTGGTACAAAGAGTCTTTGTTTTGCTTGGGATTGCCTTATCCATGCAGTCCTGCAGGTGCTGGTAGAAGGCATTTATAAGTGATTCAGCGGCTTGAGTACTGTTTTCCGCCGGCTCGGGGGCCTTAAAGGAGACCACACTAGTCTTTAGAAGTGTGAAGTCGGCTTTCGAGAAGTTCTTTACTGTGGTCTTTTTTATTTCAGGTGGGGGTGGGATGAGGACTTCCAGCGAGATTAGTTTGTGATCTGATCTCACCAGTGAGGGGTATACTTCTGGTGTTGAACATTGTGCTCCCATGTTCGTAATGATGAGATCAAGTATGTTATCTCCTCTTGTGGGGATGGTGACTAGTTGTTCCATGGCATTTGAGTTTATGAATTCCAGGAACTTTTGGGCTAGGGTGTTTGGGCTTGAGTAGTGTTCCCAGTCTATATTAGGGTAATTGAAGTCACCTAGTATGATGGTGTTTGGTGATACATTTATCCCTCTAGTGTTTTCAGGAAGGCCATGTGAGGTTCCTGAGTTTGTGAGGGTGGCCTGTAACATGCTACAATTTGCAGAGCAGTCTTGCCTATGGTTAATTGCACCTGGATGGTCTCCGATGCATCGTGTGTTGCCACCAGTCTTGAGGTGTGGGTGTCCTTGATGAATATGGATAGCCCCTCCTTTCTTGGTATTGTCCGGATTTTGGGGCGGAGCATGATATGAGGTAAAACCTGATAGCGCTGGGGTGCTCTCAGGAGCCTTGAACCAGGTTTCTGTCACAGCACAGACATCGATGTTCTCCATACTGAGAAGGGCCTCGAGTGCGTGCATTTTGAGATTTAGACTTCTGGCATTGAGCAGCATTACCCTTAGTTTTTTTTTCCTTTTTTGTGTTCTAGGGTGGTAGGTTTAGAATTTGAGCCTTGCCTAAAAAAGGCACTATGGGGGTGGCAAGAGCTTTTGCCAATATCCGGAATCCCAGGGGTGACAGGTGCAAGCCGTCCCTTGCGAAGCAGCGTGGCTTGTCCAGCATGTCATCCCAGGCAGACAGATACTGGATCCCCTTTGAATGACACCAGTGTTTAAGCCAATTGTTAAAGCTGATCATCTTATCTCTGTATTGTGGCATCATTCTTGGTGAAGGTAGGATACTGCTCAAGGTCAGGGTCATACCTGCCTGGGCTACATAATCAGAGGTTTTACTCCAACACCATGTAGATGGATTGCTGATACTGTAGTGCACTTTATGGGGGGGGAGTGTAGCACTCCTGAGTGTGCTGCCCTTTGCATGCGATTTTTAAACTAAAGCCCCATCTGTTGGTGTTCGTGGTAGGTGCTGTGATCTTTTATATCCACCTGAGCTATCAAAAAGAGTAGGGGGAAGCTCCCCAATACCCCTGCCAAATTTCCCCTAGTCATATAAATACTACCAAGGGTCTCACCTGATAAAACATTACAACTAACCTGATTAACAAAGGATATTTAAATTAAAAGTTTTAAATTAAATCCATATCTCTCTGCCTTCATTTCAAAAATAAAGATGAAAATAGCATGCACTCTGGCAGTTTTGAGCCATGTTTATGGCAACTGGGAGGACAAAGGCAATTAATGGGACACCAGAATGGCTAGGGGGTCTCTGGTCCATTCCCCTGCCTAGGATCCCATTTAACCAAGATCTGTCTCTGCTATGCCCTCATAGTGCATTATGAGCGAGGAATAGCTATCCAAGAAAACAAGATCACTTCAGTATGTCTGCCCCATTAGGGAATTCAGTTTTGGAAAAAAAAAGCTTAGTAGCAAGTAATTATTGTGGTATTCGTAGATGTGTATTATGTAGAAATTCAAGGTAAGATAAAAAACATATATATTTCTTCAATTTCTGTATTTAATGGTCCTTTAAAGCCAAATTGCAAACATAACATGAAGAAAATTATGGATGGTGGATTTTGTTAAAACAGTTGAGCACTTTTTCCAGAAAAGTACTTGGGACTTTTTCAGAACTAATTAACAATTATGAAAAATAGGACATTATGTTTCTTAGCTTATCTGGAACTATTTGGATGAAGTTTCTTAGTGAAGATGTGACATGTCAAAACTCTCACTGTTAAGAAAAAGCTCTAAATCCTTGACATGTAAACTGTGAACTAATACCTGTGATGAGTATGTGAAGAATTCCATGTTGACAAAAAACTGACTTCATTAGTGTTATGGTAGTTTGGGAAAAGGCAATTTTTACTCTGATACTGTTACTTTACATAGTAGTCTGCATTGATGAGATACAAACTGCCCTTGAAGGAAAGCAAATCTGAAGCAACTTTACTGCATGATCTGTCTGGAATCTTGTGTGGTATCACTGCAGTTTTGGATTTGCCTTTATAATATATGTTACAGATTTGATAGTTACCTACCATCAGTTTAATGTCTTTTATTCATATATTCTCCATCATGAAACTCTGCAGCTTGTTTGGCAAGGTCAGTCAGATGGATTTGAACATCATTTCCTGTGATTACAGTATTTTACCATGATAATTGCAGTAGACTTTAATCAATAATGGAGCTCTTTTATCATCCTGCCATCTGGTCAGCATCATATTTTTCAACAATTCTTGAAGAAAAATTTTCAGTGGAGGTGGGTAAATATAGAACTACAGAAATGACTTCCAAATCCTTTTGTAGAAGATTTGCTTTGCATTCTTTTAGCTATGTTCTGAATAAGGTATCTGTAATATACATTTCTTTTCCTGGCTTACTCAGTAATGGTAAAACAAACATCTGCAGTGACAGCAAGATTCTTTGCAGTCTTAGTAGAGCTTTATACAGTGGTTTACAAAAATGATGTTAGTAGTTTATGATCGTATTCCACAGTAACCTGCCTGTCATAAATATATCCATAAAACAAGGACAGTCAGATATTTATACTGCTACATACATCATATGAGTTTTAATACAATTACAAATGGTATTCTTATCCTCAGTAAATGGTTGAATAAAATAATCAGTTTTTAGAAGGATGTCATAATTTCTACAATGCCCACAAGACTACAGATAATGGCATCATACTTTGTCTCAGTAGTCCATGTATAACAAAGTCATCAGTGGTGTTTGATTTACCGAAAACAACCAAAGATTCTTCTCCTAGAATTTTAGCAACATGCTTAGCTTGTACAAGTACATCACATTTCTTAAACAAAATATAGCCCCACTCTCATCACATTCTAGTAATTTTGTTAACTTTATCTTCTTGGCATACTGATTGTTTTATATTTTTAACTTGCAGTTTAGTTATTTATGGAATAGTCTGTTTAAATGTTAATTAGTTTTAACGTGTTTGTAAAGGGAGATGTATTTATGGCGTGGTGTTGTTTGCTCTGTTTGTCTGAAGAAGTTCGGCTATCAGTTGAACGAAAAGCTTTGTGGAAATAAATTGTTGCTTAACAAGTATGATTTCAGTTCTGCTCTTGCCTGGAGTTCCTTTGGAGATTTCTTGGTGTGTGTTCCAGTGTGCCTTGTGGATTTAACTGGAGTTTCTTTGGTATGCCTAAATAAAATAGCAAGGTATTTAAATTAACTTATTAAAACTAAATATAAATCACTGTGAAGATGTAAAATATATTTACACTTGAGATTATGGCATTTTTGTGTTGGAGGAATTTGCATGCCATTGTGCTCCTTACAGCTATGTTGCTAAAGTGTTGTGGTCATTGTAGGTTCACCCTTGTTAAAGATGTTAGCAGAAGGAATCAGGCAAACCATAATCCAAAACCATAATCCAAAACTTTCAGCTCCATGACAGTTCATTAAAGAAAAAGAAAAGCTCTTTCTCAGAAAAGGAATGCTAGGGACCATTCCTAACAGTGGTATTCACTGATCAATGTGAGGTGACTAAGTGACCAATATATATCAGTCACCTCAACATGAAAAAGTTGCGCAAATATGTTTGTGGCCTTACCACCAGGAAAACAACTCTAAATATATGACTGGGATGTATCCTTTCATGATTGTTTGATTTTTTACTGGATTAGGTTTATTTTATATTAGTCTAAGTAGGATTTTTACATGACCAGCATTTGAGGATGTTGTTTTTTATTTAGTAGGTAATATTTGATTGATCATATATAATATATATATATACACACACACACACATAAACACACACACACACACACACACACACACACACACACACACACACACACACACACACACACACACATATAAAATGTGAGCAGAAGTGCTAGCTCCAGAGTTAATACTGCAGTAAAATCCTAGTGTTACAACACATGGTCTGTAACAAAATGTATGGATTTATCCTGTGGATACAAAGTTATGTATGGCTTTGTGAATACTACCTACAAGGGCCTTTCAGTGACCAACAGGGAATATCTGTCCTTGGCATCTGCCTGAAGGATACCTCACCAATTCCTCATTGTCATGGTGCAGCATATGTGGAGACACGTGGTTTTCATGTACCACAGACAGGCAACATCATGCAGGCCTTTTATGACATAGCCCATTTCCCTGATGTACTTCAGGGATATAGACCACACCCACTTTGCAATAAAGGTCCCATATGTGGAGCAGCAAAGAAGATACATTAACTGCAAGGTTTCCACTCCATCAACTGCCAGGTGGTCTGCAAGGCAAAGTATATAATATGCACTGTGTCTACATACCATCAAGACAATACCCATGACCTCCACAACTGACACATGTGTGACTTATATTAGCAGTTTGTTCAGGGTGATTTTACTGAGGAACTTAATACTGGTGATGCTAGATATGCCCTGGCACATGCTTAATGATACCTATCAGCAATTCCCAAACCGTGGCAAAGAATGGATACAACTATGCCATGTCACAAACCTGGGTCATCATTGAACATGTCTGGGCTGCTGAAGGTCAGATTCTGCTAAATGGATGTATCTTTGAGTGTTCTGCAGTATGAACCTGCCACAGACAGTAAGATATTCACAGTATGTGCTACGTTGTATAACATCATTATACACAAACAGATGCAATAGGCCAGAGTCATTCAGGAGAAGGTAGTTCCAGACTCAGCAGTGGAGGTAGAAAATGATGAGGAGGCTGTGAAGAAGCCATCTACAGGGGAAGATTATTCCGAGCAAAGGCAGGCACAGTATGCCATGGCAATTGTAGAGAAGCACTGGCTAGCTCATAACTACAGGCCACAATAAAGCAGTATACAGAAAAGAAAAATACATGCATCCAAATCTTCACCCAGGCAATGTTACTCCATTCATAAAACAGCCACACTGTTCATCAGACATAGGCTACCCAAGTAACAGAGTGCAGAGGGTAGGGCACAGTTATCATCATATACACACAAGGAGGGTCACAGTGTCAAGCATCATCAGCAGGCACATGTGTGTGCTAGTACATGTGAACATAATTTTGTGCTGTGGGTGTCAGGTCTGTGGGGGTTGGGTGGGGAGAGTGGTGAACACTGGGCACTATCTCTGTTACTGTGTGTGTATGGAGCAGGGCCTTGTGGAAATATACCAGTGTGCATGTTGAGACTCAACCTCAGCAGATGTTGCAGTGTTGTGGTGAGTTCATACAGACAGGTCTAGGATCTCCACATGCAAGATGTGTGTGTGTGTCTGTGCAGGTGTGTGCAGATCATGCACATGCCTGTCCCAGGAGTGCCCTGTACATGTTATCACACAACAGAGTCAATGAGTGTCTCGTATCTCTATGATTGTAGTACAACAATAATTTAAGTCATACCTTTAATTCAACTGTCAAAGTCAAAGTAATCTTTATTTTCATTTAGATCTGCACATAGTGCAGCTAAACAAAATTATGTTGCTTCATTCCCAGTACAAGAAACATACATACATGCAGTTACTATTTAGTAATACTAAGACAGACACTTACAGACATTACATGTAAAAAAATGTGCCATTTTAGGGTATTGCACAAGTAGATATTGCACAAACCTGAATTTTCACATTAACAGGTACCTGTGAAGCAAAAATATAGCAAAGAGTATTGCACATTCACATTTCAGGACAGATGAAGATTTGGATATTGCTCTAAAATATGTTACTAGTAGTAGTGATCTTAGAATAAATGGACATTAGAGTATGTCATTTACTGGATTAGTCTAGAGAAAATTCAGTCAATTGATTGAAAGAGCAGAATAGCTTCTGGCATGCCTGTTGTTACACTTCAGCAATCTGGTGGATAAGGGGAAAAAGCTTCTATTAAGCCTGGAAGTCTTACAGCACAAGCTGCAGTAATATCTACATGAGGAAAGGTGGGAGAACTTACCACTAGCAGGTTGAGTATGTTCATTTATTATCTTTCTAGCTCTTCCAGTACATCAAGAGTCATGTAAGTCATTCAAGGATGCCAGTGGAGAGCCAGTGATTCTTTCCAATGCTGTTACTACTCTCTGAAGAGCCTTGTGATCTGTGGCATTACAGTTCCCATACCATACAATGATGTTGTTTATCAGTACACTCTCGATGGTTCCCCTATAGAAGGCTTGGAGGAGGGACTATGACCAGTCCATACTCTTGAAGCAGTCTTGCAGTACTGTGACCGCACCCTCAGACCATAATCTTATTTGCTTCCTTGATGGTTTTCCTGATTTTAGCAGCTGTTTGTATGCAGAAAACGCATGATGGCAAGATGATCCGAGTCACCCAGGTGTAGATAAGTTGCTGCCTTATACGCCAGTTTTATGTTGGTTAAAACCTTATCTAGCGTATTCTCCCCTCTGGTCATAAACTTCACACACTGATGGTAGTGGGGTAGTACCAATTTCAGGTTGCTTTGGTTAAAGTCACCTGCAATTACATGGGCAAACTCTAGGTTCCTGTTCTGGAGGTCACATATGGACTGGTATAGAGTGGCAAGTGCGTCATTGGTGTTTGCACTGGGTGGAATGTAAACAGCTGGTATGCTCACTCCATTAATCTCTCTAGGCAAGTAATAGGGCGTGCATTTCAGAGACAAAAATTCAGTGTTCTCTGAGAAGTGTGAGGTGACCACCTCGCAGTTAATACACCAGTTGTTGTTCACGTATATACATACACCCCCTCCACGAGATTTGCCAAAGAGCAAATGAATTCTGTCTGCATGACATAATGTCATTTCCTCTACATTTACTGTGCTGTCATTTATGTTGGAGTTAAGCCACGTTTCAGTGAACACAAATAAACAATTGTTTCTCACCTTAGTATGTGTAGAGAGCTCCAGCCTTAAGTAATCCGTCTTACTCTCTAGAGAGCATACATTAGCCAGCAGAAAGGAAGGAAGTGCAGGCCTGTATGGGTTAGGTTTCAGTCTGGCTGTAATTCCTTCTCTGGTGCCTCTTTTTCTTGATCTTTCACATCTTTTCCTTTTCATGCATCTGCCAGGGGTGATGAACGTACGCTTAGCAAGATCTGTGCATTTTTGGTCATGTTTCAGCAAGACACCTAGCTGTAGTAGTTCCTGGAGTGTGTTAAGCCTTACAGGCCCCACTGTTAGTAGCTCGTCATACATACAGCACGGCTAAATTAGCGATTACATTTCAAGTAGATTCGCAGCATTGTACAATATCATATCTTCATTTCTTGCTTCTGAAACTGATTTTTCTGATGTATCAGTTAAAAACAAGACATATAGTGTACTTTACTGTAGGGATCTGAAGCAGCCACTGCCACACAGAGTGCTGCCATATTTCTTAAAGAAAAAAACTGTCTTTATTTTACAGAATATCCCTGATTTTGCCTCATATTGTACTCTTTGTCTCTTGTAAACATTATTTTTGGCTATGTCCAGAATTCTTGTAAATAAGTTTAGAGGTATGGTTAAGGTGAAGGTTCATAAGTACACAAAGTCATACTCATATATGCTATAGACCTATTGCATTATTTCTAAGGACGTTGTACACTTCAGTGCCAAGGCATCTCCTGAGGAGTCAAACCCCTTAGACATGCCTCTCAACTGTCCAAAATTTTAAAGAATATCCAGATTTGTGCCTCATGTTTTAGGTATTTTCTGTCAAATCACTAAGAATTGCAGTCAATACACAATGATAAACATTTGGGTTTCAGACTTCATAGCTTTCAAAAAAATTAATGCTAATGAAAAACCTGTTTTCTAGAAACTTTTTATTTTGGGCATTTATCCCCTACTATTTTTGGCTTGGTACAGAATTCTTCCTTTAAAAGTTGAAAGTATGCCACACACTACTCTAAATGACAGCATCTGTAAGCTGCAACATCAGCAAACATTCACATTACCACAGCAGCAGTGCAGTGTATAAGCAAACATTCTTTGAAAAGGCAGCAAGTAATGTCAAAGTCTGATGTACACACTTATCTCCCAGATATGTAGCTATAAGTAATATCATATATTCCTTTGTTTAAACATGTCTCAGGAGTTGTTACCCTGCAATATTGTGTAGAATGATGAGGCCCATGGTGGCTGAAGGGGTTTATATTGTGTATATTCAAACCTATCAGTTTGGCAGTTAGGCTACTAAGGTTGTGTTTAATGAATGTCACTGAATACTGATTTTTACTCATTGTGGCTATGGGTTAAACATTACTAAGAGGTTCTCTCGATGTTGTGCAATTGCATGAGCATCTTTCCAGTACCTTTACTCCATTCTTTGCTTTCAGGATAGCATGTTGCCTCTAGCTAGACCACTCTAGGACACCAAGATCACAGATACTACTTACCTTTAGAAATAAGTCAACCCTTAAATTAAGGGAAATGGCATCAGAAATATTTAGTCCAGGGATCTAAACCTCTTCTGAAACATCAACAGAACTGTTTGGAGGAGCAAGTATATTTCACAGAGGATGCCACTGCTATGGAATAGACTCCCCATACACATAAAACTCTGTGAGTGTAAAAACATTTTCAATTGCAACTAAGATCTATGGGTGGGAAACAGAAACTTTATCCCAGGACTGCCCCTATACTACTAAAGGACAGATGCAGCTCCTAAATTCTTTATTCAATGCATGGGTCCCCTCAAATTATCTATGGTATGATCCCAGTTATTCTCTGTAAGGGTAATATATAATTATCGACCATTGGATGGGTAACAGCAATCTACAACCAAATAGGATAGATTATTTTGAGCAAAAAAAATGGAAATTTGCTAGGCTTAAAATTACATACAAGGGCAGCTAGCCTAGTGCTTATCTATGAACCTATTAAATACCTTCATGGTAAAAATAGCTTAAAAAAGTTGCTCTTTGAAAGGCAGAAGGAAACAGTTTAACTCTCACCAAGTGTACACATTTTGAAATCAAATGAATAAAACTCTTTACTTGAAATTCTAAATGAGTAATTAGCTAAGTAAAGTTAAATATGCAAAAAGCTGTACACTTGCCAAAGAAAGACAAAATAAATGCGTTTCAACAGGCAAGTTATATGAAAGCCATACTTTCTGCAACCATTAGGGATAATTGTTTAATAATTTTTTGTCCTCAACTTCAAAATGGAGGGGTGCCAAATGGGGTACTCCTCAAGCACCAACAACTTTGCTGAAGCTCTAGGTAGTGCATAGTAGAACTCTACATGTCAGGTTACTCAATCCCATAACAACCAGCAGGTAAAAGCTTTACTAAATTCTATCTAACTCTGACTTGTAACTCCAAATAGCAACTGCACAATCCCAGAGGCAATTAATTCTTGCATGAGATTTTTGTCCCAGAAAAAAAAAAAGAAAGAAAGGAAAACATTAGTTTCTGCAGTTGCGCTTTCTGCTTACAAGAATATCATGTTTATTTTAGTTGTGAATACAATCTTTCCTGTTTTTACACTCACATAGCTCTGGGGTAAGCTAGTCCAAATAAGCTAATGCATCCTTTCACCTGGAGTAATATTTCAATGAACAGTGGGTTTTGGGCACTGCAGCTATATGCACATTTGAGAAGTCAGGTTCACCTTTAACAGCTCTGCTACACTTCCACTGAAAGCAATTACATATTGCTACTCAGTTCACATTTTTTTAACATTTTACACTCTGAAAGCAATAACTGCAGTATTTTATATAAAAAATTTTAATTTAATGACTTAATTCAGCTTGTATGCATGATTTATTGTAAGACAATTGCAAGTTTCACTCAGCCCATCACACTTCATCCTCTCTTAGATTCAAGTGAGACCTTTTGCGGAACCAATAATAAAGGTAGAGTGGGAGTTTAAAATGGATCTTAAGTAACACTATCTAGTACCCTTTCTTGACAGACCACTTGCAGTTACATTGCTGACAATCACTTGAGTGCTGGGTTTCTACACTGCAGGACTGTAATCCCAACCTCACTTAAGAAGCTTTCTATTTTGCCCAGGGGCTCTGTGAGACCACTTTAAGGGATTATGATCTGTAACAACTGTACATTTTACCATATAGATAGGACTGAAGTTTTTGGAGATCTATATGAGTTTATTTAGCAAATGTTTTACTTTTACACCATCCAGAAGGGTTAATATGGCTGAAGTGTTAACTGAATTCAAAGTTTTTGTACATAAATTAAACTTGCCTATATTTACAAATAGTTGTTAGTTCAGTAGGCTGCAAAGATGCAGAATATGCAATACCCGATTTCCTTCAGTCCTTACATTTTATGAAAAATCGATAGAAATGGATATCAGATCATTGCTATCTAATAGGAAAACAAAAAATGCCTATATTGGGTTGGGAGTGTGGCCTAATGGTTAAGGTGTTTGCCTTACAAAAACAAGGTGCAGGGTTTGAGTCTCACAAGGGATAATTGGCTAGGCTTAAAATGGCTCGCAAGGGCATTTAGCTTAGTACTAACCTATGAACCTATAATCTAACTCCAGCTGAACATAAGCTATTAATTGGCCTATCAAACAACATCAGTATAAGAATTATGAAGCCAGACAAAGGTAGGAGGTTTGTAATTTTGAGCTCGTTTATATATAATACAAAAATGTTTCAGTGTTGTATAACAGCAGTTTTTATCAAGTAGTTTCCAGGAGTGAGAAGCACATTGGCTAAAATAATAATAATAATAATAATAATAATAATATTGATGTTCTTCTGAATGATTATTAAATCTGCAGATTTTACCTTATTACATTATGTTTTATGTCACCAGTTATTCCTAATACATTCAGTATATCAAATATTCTCAAGGATCAGCAGGTCCCCCATTGATTCCTAATAAAGTGGTAGGGAGAAGTAAAACAGAAATACTCACAATTTTTGTGGCTCACAAACCTAGAAGTATTTTAGATTTATTCTACATGTGTTGAGGGGCTCCTGGTACCTGTTGGATATTTTACATTCTATGGGGTTTTCTTCAAACCTCCTTTTGATTACTGCTGGATCTTTTAATGGCAATTCCACAAACTCTGGGAATAAAGTAGTTTGGAGATATTTTGTCGGAATCAACATTTACTTACACTAATGAGAGTGATATTATTTATGAGTGCATTGACATTGTTTTAACACAATTTCATGTCTGATGGGAAACTTTTTAGGGAGTGTTCAGTGGTGGCAATGGGTGCATCAGTCACTTCTATTTTAGTGAATTTGGTGTTATGCAATTGGGAAGCCAAGTATGTTTTAAAGGTAATTTGATTAAATGTACAAGTCTGTATTTACATTATCTTGATGATGTGTATACTAAGAGAGTGGTACTATTTATCAAGTGATTTTTTTTTTAGTTACTAAGAAATTAGTACTGATTTTTTTTTTAATTTACTTAGAATCATTTTTAAAATGTACTTAGAATCATTCTTACCATAAGATTAATTTTCTGGATGTTGCAATCTACAAAAATCTGTGTATTAGCCAATGTGATTTAAATATTTACAGAATGCCTCCTTTTAGTTATTCATATCTAAACTAAACTAATAGCCACCTCACTTGGAAGAAATGAAACATTATAAAAGGATAATTTGAGAAGTTATCAAGACTGGTGTCTGATGATGTTTTATATTATGAAGAGGTGACATACTTAAAACAATTGTTCATTTCTATATACTATACCCTTGGATTCATTCATGAAGTGAAGTCTAGAAGATCTGTCTCGTTTGCCCCAATTTTGAAAAGGGCCATAAAAATTCTATAAATAGGAATTTGAAAAAGGAATGACAAAAAGCTATGAGTCTCTTTTTTGGTTGATGATCAAGATATACAAAAAATAATGAACAAGCACTGGCAAATTTTCAATTTATTTGATGGACTTACTGATAAACAGGTTCTACACCAAAATGTATCTATAAAAGCAGGCACAATATTAAACACATACTAGAATCCATGAAGGAAAGTGCAATTAGTTGTTCTGTGTCAGGCATGCATCAATGTGGTAGAAGAAGACAATGTAATAAATTTGCCTTCATAAATCTATTTATAGTCTACAGCAATGATCATGTTTATAATTTCAAAAGATGTTTTAATTTCAATGTGGCAGGTGTGGTTTATTTGGCATCTTGTCTTTCATGCCCTGTATTTTATGTAAATAAAATGGAAAACAAATTTATAACAAAGAATAATGAAAGTAAGTTGTCTGTTTTACAGACAGAAATTACTACATTAAATCAATGTATTATGAATGATTTGTTTGAGCAATATCAGTATAAATACTATAACGGTTTAAATGATGTAGAAATGTTTGTTAAAGATAATATAAATACTAAACAGCGTAAACTAGCTAGAGACAAAGCTGACTATGAAAACAATAGAGCATATCCCACTGATGGAGTAACTAGAATTGTTAACACACCTGGGAATTATAATGAGAAAGGGAATGATTATAACTTACAAAATAGTTCAAGGAATGAAGGTGAAATGTTTGGTGAAGAATGTGATGATGAGGAAGATTTCAGGATTCATCTGTAGTTATCTATTGTCTTTATTCATTTATCCAGCCTGACTACTAAGGTAACAACCTCAGGAAGCCTTTTTAAAACTAGCCATGCTTCCTGAAAGGTAAAACTCAAACCTTATACCTTGTCCCTCTAAGGTAAATACTTAAACCATTAATCTAACCACTCCATTATCTTAACTGGTCTTTATTGTTGCTGAATACTATAACTATATATTATTGTTATTTATAAGTTTCTGATTTTATGACATGACCAAGACAGAATCTTGGCAACTGAATTTGATGATAATTTAATGTGACAGAAGAAGGTCATTGTCTCATACTGAATGCAACACATGCATTAATCTAGGCTGCAGTCTTTATAGGGTGCACTGCTGATGTCATTTGTATGGAGGTCAAATTTTTAGGATGTTACAGTGTACTGAACTTGGCATGTGCTCTGTATTTATAAAAAATCCCAAAAGCCTTACTATTTTGGGACTGCATTATAAGGACATCCAGGCAACTCCATTTAATCTGTTGAGGAGCTCAGTACACATCAAAATACTGAAGAGGTAAGCATGAAGGGGGAAAGATATTCTTTTTTTATTAGTGCAGCATAATTAAAATAAATACTCAAATTATTTTATGACTAAATGGTACTGATTATAACTAGGGATTTAAAAGTTGTTCATGCAGCCATCTCAAAAGTCTTTAGTCCGACAAATTAGTAATAAATATAAATCAAATATTAATCTACATTTGATCAAAATGGACAGTTTTTAACAGATGAGAAAAACATTTTGTATCTCTTCTATAGCTATAAGGATTTATAAAGATCAAAATTATGTAAATTACATATACAGTACCACAATAATTTCTGTTTACAGCACATTTCTGATGAAGTGCTTACTATTCAATTTATTTAATTTATTTATTGGGGTTGGACAGAAGATCCTTTATTAGCCATGACCCAGGTGAAGACAGTGGATCAGAGACTTAATAAAAGAAAGATGTCATATTCAAGCATTGAAGCTGTATTTACATAAAAAATGTGGTTTGATTATGCAAAACACTTACTATTATAATTAACAATATTAAAACATAATAAGTAAAGAAAGTATTAAAAAAATAATATGTACATATTTTATTACATGCATTTGTTTTTGAGGTTAGCTAAGAACAGGTTTACGCAGGTCTGCATTTGTAGAGTTTAACTAGCCATTAACTCTGTAGCATTTGCAACTGGCCTCATTATGTAGGTGTTCAGAAAGGGAATTTTTAAAACTGGGAAGATAATTTAGCCCTCTTATTCCAGATGCAATTTTGTTTCATAATGCAGGACCTATTCTGGAGAAAGCACATTCTTCAACAGCAATTTTTAAAGAGGGTCTGTTAAGTAGTATACTGTTGTCTTGTGAGGGTTTCTTACCCTAATGGGTAATTTTCTTTTTATTGGTGGGCAGTAGTCTTCCTTTAGTATTTTGTACAATGGAGTATCAAGAAGATAGGGTTTCTATTTTTGTTACAGGGAATCAGTTTATCCTTTAAAGGATGTCACCGTGCTGAGTTAGTGAGGTTGCTAATAGGGTAAATCTACCTATTTTGTTTTCCATCACCTGTACTTTCTGGGTGTTGCAGATGGAATGAAGGGTAAGAAGTGGTAACCCACATTCCAGTTTAAGAAGAAAGATCTTTGGCAAAGTTTTACATGTATTGAGTATAAGACAGTGTGAGATTCTATAACAGAGTTATCAGACAACATATTATTTTAAAACAATATCTGCTAAGTTTTGATGTAATCTTTGCTGTACATTTGTATGAAAGTGTTAAAGTCTTTTCAATAAAGTGCAGCTTCTGTTGACCATGTTGCTGACTTCTGGTTTGTTATAAATTAGAAGTATCAACTATCGAATAAGAATAATTGTAATCAGTTTTCCTTATGTTCTAAAGTTACAATTGTCTGTCTTCAGTGCTTTATCATTACTGTATTCTAAATCATTGAGTTATATTGTCATTTATATACTAATTCAAATGCAGTTATTGAAGACAATGGATTGTTATCACAAGACTTAATAATCAAATGGTACATGACAGTGATGGCTTCATGATGGTCATGTAGCACTTCTTATTATAATTGACTAATTAAGTTTGCTTCAAAAGTTTGTGCCAATAATATCTCTGCTAACTGTTGAAGCATATAGATAACTTATTATTCTTTCTAAGGGATTTAGCAAGATTTCAATGGTTATATTATATATAGAAATATTATCTATATCCATTTAGGATTTTGATAATAATTTAGCAAAATTTAGCAAAGTCAAAAATAATGCAGATCTATCTTCTGCAATCTCCTGCCATTTTAACCAGTAATATTTATTCATCTCATTTAGATTTCTTGGTTATATTCTTGTATCCAACTGTATAAGCAACTTCTAAAGTTAATACTACTAAACGTCTTAATTGATAGAAGCATTATAGTAACAAAATTTGGTTTATGCAATACTTCATTTGAACAGAACTAGCTATGCAAAATGTTTTCTTAATATCCAAATTAATTTTGTGTAACATATTTCTTAATTTACCCATTGTTTCTAAATTCCAAGAAACAGGAATATTTTCAAGACATTTCTGTAAGGAGATGGTGTAGCACTTTTGAGCCAAAGATTTATGTACGTGTGTGTGTGTGTGTGTGTGTGTGTGTGTGTGTGTGTGTGTGTGTGTGTGTGTGTGTGTGTGTGTGTGTGTGAGAGCATGTTTGTGCATGTGTGTATGTAATAAAACCATGAAAGGTGCACTGAAAGCGACCCAATAAAGCCACGGACGTAGGCAACCAGTATATATAACGTTTTATTAAAGAAAAATTCACACTAAAAATACTCCATCTCTGTCTTTCACTCTAACCCACATCTGATGAAGTGTGATGAAACGAAAACAGATTTTCAAACTGCGTTAATGGAGATAGAGTGTTTTTAGTGTGAATTTTTCTTTAATAAAATGTTACATATACTGGTTGCCTTCATCCGTGGCTTTATTGGGTCGCTTTCAGTGCACCTTTTGTGGTTTTATTGGATTTGCATTGTGTACTTTTGCCTGCACTTGGATTTTACATGTGTGTATGTACCCATCATCATTAAAATACATGCTCAATAACCTACAAACATGTCATACTAAGATAATAGGAATACTACAACTATTGTTATGAGAAGGTTATTCTTAAAATCATAAAAACCTTTCATTGTAATTTATAGATTTTATTTGTATATTTAAATCTTTTCCTAATATATTTAAATATGGCATAATGACAATTCAGAAAGCATTACAGTTTTTCCTTAAATACTATACCAAATCCAAAATAATTTTAACATTTAAAAAATATTTAATCTTATTAAGTAGATCCCCAACAATGCATGCAACACAGGGCAAGGGCTGCATGGACAGCTTAAACTTATGGTTTATGTAAAAATAATTTACATCACTACAAATGCTCATACACTCACTGGTAACAAGATGTGTGAGAGTAATTACAGGCAGAAGCCATTGTTAATCATCCATGTTCACTGCAATTATACAGGCAGAGCACGACTAATATTCCACACATGAAATATCGGTCCTTTATTGCTTCTCACCAACTAAACTCAATAGACACGTGTGTTCAGGAAGACTCAGGAGGTTGTAATTTCTCTAACAACTAACACTCTGGGGCACATCCTTGTTAAACATAATAACATTTTGTATGGATGTCATTCAATACTTAAGCAGTACTTCTGTGAGCTTTCTCATAGTACTGCTATATATCATTGAAGCACAACTAATGAAATACAAACAATTCCAGCAAGCAAAGTGGTAAATTTTATTTAAAAAGTGAGACAATTTCTCCCAAATAAAAATAATAGTGTTATTGAACTTCTCTGTACTGACTACATACATGGCACAGCAAGCATTTTATTCAGAAAATGTATAGTAATATTGAAGGCAACTATAGGGTTTTACCATGCCAACCTGTAGTTTGTAAAGGCAAAAATTCAATGTCTTCTATGGTTTTGTGTATATCTAAATTTACATTGCATGTGGTTCTCATTGTTCTGATAATTCCTTGTCAAGCAAAGCAGACCTTCTGACAGCTGTCAGAATACAGTCTGAATACATCTACCTTATATGTGCGGCTCACAAATAACAGAGACAAACTTAACATTTTTCTTCAGTGCTACAGTATGTAAAACATGTAAAAATATATTACAGTGAGCTTTGCCTTGTTTTCCTGCCTTCTTCCATGCCATGCTAGAGTTGGATGCCAACAAATATTTTTAGACCATTGATTACTGTGCTACAGATTACTCATGTTCTACTTTATTTATTTATTTTATTTATCCTTTATTGATCAGCTCAGTCCCACTAGACTAGCAGCCTCTTTTCAGGGGAGATTGTAGGTGCTATTTATACTACTAGAGGAAATTGGCCAGGACAATGAGGAGCTTCCCTTACTTGTGATCAGGACTTGCTGTGGTAATGGACACAAGTACTTGTGCACATCCCATTCATAGTGTGGAGGCAGCTAAGAGGACGGTGCATGAGAAGGAAAACCAACTGAAGGGAGCAGAGGTGAACGCCACCTCAGGAAAAAGTAAATAGTATAGAAGTAGAAGATTCAGAATATCTGTTTAATCAGGCCAAATAGGCAGTCGGAGAGGAGTGTATAGTTGCAACCCTCCAATCGGCAGGGTTACAGGATGATTTACTGCAAGAAATGTGAACCAGAGAATGAGGTACCATTGGGGGACATTATGGAGAAAAGAACCAAAGTGGATATAGAAGCAATGTCTAAAGGAGGCAGCTGAAAAGTACAGAAAAATATGCAGAGACAGTAGCAGCTACACCAGAAGGAATGAGATAAAAAAGAAAATAAAACAGAGTAAAAAGAGCATTCATAGTAAGAATACAAAGCAAAAGAGATCAGGGGTTAAGCAGATACGAGGTATGGGACAATGTAATTTTACCTTTGGGTGCAAAAACACAAGAGGTTAGAGCATTTATTT
Organism: Protopterus annectens; assembly: GCF_019279795.1. Taxonomy (NCBI): domain Eukaryota; kingdom Metazoa; phylum Chordata; order Ceratodontiformes; family Protopteridae; genus Protopterus; species Protopterus annectens. Next base: position 1,303,110,591 of record NC_056745.1, on the reverse strand, counting down.
TAAATAACAGAGACCTTTGGTGACTTTTTTGACTGTACAAGGTATGGGGAGATTTTTGTATGAATATGAAAAAGACAAAATAATAATCCTTGGAATGAATATATAATAAAAGCATATTTGGGTGAAACTAAAAAGAAAGTTCATATACAGTTTTGAACTGAAGTAGAAAGACAGATTTTTATAAGAACATTTAAAAAAATATATGTAGAGAAATAATAAACATTTCAAATGTTTATGACAATAGGGGTTTATGGACAGGGGCATAGGATTGCAATTTCATTCTGAAAATGGAAATGGAAAAATTGTACATATTCTGGGTATTATAAATGTTGATGGTAACAGAGGTGCTGCAAAATATTGGGGACAATCAAAGACATGAAATCTTCTTGGAAAAGACAGACATTTAGTTAATAACATAGACAAAAGGAAATGTTATATACATGGTAAAACAGGACATGAAGCAAAAAAATGTCAACTTGAATGTTATAAATGTAAAAAAAATGGGACATTTATGGATGGACTGCAAAGAAAAAGAGAATGAGTTAAGTATTATGAAGCACAATAAAGAGAAAGAACAAGAAATGACTGAAGATGAAATAGAAATAGATGAAACTTTAGAAAATAGGTAGATATTGAAAAAAATAATAAAGGAGATGAATTAGAGATAGGCTCAGAAGTTAGTGATGAAGAAGATATAAACTGGAAAATAGCACAAGGAAAAGAAAATTATATTGATAAAGATAGAAAAATAAAATGTAAAGCTATTAATATGAAGGAAAAGAAGAAAGGGAATGGATAAATATTTTCTTAAAAGATATTAGTATAGGGTGCTATTTCCTAAACTAAGAAATTAGAAAATGAATAATTTAAGGATTCTTTCAGTGAATGTTAATAGTAAGAACAATATTACAAAAAGGATAACATTTTTACAATGGTGTAACAAATGTGATGTTGATATTATTATTCTAGAGTACATAAAATTTTTGACATAGGGAGAAAGATTACATACAAAAATATGGGATGGGGACATAATATGGAACATAGGAAATAAAGGTTGTTCAGGAATTCCAGTTTTATGCTGAAGACTAGTGAAATTTTTGGATGACATATTCGTTAAAATTGGAAGATTAACAATTACAGATGTAAGCTGGCAAGAAAAGGTGTATAGGATTATTGCTATATATGCTTATGTGATCAGTAAAGAAAGGGAGAATTTATTTCAGAAAAATATTGGATTATGTATTTGTAAATATGGCTATAATTTCAATTGGGATTTAAGGGGAATAGAAAGAAAACAGGAAAGATGTAAAAAAAAAAAGATGAAAGCAATGAAATATGGAAAATTGGCTATATGGAAAAACATGGGCTTACAGTAGAGTTACTTTAAAATTTGAATTTGATTATTTTTTAGTATTAGAAAAATATGTATAATGGTAGAAGAAAGTATTGCAACCGGTTTCTCAGATCATTTGGCAACATGGTTGAAATACATCATAATAAAGAACATATAAAGATAGGAAAGGGTATAAAAAGAATAAACAAAAAGGAATAGAATGAAAAAGGAAAGAAAGACAATCAATTATGAAAGGATAATTTTATAGTTATGTTAACTGGTTGGAGTGGTGAATTATATTTAAAAGAAAATATAAAGATAGTTATTTACATTGGCAGAATAAAGTAAGAAAAAAAAAGTGCAAATATGCTAAAACATATAGAAATGCACTGGATAATTCAGAATGTAATAATAGAGGTTATTATGAAAAAGAACTCTATACAATATTTATAAGAAAAAATATGAGAAAACTAAAGAATGATTGTGTAAACAAAGATGTGCTACAAGGAAGAAAAGAAAAAGTTTCACCTTATCTAAATAAGACAGTGAAGGAGGATAGTAGCATAATAAGAAGAATGAAGGATAAGGAAGGTAATATATAGAAAAGTCAGTAACTTATTATGGAAAACATTGTAAGGTATGTGGAAGAAATGTTTAGTAAAAGAAGAGACATAGTGTAAAGACATGAGAAGAAACATTTTCTGAACAAATCAATAAAGAATTTGAAAAAAAAAATCACACTATCTGAATTAGAAAAAGTATTCAAACAGTTAAATGCAGAATCTGCATTTAGTCCAGATGGTGTTGGGTTTGAAATGTATAAAATCTAGAAAGATAGCAGAAAATTGATTTAATATGTATATTTAATGAATGGTTAAATGAAGGATTAAAGTACAAGGAAATATGTAGTGGCATATTAAAATTTATATGCAAAAAGGGAAGGCAAAGAAGATATAAACATTGGAGACCAATAGTTCTAAATAATACAGATTATAAGATATTTATGAAAGTAATACTAAAAGATTTGACAATAAGATGCAATATATAATGGAGGAAAGTGTATATGTATAAAAGGAAAAGGATGCCAAGAACTATTAATGATCATGACAGAAATTATAGATGATATAAGAAGGAAGGAAGAAAAAAGATAATACTATATATGGTAGATGATATTAATAAAGCATTTGATTCAGTACAGCATGAAATAATGTGGAAAATAATGGATATGTATAATGTTAACAATAAAATCAAGCAAGTGTGTAGAACAGCCTATAGGAATAAAAAAGTAAAAGTCCTACTCAATGGTTGGCAGAATTTGGTAGGAGTATAAGACAAGGGTGTCCCATGAGTAGCATCTTATTTTAGTCATAATTCAATAGTTAGAGAAGTTAATCAGAAAATGAAAAATGCAAATTACAAAGTTCAAATGGAAGTTTAAATTCCAGCTATGATATATGCAACTGATGTAATTATAACAACTAAAATTAGAGAATGGATGAGAGAGGTTATCTATTTAGTTGAAATTGAAATTTAAAAGGAAAACATTATGGTTCTTAATAAAGAAAAAAGTAAAGGAACTGGTGACATGATAAAAAAGCAGGCATACAATTTTCTATTAAAGAAATGTCTGTTCTAGAAATAAATTTTGATAAAAAAGGCAATAAGAAGAGACTGTATGTAATAATAAAAGAAATAAAATATATTTATATATTATGGAAAACATATAACTTAGCATATAAAAAGGTACATTTGATTAATTCAGTATTAATTGGTAAACTAGCATATTTATCCAGTATTGTCATGATTTCTAAAATATATAAAAAAAATGTTATTAAAAATATTCTTCTCCTTTATATGTGGATCGAGATTAAATCCTGTTAAGAGGTTAAAGAAGAAGGGGGATTAGGTATAATAAATCCAATAGTTTATGCTAGATCATTACATTTGTATAAGGTATTGAAATGGTTAAATGAAAATAGTTTATGCTGCATCATTAAGTTTGTATTAGGTATTGAAATTGTTTAATGAAAAAAATGAGAAATTAGTGACAAATGTCTTTAAGTACAAGGAACTCTGGAAAAGAATAAGAAAGAATAAAATAACAAAATAATGTTTTAATGAAGAAATAGAGAATTATCAACAAAAGATAAAAATGTTGAACATAAAGATCAATAGAGAGGAAGAAGAAAATATAGTATAAAAATATTATGAGGAAGTATTAATCCATGGGAAAATATTCCAGAACCAAACATTAAAGCATTTAAAGAAATAAATAAATGGTACAGACATAATGTTGAATGTCAGGATTTCCTATGGAGATTGGGAATAAAAAAATTACCCGTAAATGCAAATATGACTTACAAAAAGAAAAGTGAAAGGATATCTTTGTATCAAATTGAGAAAATACAACAGAACACAAAATGTAGAAAGTAGACTTAGAAAAGAAAGTGTTTTATGAGTTTGGGTATTATTGAATGGAAGAATTAATAAAATATTCAATGAAAACTGGATATTGTCACTAATATTAAAGAAGGTTAGAGTATGATTATGGAAAAAGGAGTGGTGTTGATGTAAAAATATATGAATGGTAAGTTTGATGTGTAAAATATGAAAATGAAAATGACTTAAAATGATTGTATAAATTTGAAAAAAAAAAAATATATATATATATATATATATATATATATATATATATATATATATGTGTGTGTGTGTGTGTGTGTGTGTGTGTGTGTGTCTGTGTTTGCGCGCACACGCAAATCTGTATATAAATAAAGGACCCCTACTCTTTTCAATAGGTGCAATGGGATCTTTTAAATCCACCTGAACTACCACCAACTCAAGCAGCTGGGACCTCAGTTTAAAGTTTCGTCCAAAGAATGATGCACTCAGGGGTGCAGCACCCATCTTCTGCTGCACTGCATTGTCAGTAGTCGATTTACCTGGTGTGATAATGATAATCTCTTGGATAACCAGAAGGCAAATAAGTAAATGACTGTAAGAAACAGTGTGTAAATTACCATCAGAGGCAAGTGAAACTTATTTAAATGTAATGCAATGCCGCATCTACAAGAGCAGAATATTTTTTTTAAACTAGAACAGAAGAAAAAACCTTTCTATATATTTTTAATGGATGAGAGACAATATGAAAATACTGAACCTGCATTTTGAGTAAGATACAGATAGTTCTAAATCAGTATTTTCAGTGTACTAACCAGATTGTGCTAATTAAATTGATTTATCAGAAGATTCCATCTCTTCAAACTAGAGTTGTTCTGATAATGATATAATGCAGAGCTACTCAAAGTCCTGAAAGACTCAAGGCTGTTAATTTTAAAAACTCAGATTATTGCAGGTACTCTCATAAAGATCATGGCTCAATTTTCCATATATGTTGATTGCAAATTTTCACAATAATGAAAGAAAAAGGCATTCAGGTACTTAGACTATTGTCTGAAGACAACTTTAGCATTTTTCTTAGTTTTCTGATTTAAATATGAAATGCTTTCTGCTTATTGAACATTTCTATGCAAGATAAAAAGAATGTTGGCTTAGGTGTCTTAAGCAACCAAAATGGGGTCCTCAAAATTAATTTCTAAATTGCTTCCTACATTGTGGATGCTGGACTAGTCTCAAATTCAGGCTGCTTGACTCCTTGTTTCTGCTTTGGTTTAAGTGTGTGAACAGTGAGAAACAATGATTATGCCATTAGTTTACACTTAATGACTACTGTTGCACTTTTCATCTGAAAATGGTGTTATTAAAGTATACCAAGCAAAATATGCTGGCAATGAATGAACCCTCTATCTCTGGTCTCTGTGGCAACTTGATACCATACTTTATTTAACAGCTACAGGTCCTGTCTCTGGACCAGGTGATATAGCAAGTGCAGCTCTTGATACCACTTTATCTCATACAGGGATGTTATGCAAGTGATGAAGTGTTGGAGAACTACATCACAGTCTGAATATAATCAGGTGAACTTTAAAATTACTTGAAGCTCAATATGTCTTCTTATTTTACTAAAGTCTTTAGTGGAATATCTTCCTCTTAGCCATCCCAAACTAAGTTTCATTGGCAAGCAGCTTGGGAAAATCTGCAGACTTTTGGGCTTTGTGAATCAAGAGAAGATTCCTGTTGTATTTAACAATTGTTTTAGCTACCAGGCCCCTTCTTTATGTTCACTGTGTCACACTGTACAATAATTAATGTCTATATAATATGTAATTATTATTTATTGAACAACTAGTCTGTGCCCCTATTAATTAGAAGTGCATTATGATAGACACATATACAGTGGATATAAAAAGTATACACACCCCTGTTAAAATGTTAGGATTTTGTGATGTAAAAAAATGAGACCACAATAAATAATTTCAAAACTTTTCCCACCATTAATGTTTGGTATCCTTCTCCTGACTGATACTTTTCAACAATGAGATCCCTTTGAGGCTTTGTAAGATCTCTGCGAACCATGGCTTTTGCTGTAGCAGGCAACTGAGTAAATGTAAGGAAAATCCTACTAGGACAGCGGAACTTTATTTGGGGTTAATCAGAGTCTCTTTAATTGATGGCATGTGTGTACCCAAGAAGACCGAATAAATTCCCCTAACAGATTTGTTTGTCCAATGGGTTGGCCCAGTAGCTGCAGAGAAAAGTAATAATGTCTCATTGAGAAAGTATTTGGCTTGCTTAAAGCCCATTTCCATTGGCTGGATGAGTTTGGGGGCATCCTTCAGTATGACCCTGCTATTGCATGCATGATGGTTACCTCATGTTGCATTCTGAGCAATACGATCATGAGCCAGCCTGATGAAGAACTCTGCCATAATGTCATTGCAGCTACCAGTATAGGTCCTACAGGGATTAATGATAGAGTTGATGGCCAGCTGGCAGCAGTAGAAAGGGACCCCATGTGATAGGCTAATGCACAGTATATAGCAACATGGGTAAAGAGACATCTAGTCCACAGCTACAGACCACCTCTTATCGTTAAATATTTTTTTCTTATTTTCTACAGTATATTTACTAATCAGGTATGTGTGTGTGTGTGTGTGTGTGTGTGTGTGTGTGTGTGTGTGTGTGTGTGTGTGTGATATTTATATATATATATATATATATATATATATATATATATATATACACACGAATCACATTCACATTGCCAAAAGTACAGTTCTCCGAACCACACTTTGCCGTGACCATAACTCCGAATTTACACTTTTCTGAAATGGCACTTTGCCAAAACGGAAAATAGTTAAACCACATTAACTAATTTTCTCTAATTTTTGCAGGGGGCAAGTCCTCCTGCACCCCTCATGTGCAGCCCCCTACACCCCCTGCTAATTATATATACTAACTCTGAGATTGCACTACAGTGACAACAGTATATAAACAGGCCCCACAACATGGTTGTCATACTGCAGTGCGATCGCAAAGTGTGTTTCGGAGAAGTGTAAATTTGGAGTTATGGTCTAGGCAAAATGTAGTTCAGAGAACTGTACTTTCAGAAATGTGAATGGGAACCATATATACATATATATCTATATATATATATTTGCTGTTTGCAATATGTATGCCTGTTCACTGAGACCTCTGCAGTGAATAAAATTGGCATAATGTAAGGAATAAGCACATTTTCAATTGTTTGGATGAATGACTTTTGTTTGGGTGGTTGTAGTTCAGTATGAATGTTCTGCTTCTAAAGTTCATTAATATAAAATTGGCATTGTTATTGCAGTACTTGGCAGAACTGGTGTACTGCTGCTCTATTCCAACATGCATTTTTCATGACTTGATACCAGGTACAACAAAGGAAAATGTATGCCATTTACAGTTTTAGTTTTGTTAAATAAGAAATAATAATTTTTTTAGTATGGTACTGCTGATCAGATGCCATCAGAATAGATTAGAATAAGTTGCAACCATCATTTGTGCAGTGCTGAGGGAGAAGTGGGAACAGAGCTAGTGCCAATGGCAGGATGACTGTTACTCAAGAAATCCTTTTTTCCACTGTTATACTGCTAACAGCATATATTAGTTCCTCCCCACCCCCTTTTTTATAGATTCCTTTATTTTATTTTGTGTAACTGTAAAGCATTAGCATTAGTTATCTAACACTCATACTGAATGAGTCATTATTGTTGTTAAACATTGCACTCCGCAACTTACCCCCACCACCTTTTTTCCACATTGGATTTTTCTTTGTATTTTAAGCAGTACCATTAGTCAACTGAAATACATGTAGATGAAAAGCTGGTGTGCATGGCCATCTGCCAACTTGGGCCTTCTATGTAGGGCAAACATCCAGACCTTTCTAACAATGGATTGCCCTTCATCTAAGTGATATTTAATGTCGACGTCCTAGGAGTACTGTTTACCAACCCTTCTACACATTATGTTTTTGTTGGGATAGATTTGATTACTGGGTCACAGCTGTCGCTTTCTTCAAAACATAAGATTCTTGATAAAAAAGAGAACATGTGGATAGTTAACCTAGGGGCCATGTTCAAACCTGTGTTAAATGAATATTGGTGAATATGTTTGTTGTTTATTATTTACTTTTTATTTGATCTTTGTGTGTTAAAATCTATATCGAATGAAGTCATGTTTTATTGGTAAACTGTACCTTTAAATGCTAGTATATTTAAGTCATGTGTTTGCATTAACCCAGCTTTTGCACTGATGATGCCAGTGGGTGAAACCGGTTTGCAGAGTTTGTTACAGCCAGACCATCACTTTGGATTGTAGAGTTTGTTACTGCCAGACCATTATTTTGGACTATTGCAGAGTTTGTTACTGCCAGACCATTATTTTGGACTATTGCAGAGTTTGTTACAGCCAGACTATCAGGCTTGCAGCATTTGTTACAGCCAACTGAGTTTGTTATGGAATAAAAGCCACTATTTGGGATTATCTGAGCCTCACTCATTCTTTAATTGCTGTGGATACCATGTTGTGGGGCCTGTTTATATTATGAAAATGGCGAATACTGTGAGTGCTGGATTTATCTGTTTGTGACACACACATACATACATACATGTATATATATATCTTGCATAAGATCCAGTCAAGAATGTAGTGATTACTATATAGGTGATTCGTCTAGCAATTGTGATGACCACTTCTACTTGCTTAGAGAAGGCCTATACATGGAAGCCTTTGAGGCTGTTATGATTACTGTCTAGGGTAACTGAGTAAGTTTAAGAACATCGAGAAGAACATCTGAAAGTGTGACTGTAATCAATCCATGCTGAGTTAACAGTGGCATAGATAAAGTGAAAGCATATTTTCTTATGAGAAACAAGCCTACATTTAGGCATATTCCAGTCTGGTTTTATGCTAATAGTAAGAGCAGATGCAGCAACATGGCAACAGTGAAGGTAAGGCTTTATCAAAGAAATAATACCTCCCACAATTCTGAGTGTGGGTTAAGTCTAAAAATCTGGTACCAATCAATGACACTAGTTGGCAGGAAATAATCTGGCTTGATTCAGCATTTAGAAAAAGAAAATATACATTTTCTAAGTGGTTTATTTTTATAATAAACTACTAATGCCGAGACTGGCTGTCCTGAATCCTTAATACAGTAGTTAATTAGGATAGTTACAATATTAGATTTAAATGCTCTGACACTGCATTTGATAAAAATACAGGTTAACCTCAGTGTCACCACCAAGGAGGATTAATATTTAAGGAAAAGCAGAAAATGTATTATGCACAAGAAGCAGAATATATCACTTATTGGTAAAAAGGAGAGAAAGGACTTCAACACATAAGGATTTCTTTTTATATTCAGTCATGCTTGAAAGTGAAGTATTTAGTGAAAGAGATCACTGATATATTTGAGGTTAGAAGTGTAAGAGAAAAAGGTGCTATGATCATAATGTCAACATGGTAGTTAGGTAATATGACTAGAAAAACATATATGATTAAATTATATGGTTACTGCATTGTATTGAATGAGTAATAGAGAAAGCAATAGTACAGGGAAGCTGCAAAAGCAAGGCAGCAGCATGAATAGGCATAGCAGGATAAGCTGCAAATACATTTGGGAAATAAGGGGAGGAAAGTTTAGAGAAAGCAGGTATAAATAAAGGGTTTACAAAGGGGTGGGTGTGCCAGCAGCAGGGTTGGACGGTAATATCTTTATACTATTCTGAGAGAAAGCATAGAGTTTATATTGTATTTATAGCACAGAGTTATTAAATACATTTATTTATTTATTTATTTAATAAGCAAGAAGAACTGACCAATAATATGTTGTTGTTGTTGTTTGTCTTTCGGCTTTTTCCCGGTAAGGGGTCATCACAGCGGAACTCTGGTCCGCTAATGATTGGCAGTAGATTTTTTTACGAAACACCGAGGTGCCAGCTCGATGCCCAACCTTCAACAAAGGCACGCCCATTTACGCACGCATGTCTTTCGAATGCTACCCAACCGTGGGGAGGACATGCAAACTCCACACAGAAGGCACTCCCAAGCCACGCTGAGAATCGAACAGGAGAACCTCTTGCTGTGAGGTAACAACGGTACCGCCATACCACTGCAGCATAACTGACCAATAATATGTGAAATCCGGAAAATGGATTCCAAAAAATTCACCTCAGAAGTGAAATTTGAAGCATACATTTTTTGTAGTCCATTTCAAGAATTCTTAAAAACTGTAATTATTATCAGAGACCTGATCATAATTCATTGCAATGCACTGGAAATGTTAGCTGCTCCAATATATTACCAGTTTAAAAAAGCGTAGGAATACATAATGTTCAGAATGCAGAGCTGTCAATGCTTTGGATCCAGAGTCATGGACAACCCAAAAATAATCTGGAACAAAATCCCTAAATCGGGAATGCATCTAAAATACTGGTGCTTTTGTCTTAGAAAGATGATAGAACAGAACTTAAATTAGCATACATTTTCTAAAGTCTAAATGTCCTAATTTGTTTATTGTAATCCATCATTTTTTACACAAAATCAGCAACTTTAGCAACAACAGAGCAAAATTTTGAGTTAAATAAGGGTAATTTGAAAGGTATGTTAACAGCTTTTAAACCTGTCGGATGGTCAGAGGTACACTTTGGTTCTGGCTATTTGTTAGACAGTACAAAGTGGGAAATCCTACTGGAAATTTGGTCCCTGGCAAAAAACTAAAGTAGTACAAATCTGGATACAATTGTTCGATAAAGTGTCAAATGGTGAAACTTCTCCAGTTACTTGGAAAGAAGCAATGATAGCAGTAATTCTGAAAAAAGATAAAGGTGTTTTGTTTCTTCTTACAGACCTTTATCAATTTAAAATCATGATTATGAAGTTTTTATAGCAATGATTGCAAAATGTGTTGGTACTGTACTACTGAGAATTATACATAGTGACCAATGTGAGTTTGTGGGAGGACAGTAGATGGCTGATAATATTATTAGAGTTAAGATGATTTTGCAAGAAATGCAAAACAATAAAAAAAAAAAAAACAGGAAATGGTGATTGCAGAGAAAGCGTTCAACAGTCAGGTGGGTTTCCAGACAAAATAGCAGAGCTGAGAGCTAGGTTATAAAACAAGATTGTTTTGAAAAGAAGCATGAGGCAGGGATGCCTGGTCTCTTCTCTATTATTTGCCTTGGATTTGGAACCTCTGATGTTATTGTTAAGACAACTGAATATTCAGAGAATTGTAGGAGTAGTGTCATCAAGAGCAGTTAGCATGTTTGTAGATGGCATTTTAATAACAGCAGGAAATTCTTTGGAAGGAATCTCTATTTTATGGAATGTAGTGGAGGAATTTGGACAGGTATCTATTTATGGGTTTGCTCTAAGTTAAAATAAACAAGACAAAGATGCAATACCTGGTCATTAATTATGTACCATATGAAGTTATCAGGTTAAATTATATCTATTTGTGGGTTAATTCTAAGGTAAAATGCTTAGGTATTCAGCTATGTAGTTCAGTGGTGGAATCGCCCAGATTTACTTATGAGCAGGTGTGAGATAAGTGTACAGAGCAGACAGGGAAATAGCAACAAATTTCACTAGATCGTAATCAAAGGGTGCAGGTTATTCAGTCCTTTTTATTGCCTCAGTTTTTTTTATCTGGAACAAGCATTTTGGTATTTGCCAACTGATCATTTTTTGAAGAAGGTCAATGTATTTCTAGATTTTTCTGTGATTATGAACAATCGAGAGTTGCACGGGAGTTGGTGGCGTTGAAGGAAAAGAGTGGTCTAGAGGTCCCAGATTTTAAAACATATCTGCAAGGAAGCCAGTTAGCTATCATTAGATCTTTGCAACCAGATTATAGTCTGATATGGAAGTAAATGTTGTAAATGGATAAAAGGAGTTTAAATAGGTCTGGATTTACTCCCTTTGCTATTGTGGACCCCAAGAAAAAAGCTGCATACTACCTTGGTGGGGAATTGTAAAAACAAAGGGGGACGTATGTCCAATAGGAGAAACATTGCAGGCTAGGATTTCTCAGCTGATACTACAGAGATGCAGGAGAATTCAATCAGAAATTAAGCATTGGTCTCAGCTTCTGACAAGGAAGAGAGTTAAGAATGGGAAGAAGCAAAATCATACGGACAATCAAAAAAAAAAAATTAAAAGATCCTACACTTTCCAGCTTCCGAATCTTAATAAAAAATTCTTCTAAACTAATCTCTCACCATGAAATTATGGAGATGATAACTATGGTAAAGGTAAATATTCAGGACCTGATGACAGAATCTGAAATATATTCTCATTTCTCAAAATTATTTGCACCTTTAATGAAACAGCCAAGTCTAAGCAGGGAAGTCATCTTAGATTTATTCTACTCATGTTTCAAAAATTTCACATTTGGTTCTTGTAAGGTCAGCAGATATGTGTGCAGTCCCACAATTGCAGATCTATACATGTAATCAATTTCAAGGAGGCCCATACCTTCTTCAGAACAGGGAATATATAATCTTGGTATGCACATATTTTTATAAATCATTTGATGAGCATGAAGCATCCTTCTTGTTTTCCTGTCTAATCTATCCAACATCTATTGGGATCAGTCAGTCACTCCAAAACTGTAAGTTAGGACAGGAAGAGCCAATTGGTTTATAGCTTGAATTTTGTTCCTAGATGTCAATGCGGTTTTCAAAATTAATTTAAGTCCTCTAAAATATGCCTTACTAAGTTTTATTCACATTGTTCATGTTTTATTGTTGATCCTTCATAGATTCCCAAATATTTATAAACTCCGTCTTTCTCAAGTTCTTTTATATCACATTCTTGTCAAAAACTGACGATTTCTTGGTGCTGCAGCTTTCCTGCTTTAAAGGTTGTTTTTGCACATTTATAAAGACAAATGACATTCTTACATCATCTGGAAAAGTTTTGACTACTTGCAGTTGTGCTTTCAGTTCCTCATCTGATGAGCTATACAGTTTTAAATCATCAACAAAGAGAATATTAGAAGTCCTTGCACTTTGTTGTTTTCTAGGAGCCAAATTAGAGCCATGGCCTAATCTACTAAGTAGACAGTTAATGGGTTAAGGGCAAGACAGAATAGCAGTGGTGACAGGGACTCATCCTGGAAAATCCCCCTTTGAATTTGTATCCCTGGAGTAATAATTTGTCCTTTATAATGGCTTAATTGCAAAGTGGTCTGCCACTGTTTTATGGTCACTATAATGTAATCGATCAGTGTAGGGTGTATCTTATACATTTTTAAGCACTCTTTTATACATGAGTGTGGGATACTGTCAGATGCTTTTGTGTAGTCAATCCATGCCATACTTAGATTCTTCTTCTCCTTTTTATAGTTCTCCATTATGACTTTATGTAGCAACAAATGATCCTTTGTTCCATATGTCTTGCTTTTATTACCCTTTTGTTCTATTGTCATGATTGAACTTTCTTCTAAATGACTATGAACTCTGTCGGCATCAATCAGTGTATAATTAATACGTCGTTGAAAGGTAAGTTATTGGTCTATAATTTTTCGGATAGCTTGCAGCTTCACTCTTAAGAAGGAGCATTGTTTTTCTTGTTGTTAACCCGGCTGGTGTCTGTTCGGGGTACGCAAACAAATAGTTCATACTCATGGCTAAATCTTTATACAAAGATGTTAACACTTTTAGCCAGAAATTAGGTACTGTATCTGGGCCTGGAGTTTTCCAATTAGAGGCTTTTCTTAACTTTATTTCAATCTCCCTGGCCATTACTTCATCCCATTTCATATCCTGTACATTTGAACATCTTATTCTTTCTTTTACTTCTTCTATCCATTTAGCATCTTTGTTATCTTCCACTAGATCTTCATAGATATTTCTCCAAAATGTATCTATTACTTCTTTTTTGTGTGATTTTTCAATTCCTTTTGCCTTGTTTTCCAATTGTCTATAGAACTTTTTGGGGTCAGCAATAAAATGCTTATTTTGGTACTTTTCCTTTATATTTATCTGCATGTCTTCTACGTTTTTCCATCTGTGCTAAGAGTTTTAGTTTGTTGTTTGCAACAGTGTAAGCTAGATCCTGATCTGTTCCAATACTGTGCATTGCTTTTATCACATCTATCTTTCTACTTCTATGATGGTATTCGATTTCTCCCCTTTCTTTCCCTTACTACCCTGTGTTCTTATAGTAGAACTTTACCTGTTATAAAACTAGCTGCACAGTAATATATTCTGTTTACTTCTGTTATATCACATGGATCTCTATGGATAGTCTTAATTACTGTGTTCATTTGTTTTATCAAACTTCTAACTTTTTGGATTTTATTGACCTTCTTCAGTCTATTTCTTTCATTAATCTTAATATGTCTATCTCTATTAAATCAAGCAGCTCTTCTCTTAGCTCATTTTCTTCTAAACTGAGGACATTTTTTCCCCTGCAGGCGGTCTATAGAAGGTTCCATAGCATCTTCCTGTGGCACATTCTCTCCAATTTCATCCAGTATCATCTGTTACTCTTGTCATATGGCAACTCACTCGCCCATCTCTCCTCAACATTGACTGCATCAGAGTTGCTACATTTTCCTGTTCCTTCCCTTGCTATCCAGCTCCAACTGAAAGTTTATACTAGTTTCTTGTAGAAATCTCCAAAATGTCTTCATATTGCGGCTGATCAGTTGCTTCCCATTCCACCAGTTTCTTCTTAATTTGGATGTTCATTACTCTGTCCTACTGTGGTGTTTTCTGAGTTAGATTTTCTACACTAAATCCTTCACTTTGCATAACCTCAGTTTCGTTTTCTTTAACTTCTCCATTACTAATCTTCTTTTCTCCTTTTCCTCCTTGTCTTCTTAATTTTTGTATTGTAAAGTTTTCCATGTCCAGATTCCTTTGCCTGTATTTCTCTTCAAATATCTTTGGTGCTGCTCTTTTTGTATTGATTAGTTTTGATTTTTCTTTTGCATAAATATTACACTGTTAAATCTCTTTTTCTTTCCCATGTCCATATTTCATCTTCAGATGTCTCCTGATCTTCCTATTTCTTCTTACTTTGGGGACTCATGCTGTAATGTAACTTGTGTTAGACCTTATACACCAATTCCTTCACTTTGCAGGCACTCAATAACTTCAACTTCTATTTTTTTACTTCTACTTTACTAATCTTCTTTTCTACATTTCCTCTTTGTGATATTATTTTTTTATTATGAAATTTTTCATATCTGGATGCATTTTCCAGTGTTTCTCTTCAAATATCTTTGGGGATGCCTTTTTTGTATTGATTAATTTGGCTTTCAACTTTGCATAAATATTGCACCATATCAAATCTCTCTTTCTTTCCTATGTCCATATTTCTTTTTTATACCTTTCAAAAATCTCTAAATTTTGCTGATTATATTTTCACACTTCCTCAGATGTTTCCTTATCCAAACAGATCAAAGTTTCTTAGTCTATATAATGTTTTTCACAGATCTGTTGTATTAATGAACACATTTTTTATTTGAAGCTTCTGACAGTTTTTTCTTGAGGAACTATTTTCTTTCCTCTAATTTCTCTCTTAATCTTTTTGTATATCTTGTGTCCAGAAATTCTGGGCTTGTTGCGTAATAGCAACAATACATAATTTCTTTCTTATCCTCAATAGTCCACTCCATCATCTTTATGGCTCTGCTTTGGCCTATCAGTTTTTGTGATTTTTTGGACTGCTACTTGCTTCTATAATGGGGGGGGGGCATCCATACCGCTCGACCTGGAATAATCAAAAATCTGGACAAAGGCCTGTGAAAAATAGGTACAATTGGTCAAAAATCTGTACACTGATTAACATAAAATTTGTGTGCATAATTATGTAACCCCACCCACTCCAATGGAATTGTAGGATGCCAACTTTTAAACGCAATTGAACAGAAAATATTAACCACAAATATAAACAAAACAATAGTGTTTATTTATGTTAATATTTGAACTTGTATCAAACTTTGAACTTGTGGAAAACTAAAATACAAATTTTCTTTTATAAAAATAAAATTAACTGCTTCTACACTAATATTAAATAACACAAAATATAACCAGAACAAAACTGTTTTATTTATATTAGCATCTGAACTTGTTTATATAAACATCTCCTACCAAAGGTCATAAATTCCAACTTTCCAAGCCATGCTACAAGAGTTTGGGTACATGTTGTACACAGCCTGGGAAGCTCCATGAAGACACAGGGATCTAGGCAATACTAATATAAGCTCTTTACAGTTAGCCTGAGCATGTCAAGCAAACCATGTGGGAGGAAATGCAGTAAGTCTTACATATGAGGGTAATCCAGTCATCCCTGGGCCTCATCCAGTGTGCCAGTTTCAAGAAAAGATGTGAGTACTGGGATCTGGGTAGACAATCAAAAACTAACTAGTAATACAGAAGTAAATGTTTACTCCAATTTTGGAATGGATGAAAATTTAGAGCAGCAGATTGTCAAGTATCTGACCTCTATTGGGCTAAACAAGGGTTACTGGTAGATACCCTCAGCAAGAGAAAGATTAGCATCTCCTACCCCTATTTGGGATCTATGAAATCAAGAATTTCCAAGCACCTTTTCTGGTGGAGCTGGAGCCTGGAGTCTGGAGACTATGTCCTGGCCTATATAAATGATATTGCCATCTTACTCAGTCCTCTCAGGAACAATTGTAACATTAGAGAGAGGAACTAGGAAGATTAGAAAAATGTCTGGGATAATTATCAAGGCAAACAAATATCAAGTAGGAATATCTGAGCTTATCTTAATCATCCTGTGGTTGGTGAAAAAAATGTGGCCAGATCTTGCCAAGGTAGAGGCCATCCACGGTTACCAAAAGACAGGTACAAGGATTTCTTGAAACAGTATGGTATTATGTTTATTTATTTATTACATTTGATAACCAAGTAGGTGGGCCACTTTACAGACCTTTTTCAATCATAACCCAGATCCACAGAGCAACATTTGTAGAAACAAAGTAGATGGATGCATCAAAATATTAACAGCCCTGACTTAGCTAAGTGATAAAAATGCTGACCTTGATGCCCTGCTAATTCATCAAGATATGGAGCCGGGATGAGATAAAATGATTTCAAAAATGCTCACAGGAAGCTCATTGTCCATGATAGTCTCTACACCAAAGAGCTCTACACATGTACAACAAACATTAAAGATCTTTACAGAAGTGCCTATGGAGAAAAATGTTACTAAGAAGTGTATAATCAATTTTACTTGTGAAGTGTTTATTCTGAAGGCAAAAATATTAACTACAAAGCATATATGCAACCTAGATGCCCAGTTACTATTTAACACTGGCTTCCCATTCTATTTAAGCAACAGTGAACCCAGGACTGTGCTTCTATCATTACTAACTGGATGAACTCAGGAAGCGATCATGCCAGTTTCAAGATCTCCAGCTTCTCAAAACAGGAAGACATTTTCTAAAAGGTATAAACATCAATTGTGATGGCAATGCTGTTGAAAATTACCATTTTGATATAAATCTATACATTTCCATATTCCTGAAACAGGGAAAGGCAGCACAATTAAAAAGTACATGTAATATAGTGATTTTAAGTTTGGTGACAGAACAATGAGTGCCACTTGTTGAAAGTTAAAAGAGAAGTGCACATTTATTTATTTAACATTTATTTACCAGGAAAGTCTGACTAGGACACACACACAGTCACACACACATACATATCCTACATAAAACATTTTATCCAGCCCAGCAGCAGTCCTTGTTTTTATTCTTCACACAATCTCTATCCTCCATCTGCGTCACGTTCATCAGACAGAATAACTGTGAAAGGGCCAGATTGTCATAATAAGTAATAAAAATAACACTCTAAAAAGTGCAAAGTGCTCATACTATTATTACGAATATATATATTCCCATGCCCTATACAAGTATGGACTCTTCTTAGAGTCGAGCTTAGTTGTTGCCACTGACTAAACACATTAAAAATAACCTTAATACACTCCTTGAATCCAAATAACTGAAAGTATTCGGTATGGCAGATACTGCAGTTAAATAACTCAGATAAACTCATACCTACCTGTCATTCCCACAATCCCTAGCTAATCGATACAACACCCAAACTATAAAGTCAAGGTGAATCAGGCACTGTTAAAGAAAAAAAAAATCAAGAAGCAGTGATGTACTGAAAGTCTCTCAGAAGATGCAATTTAAACCACCTTCATCTAATTACATATTCAAACTTATATTAGAGCAATTCGTCTAACAGTACTTTAAAACCTACACAAATTAAAAAAAAAATTGTGAAATCCGTCGGATTTAATACATGCGCAGACTATACGAATGAATGAAAAGGGACAATAAAAGGAGCTCGCCTGTTATTAGTATGCACCCTAGGCCATGACTCAGAATTAACAACAGTCAAATGGCTGAAGTGTCGCCCATCATTACTTACGGGATACACCTGTCACTGTATTCATTTGCGATGGTCTCGATCCCTCCCCCCACTCCATGCCACTCCACATCAATACCTACTACTGACATATCAGGGCAGTGTTCTAGTCAAGCAGCAGAAAATCTGTATAGTCCTGTGGAATGAGGATGGCACAGTGGTGCACCAGTAGCATTACTGCCTCACAGTAAGAGGTTCTCCAGTTCAATTCTCGGCTGGGGTGCCTTCTGTGTGGAGTCTGCATGTCCTCCCTGCATTCATGTGGGTTTCCTCCAGGTGCTCTGGTTTCATCCCACGTTACAAAGACATGGGTCTGGAGCATTTCTCCCCAGGTGTCTGCTGAAAACTGGCTCATTCCAAGTTGGACTTTCCCAGTTAACAAATCTAAAATTAAAAAAAAAAAATAAATTAAAAATTAAATGTCCCACAACACAGACTGCCTTCAGTCTAAGTGCAACACTCTAGCAAAGGAGCTGTGCAACAAGGATTAGTCTCTCACTTTCGCATCCTTAATGGAACCTGAGGGAAAAAACGGCTTCACTGTATTGGGCATGCGTACAAAGTAAAAGGGTGGGAGTGGGATCAGTACGAAAGCATCTTTCCTAGGCTTCCAGCTATTGGGCACAGTTTCTCCTTTGTAAAATATGCCTGGAAGTTGTTGGTTGCAGTTAAGAGAATGCTCTAGAAAAGATAAAACCTTCATTATTTTTTCATGTCTATGTGGTTACGGACTTTGTTTAAATAAATAGTACATAGTTTAATTGCTTGCAGATTGAATGTTTTAATGTTTAAGCAAAATGTGGTGCATGTGCTACTGGAGAAAGAAAGCTCATTTGATATTTTAAATGGATAACTGCAGTTTTGCTGACAACCAGAACAACAGTGTAGTGTTGATATAATTTTGCAGCTAGTGAATGATCTAGAAAAGATAATAATATTTGAATGTTTGGTTTCTTAAGTGCGATTAATTTTTGATACTTTCTCTATCCTTAGAGCCCTCCTTGGCATCAGATGGCTTTTTTATTTCTTACCTGGAGGAGCCGGGGAAAGAACTGGTACTGGTATTCAAGAATTTTTTCATTGCTTCTCTCCTCCGTCTGCAGTGTGCACTGCCTGATTATGAAGAGAGATCTTTCAAAATAAGACTTCTTAGACCAGTGGCCATGTAATGGTCTGACTCTGCTGCAGCTTGACTGCTACAGCTGCACTTAAATTAAATAATGAACAACTCGGGGTTTTGCAGTTGCTCTAATTAATTTAAAATAAAAAACAGCAGCCTATTCCTGAGTCGTCCACTCGTCTCACCACTCCATTCATTTTTTTTACCCTGATCTCCTGAATCCTGAGTGCTGCAACCACATTACAAATGGAAAAAGATAAACAGAGCTAGTACACATCCCCTCAAGCCCTCAGCTGAATTCCAACAGACTGACAGTCTACTCACAAAGCTGACGTTATAGCACATGCCCTGCACATGATGACGTTGGTAAGAAATTTGTTCAAATAAAATGCAAAATAAAACAGGCATCCCAGTATTTTGCCCTCAAAACTGGTATTTACCAAGGAATTCAGTAGAGGTATGGGACCGTCCTTCCCCAGGGCCTGGCCCCATTGTAGGAATGTTTCCATATTTTGAGGATTCTACGCTGTTATTTTATCCAGTCCTGGCATCTGTGTGCCTACCAGGATTGGGCACTTTTTTATCTTGGGTCTTGTGCACCCAGCTATCTTTTTTAATTTTTGACCTACTTCTGTCCATGATATATGTTATATAAAATACAGTCTATATATCAATGTTGTCTTTGTGAGATTTTGTGAAAAACAGGGTCCACGTCATGAAGGTACTCAACAAGAATTGAAGATGAATTCAGTTTCAACAATACTACTCTCCTTTGCTTGCTGACTTATCTCTCCAGTCAGACCTAATCTCCTACACAGGTTGTCTGATACTTCTTTACTACTCCTTGATAACTTCTAGCATTTCCATAGGTAGTTGACTCTAAAGGACCTATATACTGGAATAAGGCCTCCTCTTATAGGTTCACAGGTGGTAGGGGGCCTTTTTAAGTCTGGTCATGCCTCCCAAAGGTGTGTCTGTAAGATGTTATGCCTACCCCCTTTAATAAAGCAACCCCCACTCTTTTAGAGAAATGCCATGTGATCTTTTATAACCACCTGCACTACCACCAACTCAAGAAAATATATAACATCTCATCTGAAGGACAGCACACGCAAGACTGCAGCATTTCTCTTATGCTGCATTGCAGTGTTTACAATCCATCTACCTAGTGTGGTAATAGAACCCACAACCTTTTGCACCAATAGTGAGAGTACTACATGTTGTGCCACCGACACAAACATCTACATGAGACACTATACAAGTTCATACATTTAATCTTGCATAATTATTTAAACTTTCACATCCATGGATACATTTTATTTATTTCTGCTGTACTCGTTCCAATTTACCTATGTTAGTTTTTTATAAGTTTCCATATTATTATTCAATACTCTAATTTGGGTGTAATGTAACTTACAAATAATGATTTCTGTATTTCTGATTTTATACAGCCTGTAGTTCTTAAAATGACCAACTAAGAAAAGAGTTATATATGAAGAGTAGTGGTCCAAATATGGAGTCCTATGAAACCCTACAGTATAGATGGCAGCCAGAATAATAACTGATTCCTGAAACTACCCCCTGCATGTGTTCCTGGAAGTGAGTTAAACCAGTCAAACAAAGTGGAAGACAGATCACAGTGAGACTGCACATACTCTGAGTTCATAACAGGCAGCAAGCTCCACAATGTTGAAGCTCAAAACAGCTAAACTAAAACCATTAAAATTCAGAACTTCACAAAGTCAAACATACCTTAACCTAACATCCCCCAAACTTAAGTAAAATAAGTTTTGCAAACAGGCTGTCCGTTTTACCCTATACCTCAGATTTCTAAATACGCAAACAACATAGCTGCATTGAGTCAAATAAAATCGAAAAGCATTTGAAGAACAAAATCACCTTTTTCCTCTACTCTGCGTACCTTGACCTCAAACACACCATTAAAGTCAAAAAGTAACAACTGCTAAAACATACTTGTTAAAGCCCCAAAACATTCTACACAACAGACAGTAGTATAACCAGAGGTTCCATCAGTGTTCTATAGTCCATGGTGTCAGATGCTGATGAGAGTTCCAAGAGGGTCAAAACTGTGCAGTGACATTTTTCATACCACCAAGAGATCACTAACTGCCCAAAGAAGGGCTCTCTTAATACTATTGGACTAATGTTAATATAGGTGGTCGTAAGCCTTCAAAAAAAGCTTCAAGCTGCAGTCTAACAACCATGTCAATAACCTTGCCTGAAGGCAAAGGTTAGAGATTAAGCAGAAAATTTTCATCATATTGGGTCCTTTTAGACCTTCCTGTTGGTTGTTTGCTATTTTGGTTCGTTATGGATTCCATGTTAGAACTCCCTAGAGTTTTTCGTGATGACTCCAGTTCTGCTCTTATTGGTGCTGTTACCCCTCCGGTTCCTGGCTTTTTGGGAACTCAAGGTGCATCGGGTATTTCTGTGCAAAAGACTTTGGACCAATTTTTGGTGTCGGGTGCATCTGGTGCACCTATTGTGACTTCTTCGACTGTTTTTGGATTTAATGGATCAGCGAATGCTGCTTTTGTTACTTCACCCGCTGTAACAGCTGTTCCATTGGTTTCATCTGCTGCTGTGGTTACTACTGTTTTACCTGTTGTTTCTGGTACAACAGGGGACGGAAATAGTTTTAGACCAGCTCATGGCAATTTTCGCTTTATGGAAGAGAGACAACAGAAATTTCTGAATCCCTTTGGGGATTTGGGAAGCTCTGTATCAGGTATGTTTCCTAAGAAAATTCAAGATGCTGTGAATGTGTTTGAAAAGCTTATTTTTCGGGAAACGCGATGTCACTTTAACCTGTTGGGCTTAAATAGATATACTGAACTTGACATTGCCCCTAGGGGGCTTAGAGCATTTAAGAATCCAGCAACACCATTTGATCCTACAGATCCTGTTGATAATGTATTTAAAGATAGATGGATTGCTGCAGCTCATTCTTGTGCTATGAAATGGGTGAATATATTGATAGAGAGAGAGCGCTTGCTCCAAAATAAATTACAAAGTAAACTTCAAGAAATGCATATAGATTTACTTGCCGACATAGGTGAACAAAAGGTTGGTGACATCTTTAAGAACCTGAAAGAGAAGTTAAATAAATTTGAAAATGAACAGGTAGATTTTAAATCTACTAAAATCAAGAGAGACATTAGAGACTACAATAATGGGCAGGCTTTTTTGTGGAACACTAATTTACGTTCTACATCAATGAGAAAGAACAATAAACAAAATAAGAAACAGCTGTCTGTTTCTTTTGCTTCCTCTGAAGGAGGTGGTTTCACTACTGATTCTGAAGGAGAGTTTCCGGAATTTCCACCATTACCGGAGGCTCAAAATCCACAGGCGCATAAACAGCGCTTTCAAACCCGTTCAGAGAGTAACCAACGAGGCAGTAAGAAAAAAGGAATTAATAGTTGCTCTCCACCGGGTGAAGTACAATTTAAACAAACTTCCAAACGTACAAGATGGAACTAACATTTGTTTTACTTCTCCTTCTTATGTTTCTAATGTTGTTAATCTGTCTGGACTTTCATTAACAGAAATTGAATTTTCTGTTTTAAAGTTGGGGTTGAAGTTTGTCCCTACAGTTGTTCCAAGAAATTATGTTACACAACAAGAAATATTTAGATTTATTAGGAAGTTACACTTAAAATTTTATTTTTCTCAGTATAATGGCTGTGGGTATAATTACAATGAAAAATACAGTTTGGAAAGTGATGTTAGCAACGACAGCTTTTTTTCTTGTCTTTCTGATGAGTTTGACTTTCAAATAGCGAATGCTTATACTCTTTTGGATACAGATGGTATTAAGTATCAGAGTAAATTTATTCCTCCATACACAAATAATACTATTATCCAATTTTCTGAAATGTTACAGTTTTCTTTACAACACTTGGTAAATTCTTTTGAAAAAAGTTCTTTTTCCTTTAATATGACAAAGTATGAATGGCTTGCGCTGAAGAATCTTATGAATAGGAATGATTTGATTATTAAACCTTCTGACAAGGGAAATAAGATTGTGTTGTTACATTATACTCAGTATTATGATATGTGTATGAAACATTTGAAGGATAGTTCCACGTATCAAATCTGTGCTCATAAAGATTATATGAAATCAATAGCACAATTTACTATTTTGATGGAAAAAGGTGTTCGTTTGGGCTATTTTGATAAAAAAGCCTTAGATACTAAATTTAATATAGATAATTGTTCACTGGCTACTTTTTATTGTCTTCCCAAACTGCATAAGAGCCTTTATAGTCCTCCTGGTCGCCCTATTGTGGCGGCTACTAACTATTTTTTACAAAATGTAGGAGAAGTGATACATAAACACTTATTGCCATATGTACAAAAATTGGACTCATATTCAGAACTCTTATGATTTTATTCAGAAAATTTCACATGTACATTGGACTCAAGATATGTTCTGGATCTGTTTAGATGTGGTGAGCTTATATACCAATATTAATCGGGATGGTATTCGAGCTTTACACTATTTTTTAGGTGACAGCCCTGTTTCTCATTATGTTTTGAATTTAACTGAGTTTTGTTTGTTTAATAATTTTTTTAGCTTTAATGAAAATATTTACCATCAAATTAAGGGTACTGCCATGGGGGCACCTTTTGCCCCCATATATGCAAATATTTTCATGGCTAAATTTGAATTAGATTATATTTATACTAATTTTGTACAGAATCATGTGTTGTTATACTTCAGATATATTGATGATTTGATTTTTTTGTGTCAGGGAGGTCTTGACTTAGTATCCAATTTTGTACTTGAACTCAATAATAACAACTGTGAAATTAAATTTGATGGCTTGCAAGTAGGGCCAAAAGTTAATTTTTTAGATATCACTTTTGTGGGGAAAGTAGATGAACCGATATTTACTTCGGTTCATCAAAAGTTTATTGATGGGAATCAATATTTGTTTGGAACTAGTTGTCATCCTCCTCATACTATTGAATCCTTACCTTATGGAGAAATTGTTAGGCTGTCTAGGTTATGTAATGACTATAAAAATTTAGTAAAACAGATTTGTAAACTTGTTGATATTTTTTTACATAGAGGTTATTCAATTCAATGCCTGATGGATTCTATAAATAAGTTTATTATAACTATAGAGGGTCATACTAGCCAGACTAATATACCTAAAAAATATAATAAAGTACAAACAGATGATATTTATTTTGTCACCACATATAATTTATTGAGTAATAAGATCTGGAACATAGTGAGATATTATTGGAAATTTTTAAGAAGTGATAGAGTTCTGAGTAAATTACTTCCTGCTAATCCTAAAATTGCTTACAAAAGGGGTCAAAGTTTAGGTGATATGTTAGTGAGAGCATATTATATATGCCCTACTGACAAGTTGAAATTTTCACTAAATACTTTTGGCACTGTACCCTGCTATACTTGTACTGTGTGCCCGTTGATAAAGTTAACATTTGACAAAATAAATAATAAAATATTTGTACCAATCAAATTGTTTTCCTGTTACACTGAAGGGGTTATTTATTGTCTTAAATGTCCATGTAATTTTTTCTACATTGGAGAAACTAAGAGAAAATTTAGGGTTAGATTGCAGGAACATGTTCATGATATTAGGAGGGGGGCAATAGAAAATTCAGTTGCATCACATTTCTTAGAATTTCATAACAGTAATGCAGATTTATTACAGGCAACCATTTTAGAGCAGATTTTTGTTAAAAAAGGTGATCATAAGTTATTAAAAAATATGTTACTATATAAAGAATCTATTTTCATATTAAAATATAATACATTATCACCGAATGGTTTAAATATGGAAATTAATTGGAAATATTTATTGTAATGTATGTTTTTGTTTAATTACGTTTCTTTTTTTCTTTATTTATGAAGTGGAGTCCCTTTAAATGTTATATTGATTAATTGATTGATTAATTAACTTTTAGTGGTATATAAGGGAGTGGTTTTGTACCATTATTTTGTACTCGTTGAAGGCTGTGGTAGCCGAGGCGCTAAGTCTTGTTTTAAGAATAAATCTTTTCTATGTGGAATCCTTGTTGTTTTTTCATCATATTGGGTCCTTTTAGACCTTCCTGTTGGTTGTTTGCCAGGTCAATAACCTTGCCTGCAAGGCAAAGGTTAGAGATTAAGCAGAAATTTTTCAGGCTATGAGGTTGCAGAGGTGTTTTTGTTTCTCTTAAGGCTAGGGATAAGTAAGGCCTGTCTTATGTTGTAAGACGAATCCATGTCCTTAGTGAGAGCCTTTCAATCTGGAAAATAATTTGACCAATAATATCCAGCTAAGATAATTACAAGCCTGGTCAAAAATGGAGCCAGTCAAAGTCAAGCAATTATTGTAATCAAAGCAAAGTTTTAGTAATTGCTGTACTCTTTAGGGTTTGAAAATGTTATTCTGTAAACAATGGTATGTGGTCATATGTTATCTACTGTTGATTCATAGCTATATGACCTGTGTTATTATTGTAAATAAGAAACATAATAAACATTAGATAGGAAAAAATGAAGCCAGTCCAAAAGATTCAGGTCAAAAGCCTGAAATCAGGATCATGAAAAGATCATTTGGATGAAATTGCACTACGCATAACTGAATGGTATTTTAGAAGGATCGATATTTTGTCAGCTGAATATTTGAGGTAGTGCTTCTGGCCTAATTTAAACAACCTTAAACGTGAAGGTCTGAGTTGTAACTTGACACTCAGAAGTAGAAAATGTCTTCCATTTAACCAGATAGGCTGAATGCCACACTTTATCTACAGCCCAGAAAAACACTATGGATAAATTCACCATGGAATAGAGATTTTCCTCGATAACTAAAACATCACCTTTATATGGCAGATCTTAATAACTGGAATAATGTTAATGTAGTTTAAGCTTTTCTTTAAGAAAATCAGCTTATGTCTGACAGCATTCCAGCTATCGTCCTCCCATTCTTTAGATTGCAAGGACCATAGTCATACCACAGCACATGTGTGCCAGATAATGAGGGACATACATGTAACGGGGGTGTTGCTACACAGCATCAGCTGACCGGCATCACTTGTGCTTTACTTCTGAAGGAAACTAGCAAACTCCTAGAAGCAAAACAATGTGATATTTGTTGCTTTATAGTGGTTACTCAGGCTATAGTATGCATCAGTGGATAGGAACAGACAACAAAAATAACTATGTAATACAGATCTGATATTTTTAATGTAATAAAATTCTGCAACTAACTGACAGCTGTTATTAACAATAGCTTTCTGAAAAGCCATTAAAGCAATTACACTGCCAAATAAAGATTTTGATATCAATAAACTTCATGAACTAATAATAAATTTCATGAACCAAAAATTGATCTAAATATACATCATACCATTATATATGCACATATCTTTGTATTGTTATACCATCTTCCAACTCACCACTCACTAAATTAGAATGTATAGCAAACAGCACAGTTTGAACTACAATTGTTACTGAAGAGAAGGCAATCTTAAAGCACCAATACCAGAGTCATATACATATTAATGAGTACATTAGCATAAACACTTCCATTGAAATATAACAATTACTGTATCTTGATATACTGCTCACTATAGAGAATTATAAGCATTTGTCAGTGCATACTCACAGATTCTGGATACTGGCTAAGGCTCTTGCTGCCCCTATAGTGCCTTTTTTAGGCAAGGTTCAAATAACAAATTCACCACCATAACAGGAAAAGGCAAGCAAAACCTGAGGGTAATGCTACTCAATGCTAGAAGTCTAAATCTCAAAATGCACTCACTTGAGGCACTCATTAAAATGGAGAGCATCGATATCTGTGCAGTGACTGAGACCTGGTTCAAGGCTCCAGAGAGCACCCCTGCACTACCAGGCTACAACTCATACCACATGTTTCGGCCATGTAACCTGGACCGAAACACCAAAGGTGGAGGTGTGTCCATATTCATTAAGGATATCCACACCTCCAGGCTAGTTGCTCAGCATAATGCATCCGAGGTTATCCAAGTGCAACTAACTCTGGGCAAAACTGCAATCCAAATTGTAGCTTGCTACAGATCCCCCACCATGCCTCAGGATTCCCACTCCTCTTTTCTTGATGCACTGGAAAATATTAGGGTTCAACCAAACACCCTAATAATGGGCGACTTCAACTATCCCACCATTAACTGGGAAAACTATTTGTGTACCAACTCCTTAGCTCAACGCTTTCTGGAATTTATAAACTCCAATGCCTTGCATCAACTTATCCACACCCCCACCAGGGGCAACAATATCCTAGACCTAGTCATTACCAACATGAGTGACCGGTGTTCCACACCTGAAGTCAACTCCTCGTTGGTCCGATCCGACCATAAGCTAATCACCCTTAATATCCACATCCTGCCCCCACCCCCCATTAAGGAAACCACAGTAAAAAATTTCTCCAAAGCCAACTTCATGCTTCTTAAGACAGAAGTGGTAAACTTCATGACACACATGCAGATGGACAATACAGTTACAACTGCTGAATCCTACACAAATGCACTCGATAAGCACTTACACGAGTGCATGGATCGTGCTATCCCAAACAGAACCAAGACGCTATCCTCCAAAAAAAGGAAGCCAATCTGGTGGTCCCCTGCCATAAACAAACTGTACAACAGAAGGAAGAAACTGTTGCAAAAGAGAGTAAAATCCCATGAGTGGAGGAGCTCCCTGGTCAGCCTCAGTAAGAAGCTGAGATCCCTTATAAGATCCTCCAAAGCTAGCTACGAAAACAAAATCGCCACTAATTCCAAGGACAACCACAAAGCATTCTATAGCTATGTCCAGAATCTCAATGGCAACACCCAGATCTGCTCTGAGTTACAGCACAAAGGCAAGAAAATTACAGAACCAACTGATATTGCCAACATCCTAGCAGATAGGTTCAGTGCTAACTTTACCCTGCTCTCACCCCCTAAATGGCCCATATCTATACAGGAAGAATGCAGAGTCCCTGTAATCACAACTACGCAGGTAAAAGCTACACTCTCTAAAGCCAAAACCACAGCATCCATGGGACTGGACAACATCCCAGGCTGTGTTTTACACGAACTTCAGAACGAACTGGCTCCCCACTTAAGCAGCATGTTCAGTAATAGCCTTGCATCAAGCTTTGTGCCCACTGAATGGTGTATAGCAACAGTTATCCCACTCCACAAAGGGGGAGCCACCACTGATCCCGGGAACTATCGACCTATTAGCCTGATGAGCCTGGTCTGCAAGGCCATGGAACGTATCATCATGGAACTCATAAACAAAGACATTTGTAACCTCCAAACTCTGGATCCCACCCAGTTCGGGTTTGTGAAAGGCAGATCATGCCTCCTGAACCTGATCGACTTCTTTGAGGCAGTCACCAAAGCCGTAGATGAAGGTAAGGTGGTTCACACAGCCTATCTTGACCTCGCCAAGGCTTTCGACACCATCCCCCATTCTGGAATTATAGCTAAACTCACTAAACTAGGTATAAATCCCTACATCACAAGATGGGTTGCCAACTGGCTCACTGACAGAACCCATACTGTAAAAGTTGCAGACTCCAAATCTGACCTCAAAGCAGTGACAAGTGGAGTACCACAGGGTTCCATCCTGGGAGCTCTCCTGTTTGGTTTCTACTTCTCTGAAGTACAGGCTAACACAGAAGGCCTCTGTCTAACGAAGTTCGCAGATGACTGCAAACTAGGAGCCATAGTCAAGTCCCCAAAGGATGTGGACATCTTACAGAAGGGCCTCGCTGAGACAGATGCCTGGTGTCAGAGCCATGGCCTCAAGCTCAATGACAAAAAGTGTAGTGTCATCCCCTTTGGTAAAAACTCTGTACCCATGAACTACCAAATAGGCAGCAATCTACTTAACACCGAATGCGTGATAAGAGACCTTGGGACCCAGGTGCACAGTAGTCTCTCCTTTGATAGTCACATCGCCAGAGTAGTCAGGAAGTCCTTCTACATGGCACACCTCATCATAAAAGGGTTCTCATCCAGGAAAAAAGAGGTCATTGTTCCCCTCTACTCGCCACTCGTTAGACCCATTATAGAGTACAACACCCCTTTTGGGATGTACCTCACAAGACATCTGCAGCAGCTGGAAAGGCCACAGAAGTACCTCACAAAGAGGATTACTGGCCTCAAACAAATGCCCTACACTGACCGCCTCAAAAAACTCCAGCTTTACTCCGTAGCATATCACCTACTCCTAGGTGATCTCTGCCCAACATATAAAGCTATGTCAAACCCAGAGCTGTTGGACATGCTACACCTAAAGAAATCCCAATCCCTCCGAGCTACACGCTCTAGGGACCTAAACCTTGTCACCACAATAACAGGACATGCTGGAGGGATAGATTCCTGTCCCAGAGACTTCCCATACATCTGGAACAGGCTACCCATCTATGTCAAGCAAAGTTCTTCATTAGCACTCTTCAAGAAAAATCTTGATGAGTGGATGGGAAATAGGAAATAGAGCCCGGGGATCACTTCTATGTCTCTGCTCAACAGTGGCACAGGAAAATAACTTTCTTGGGTGGCGTAAGCCAGGGAGCCTTGTTGGCTAGGCTTATGTAGGTCCTTGGGCCGATAGCCTAGTACCTACCTATGAACCTATAAAAGTACATGCAGAAGGTGCAGTGAGACATACAAGTATTCAATTCAGGATGCTCTGAAGGTAGATCTCTTGTCACTAAGTTGTTGGGTAGGTCTCTGTCTAGTGACGTCCACTTAACTACTAACATCCAAAGTCTCGATCCCATGTGAATATGAAACCAGATTGCTTTTTTCTATATGCTACATCACCACATTTGCCATAGAAACAGACTGTTTCATCACAACTTTAAACATTTCCAACATTACTTATATAACTGTGATCATTTTGTTTAAAATAATTTTCACTGCTGATGCTGCTAGACCTAATCCAAGGAAATGAATGAAAACAGCCTTACACAGGCAATCTACACTTACAACTTATGAATTCATAACATCATATTTGTTCAAATGTGCATTTTTCGTATTATTCTGTTAGCCATTCTTACAGCATGCATTTTTTAATTATTGCCTTACAACATATATGGTCACAAATAGGATTATATGACCCATTTTGCATTCTGTTTGTCTTTACTGAAAGGTCTTAAGAAATGAACAGTGTCCCATCACTGTGTGCCTTATTTTAGATAACCATGGCACTTCTGATGTCTGTGACTCTGAAAGGTTCTGGGAAAGAAAAACAGACTTTCATATCTTTGACTTCATACCATTTGGGAATAGAAATATCTTTCCATGCCTGATCTGTTTCAGCAATTGTCTGTCCCTTACAATGTTGTATCTCTTTGCGTTTCTCTTATCAGCATAAGCTTTCTTACTACTTTTCTTTTGGCTGCCTCTTGCTTTAACCATCTTATCAGGAAGTGGCTTTGTACCACAGATTGGATATTTTTACATGCACTGTGCATTAAGTTTACTGGGGTCACTAAAGTAATAAGATGCACAGTCCTGCTGTACATCATTAGATTGAAAAAACATGTTGCTTTCATGACACACCTTTCAGCATTTGACATAACGTTCATATGTCTTTCTACTGTCTCATTAGTCTGAGACTATATGGTGTTATTTGTTTTTTTTTTCTAAAACATATTTACAGACTGGTGAAATGCTACAAAATGCAAAGTATTAAATGGTGAACCATTAACTAATATAATGTTTTTGGTATCCCAATAGTTCAGAACACCTTGCCAACTATGACAGCATCTATGGACAACTGTCAGGTGATGTTGAGCTAACACGTTCTTGCACTAGAAACTCTGAATAAACATCACTCAGGACTAGCAAATATTTGGTGCCTTTAATTAAACTACAGAAATCATTGCTGATATCTAACCAAGCTGACTTTGGCAACTCTGACTCTAAACTAGAAAAATCACATTTTAACATCATCTGATTGACACAATACACAGGGTTTTAATATGTTCTCTGTTAGTGAGTCAATTTCCTGGAACTATGTTTTTCTATTACAAATGCTTTGATTTTCAGAATTCCTGAATGTGGTTCATGAGCAATGGCCTTCATGTAATGCATCCTGCAATATCAGAATCCAGTACAAGTCCTTGTACCTATTAATCTTATGTTGTAGTTCCCCATCAACTGTTGTTCTTAAATAGCAACTCAAGTATGCATGCACTCGACATATATGTACTCAAGTTTATACTACTGAGCAGTTATGAAGTAAAAAGAAAAAACAGTTTAAAAGTGTTTTTGCAGAGGGACACACCTCCACACCCTCACCCGCCATTACATTACTACTCGTACTTCAAGGTCACTACATGTTATACAGAATAGTCAATGAGTCACTATGAAATTCAAGCCTCAGTCGTTCTTTAGGATGCCGCAAGCACAGATAACCTAAAACACAATAAGTTTTGATGACATGCATTTTGTCCTTAGTGAAGTAGTCAACACTGCATGAGCATCTGCCACCTTAAATAATTATGCCACCTTAAATAATAATTATAAATAATTATGCTCTAGCAACTGTGATACAAGTAATGTCATGATAAACAAATGACTGTAACTCATAACAGTGTCATTACAGTTATAATGATTTTTATATCGGAGTCAATTCATATGCCTCTTGTATAACTGCACTACCTTCTACAACTTTTTCTTTAATTTTCCTCTAATAGCTGTACTCTTGCAATTGAATATTCAGGTATTATATGACTATCATTCTTGTCTAACTTTGCATTAATTTCTCTTTTAATGCTTTGTTGTGGATTCCTCAAAATTCAGTCTACTATACTACGTTTCTCCTTTTTGCATTTAACAGTGAACTTAAATGATAACAGCTGTTTTGTCCATCACTCCATTTCTAAAGATGGTTTTGATTTTGTGTTATTGTAAGAATCACTAGGGGTTCATGACCCTTTGCTACCTTGAAATTTCTTCAGTACAAAATGTTTATGGAAGTACTCACAAGCCCATACAATTTTTATTGCATCCTTTCAGTCTTTAAGACTTCTGTTCCTCATCAGACCAAGATCTACTTGCATATGCAACAATTCTGTCATTTTTTTCCTATATTTGTTTTATTATCATAGAATATAATCATGATGTTACTTGCCTAATGGTCATAGAGCCTTTTTAAGCTTAACCATTCATGCCCTGATTTTTTCCAATTATCAATGCCCATGGACTAGAATGACTTTGGTATATGCCTGTGCATTACGGCATCTATAAACTATCCCTGTGCATAAGGGCCACAGCTGACAAGCCAGGGGAGAATTTACGATTCCCATCCATCATCCCAAATTGCAGTTGAAAAGGCTTAGGGAAAAGCTCAGTTTCAGATGGATGGGGAGTCTTTTCCAGAGAAAGGACAATCTCTGAGACACATACCCGTCCATCCAACATGTTTTGTGTATGTCACAGACGAGGTTTAGATACTTAGGTTGGGTAATTCTAGTGCTGTTTGTTTGCGAATTGCAGCAGATCAAACAGGGCTGTATCAGAGAATGCCTTGTAGGTTGAGCACAGATCACCTTTCAATAGTCTTTAGTTCACTGAGTATAGGGACAGGGCTTTGAGGAAGTCCTCACAGGACATAATATTTATAACTTGTATTCTTTTAGTGATGAACCTGTGAGGACACTCCAGCTGTTGCAAAGTCTGATCAGAAACATGCCAAACAGTTTACTGTACCCGATTATTGGTCTAGTAAGTCCTGAGTATAGTGGGGCTATAATCTCCTTAGAGTTATTTATTTATTTTATTTTATTTAACATTTGTTGACCAGGAAAATCCGACTAGGTTTCACAGATCCTATTTTCAGTGGAGGCCTGGGGAGAAATGCTCCAGAAGCATGTCTTTAGATCTGTATGCCATGCCCCTACTTATAAGTTGTACCACTTAGAAGAATTTTCTTACCACCATAGACAGACACATGATGATCAAAGTTCAGGTTACTGTCAACCAGAGTTCCCAATTCCCTTACCACTGGTTCTACTCTTAGGGGAGCGTTATCAATTTTGTAAATTGCAGGGGTAGTCATCTTCCCAAAGGGTATAATAATGTATTTTTTTTTGCATTGAGTTTTAAGCCATAGTTTTGGCACCAGTCACTTGTCTGTGGCAGACCTTCCTGGAGGATATCTACTTGTTTAGGGGATTCGACGATTGCACCCAGCTTGCAATCATCATTAGATTTGATCAATGAATGGCCTCTACATTTGCCTTGAGTTCAGAGAAGTAGATTCTCAATAGAAGAGGTCCCAGTACTGAGCCCTGTGGGACACCACTAGTAACAGGCCTCTTGGTGAGGTGACGTCCCCCACCCTAGCTTCATGTGTCCTGTCTGTGAGTCATTTGGCTAGCCATTGGGTGACACAGGGATTTATGACTAAATTTGTGAATTTGTCTATAATATCTAAATGAGGTATTGTGTCAAATGCCTTTGCCAGGTCAAGGTAGGCAGGTAAATGCCTGTCAATGATTTATCAGGCCACAATAATTGTTTCCATTGCCTTGCATATATGATTAGTCAAATTTATGTGTCTGTAGTTCCCTAGCTCTGTTGATGGTCCACCT
The DNA here is from genome assembly GCF_019279795.1 of Protopterus annectens. Classification (NCBI taxonomy): domain Eukaryota; kingdom Metazoa; phylum Chordata; order Ceratodontiformes; family Protopteridae; genus Protopterus; species Protopterus annectens. Next base: position 1,303,076,664 of record NC_056745.1, on the reverse strand, counting down.
TTGTATAGAGGGATGACCATTACAGCCCTCTATTCCCCAGGAATGAAGCCTTTCTGGGGACTGCAATTGAAAAGAAATTCTAGTGGGCCTGACAGGTCATGTATCAAGCTATTTAGAAGACATACTGGGATATGATTAGGACCCACTGATGCAGTGATTTTAGCTCTAGAAAGTGCAGTTAGACTCTGTTCTTTAGTGTTAGCTAGGAGAAGAAATGGTAGAGAATTTTTCCTAGAGGAATCTGGGAGTGATAGGGGAGTGAAATTTGAGCTAAATTTATCATCCAGCAAATCTGCTATATCCACCAGATCGGTATAGGATTTACCATTAGCTGTTCCCTTTAAGGTTGCATACACAACTGAAAATGCCTTGTAGTTATCTTTAGCCTGTGAAGCTAGTTTTGCCTTGAAGTTGGCTTTGTAGACTTGATTGACCATGTGTTGCTTGTTCAGACTGATGAAGGAGTTATTTTGTAATTTGGGCATAACCTTTCCTATTTTTGGACAGGAATTTCTTTCTTTTGTTGTACAACCACTTCAGACTGAGGGTCCACCAATAGGGTTTGCTTTTTGGTGTATGTCCTTAGTTTATTTATGGTTGGCAATGCTGTTTTAGTGTGGTTATTTACATGCTTGTACATGGTTTCTGTAAAAACTTCCATAAAGATCAAAATATTCTCTGAATTGGGGGGATGGAATTTAGCTATGCCATTACTTAATAGAAGATAGTTAGGTTCAGAAAAGTTCTTAAAGATTCTGGGGTGTGCTGGAAGCTCAGCCTTTATATTTATTTCAAGGGTGACTACTTTCATGATCTGATCTGACCAGTGACAGGACATCAGGAGAGTGGAGCTTCTTGTTGAGACTCCTAGCATTGAGCAGTAACACCTTTACTTTAATTTGCATAGAATTTACTATGTCAGAAGGTTTATCAGATTGGCCTGGCCTAAAAATGGTACTATAGGGGATGGACAATGTTTTGGTCAATATGTGAAAGTCCAGTGGAGACAGGTGCAGACCATCCCTGTCAAAGCAGCATGATCTGTTGATCATGTCCTCCTAAGCTGGCAAACCTTGGACTTCCTTTGAATGACACCAGTAATAAGCCAATTGCTAAAGTTTATCATCTTCTGTTTATATTGTGGTATCATCCTTGGAAAAGGTAGAATTCTGCTCAATGGTAGGCTCATACCTGCCTGGGATACATAATCTGAAATTTCTATCATACCTCTCCTCATATAGTCCATGGAGGTACAGCTCAGGTTATTAACACCCACAAACAAAGTCATACTCGTACTTGCAGTTAAATGTCCTGAGTGCATGTGTGATCTGGCAGATCCTTGTCCCTGAAAGGCAACTGACCATGACTGTCTCCATGAACAGCCTAATGAAGGGGACATCAGTGTGTCTCACTATAGAGTCTCCAATGGCTAACATATTGGGTTGTGTGGCAATTTGCCTTAAGGGCTTAGAGGCTGAGACACTGTCAGATGTAGCTGCATGTGTTCTGGGGAGTGTTGTCTTTGTACAGTGTTTGGGAGATTGCCGAGGGCAGTGTATAGGAGGCCTTTGAGGTTTGTGTAGCTTGCATTAAGAGCCTCAACATATGTGAGTTTATGTGCCTGATCCATAGTAGGTGCAGTGTGCATGTTATTGGCAACTTCTTTGGAGATATCAGTGTCTGTATACATGAGCTTTGCCTCCAAAGAAATAGTGTAATTACAGCTCTCACATACAATGTCAGTCTCCTTAAGAATAAGGAGATTGTCAGTAAATATGAGACAATTGCTACATTGTCTCAGGATACTCATTTTCACCAGGCTGGCTACAGAAACAGTAGGAATCCATGCCTGTGGATCCTCTTTTTTGCGATCTATGAGGGGTGGTGCAATCAGGGTTTGGAGTTGTTACTGGGAGAAGAGGTCTAGGATTATTCTTAAAACAACACTCTGGGGGGGGGGGTAATATTTCTCACTGGGCAAATGAGCTGCTCTACACTCAGCTAGATACTTGAGAAAATATCAGAGGAAGTTTTATATGGGAAAATACAAATCTAGGTGCCTGCATCTATATAGGTCCCTGCAAACCACTGCTGCACAGATCAGCAGAAGTTAAAGAAGAGTTAGAGAGTAATTCAATCAGTATATAATAAAACTGCATTATAAGTGCAGCTATAAGGCTTGGATCCTGCAGCAATTCACAATTCTCTCATTATTGTAAGTGCTACTACAAGACTAGGCTAAGGTCCCAGACTAAGTCAAATGCAAGCAGAACAAAATCCAGTAGAAATATAATAAATGTGGCCCTGATCCTGCAGCAATTCACATTTCTCTCATTACTGTGAGTCATACTACAAGGCTAGAGTAAGGTCCCCAGACTAAGTAAAATGCAAACAATAAACATGCAGTAGAAATATAATAAACGGGGCTCAGATCCTGCAACCATTTACAACTGTCTCACTATTGTAAGTGATAGTATAAGACTTAGGTCCCTAGATTTAGTAAACTGCAAACTGAAAATCCAGTAGAAATGCAATAAATGTGGCTCTGATCCTGCAGCAATTCACATTTCTCTCATTATTGTGAGTGATACTACAAGACTAGACTAAGGTCCCCAGACTAAGTAAAATGCAAACAGTAAAAAATGCAGTAGAAATATAATGAATGGGGCTCAGATCCTGCAATCATCTACAATTGTCTCACTGTTGTGACTGACACTACAAAACTAAGGTCCCAGAACAAGTAAAATACAAACAGAAAAATGCAATAGAAATGTTATAAATGATTCCAAATCCTGCAGAAATTCACAATTTTCTCACTGTTGTGAGTTATACTACAAGACAAAGCTTCCCAGACCATGTAAAATACAAACAGTCAAATAAAGCAGTAGAAATGAAATAAATGAGGCTCAGATCCTGTGGCAACTCACAATTCTCCCACTATTGGGAGAGATACTTCAAGACTAAGGTCCCAGATCATGTTACATTGCAAACAGTTGACTTTTGTTAAAACAAGGAAAATGTAGAAAAGAACAACGCATTTCAGATTAACACTGAATATTTAATTGTGAGCTATTTGAAATCAGATTATATGCAACAGAGACTAACTCCAAGAGTCTAATGGGGGTGCTTATGGGGTTGAGTTATCAGTGCCCAGTAATAAGAGCACTAGGAGGTGCTTACAAACTCTTATTTATAGTAGGGGCAGGCAGGTAGAAAGCTACCAAGTTTAAAGCACAACAAGAATTAGGTGGGTCGACAGGTGGGAAAAAAATGCAAAAAAATAATGCAGCCAAAGAGCAGTTTTAAATTCCAAGTTCTTGTAGCTGAAGAGGAATGTAGGTAAATTCCTTAAACAAGAAAACTGCTTCTCCAGTCTCCCTACTAATTAGTTAGATCTAATTTATATTCAACAACTAATAAAAAAGGAATGTTTCCTAACTGGCCCCAGCCAAAAACTTTTACAACTCCAAGAAAAAAAAAAACTTTTCAGTAAAATGAAGTTTAAAATACAACAAACTGTAATATAATAAGACCAAAATCAAAAAGTAATAGAAATATCCAAACCTAAAATGCAAAAATATCCAAAAATCAATGCAGTCACTTAGCAGTTTTAACCTCGGAGCTCTTGTAGTTGAAGGTGAATGCAGGTGAATGCCTTAAATAAGAAAACTGTTTCCCAGCTCCTCCCACTAATTAGCTAGATCTAATTTTTATTCAATCAATGAGAATAACACCTAACTCACTAGATATACACCTACACCAAGAATGGTTTCACACTCAGGGTTAAATTAACACATACTGTCTCAAAATTCAGACTTTTCCTTAAACATTCTAAACATGCTTGCTCTTCAGACTATCTAAATGTATTTTTTTCTAATAAATGATGAAGTTGCGCTAAAATCTTTGGTGAAATATAGATTGTGATCATACCTCTCAACCTCTTAGTACAATAAATCTGGGCAAAGCTTAAAATAATGAGTGAACAAAGGTCCAAAAATAGTGACAAATTTTAAATATTGCACTTGTTACTTAGACGTTGCTAGAATAGCAGGATTTGTGTTAGCATGCACTTTTCCAAAGGACAGGAAGTCTGAAATTCAAATATATGACATTATTTAGTGGCTTCAATACTCAGTGATTTGCCAGAAAACAACAAATTTTATGCATAACAGACTAAAAATATGAGGCAAAAATCTAGACATTCTGTGCAAATCTGGACATTTGAGAGGCATAATTGTGATCTGCCATCACAAGTAAGTTTTGAACTTATTTTACAATTACTGGTGATGTTATGTCATGTATTTCCTGAACCTTACTTATATCTGGAGACAGTCCTTTCTGAAAAAAATAAATAATTAAGTTTATGGACCAGATTCAGAAACAAGATATGTAACTGTACATCATATGTATAATGCATAAGAGAAATGTTCAGCTAAACTAGATATGACTGCAATAATAATGAATAGAAATTTAAAGAAACGAAAAAAATTCAGAAATATTGATAGATTCTGGATCTGTTAATACTATAACTGAAATAGTTCTGCATTTTTGAACTGTAATTAACTCATGGGGGTGGCATACAATATTAGTTTCTAAGGCAAAAGTGTGCTGTCCAGCATGCCTTACCAATTAGCTACTAAACTTACTTGGTAAGGCAAGCTGTACAGTAAGCAGCTGTGTTATACAGCAGTGATGTTCGGTGCTGTCAGGCTACACAGAGCTGTCTCCAGTCCTGAGTACAGGAGTGCCTGTATGCATTAGCACTTCAAGCACTTCTGTGCATCATTCAAGAAAAAGGGACAGTGAATGAATGTCCCTAGGGAGTTCTGCAATTCACTGAATTGTGGTAGTTCAGCACAGCATACTAAAGGTAGTACTCACAGAGCATCTGACTATTCTCTGCACCCCCTTTGTAAATACCAGGGTCTCGCTGTTTTGTTAAATGTATATTTGTTCTCATGCACTGTCAGTTCCCCTTCTTTTAAGTCTTCTATTACTTTTCTTAATGTTCTCTTATGCTCATCAGTTGTTTTCATATATTATATAATTAGTTTAACTGTTTATGTTTTGTGTTCCCTGTACCAGTTGTTATGTAATATTCTGAAATTTTCTGCAGTCAAATTCATACCCCAAATTAGGCTTTTCCATTTTCCTAAGCCTATATCTGTTGAAAAGTCACAATTATGTTGCTGCACTAGGCATAACAACATACGCCAGACTACAAGAGCTACAATTACACAAGACAGGAAACAAAAGTTTATAACATTTATGAAACATTAGTATTTATTAACATTTAAAGCAAAAAATAAGTTCTATCCAAGTTTTAATGCTCAAACCTGACAACATTCGAATATAACCTGTGAAGACAAATGCTTGTAGAGGTACATATATCATACCTGAGAATAGTTCCTGTCCTGCTAACCCCACCTCAAATTAGATAATCACTTTCTGTGTACCCCCCAATGTTAAATCATATTAAAATTAATGCATAAATGCCCAGTCACTTTTCAAGCTGTTACTGTTCTCTTTATATGCAGCTTGCTTCCTCATCCCCTACCCTCTACAGGCAGCCATCCTCTGTGTACCCTTTCTGATGTCAGACTGGGACAAAGCTGAAAAAGGAAATTGTAAATAACATACTTGTTGTTAGACATATATAAAGAGCATGCTTATTTACTCACTCTCTCTGTCAAATGACAGCCACCTGTATATGTATCAGATGTTTGACTGTGAGGAAATAAAAAAAAATTACAATAGTATTTCCAACTTGTTAATTCTAGAGACACTACAGTGCTCCTCTGCAAGCTATAGTGACCCTCCATGCACCCCTCTGATGTTTATGGAGAAATGTAAAGAAATAGTGACCACACTGTACCCAGCCCAACACAAGATATAATGACTTCTGAGATTCAGGAGGAATGTTAAAGAAATAATGACATGGCCCCCAGCCTCCCCACACAAGTACAGAGATCTTCTGTGTACACTTATGAACATTGATGGTGTTAGACAAGGTGGGGTTCAGGGCAGAGGCTATTATTAAGCTTATGTCAAAATCCACCTATATAGCCTTGGTGTGTGGGGACCACCAGCTCAAAGAAATTCTAAAGGTCTGGGCATTCTGTGATGCATGTATCCCCTATTTTTGAGCTATGACTGTTAAATTGAGCAAATAACAATAGGTTCAGTTTCTTTCATCCATACAACCCCCACCAAGCAGTTAAAATCACTTCTATGTACAATTCAGATGTCTGGTCCTGATAAAAGACAATGGGCGTGTAATGTATTTCACCTTTGTTCCAAACAAACAGTTGCTATACATTAAAATATTGCACATTCCTTCACATAATCAGATTAGTCCTACAAAAAACTAAATAATAAAAAACAGCAGCAGCAGACAAATAGCCATTTTGTTCTGCTAAGCCAGACAGTGACTGTTTAAAATGAGTAAATGACAAGAGGATCAATTACTTTCATTTATCCAAGCCCAAGCTCCGCCCACCAGTTATAGCCACAATGTCTGAAGGCAATGTAATATTATTTCACATTCACGCATACCTCTCAGCAGTCTAGATTTTCACAGAATATTCAGACTTCTGCCTCATTGTTGGTTTACTCCTCATAAAATATGTGTTTTTTTTGACAAATCATTTAGGATTAAAGTCACTAAACATAGGTTCATAGTTTCATAGGTTGATACTAGGCTATCTGCCCTAGGGCATTTATATGCCTAGCCAGAGTGTGTTTGGCTTTCGCCACCCTTTGAGATTAGTTGACTGTGCCTCTGTATAGTAGGTCACAGAAGGTAGCCCTTTTAAGGTTAGTTTACTGTACCTCTGTCAAGCAGGGACACAGAAGAGATCCCAGGGGTAAACTTACGATCTCCCATCCACTCGTCAAGATTTCTCTTGAAGAGGGTCAGTGAGGGGCTCTGCCTAACATGGATTGGGATTTTGTTCCAGAGTGAGGGGAGCCTCTGGGATATGAATCTGTCCCTCCAGCATGTCCTATTTATTTCTGTGCTGAGGTTCAAGTTCCTGGAGCATGTAGCTCTAAGGGATTTGGATTTCTTGAGGTGAAGCATGTCCATTAATTCGGGTTGGACATGGCTTTATATGTCAGACACAGATCGCCTCTGAGTAGGCAGTACGCAACTGAGTAGAGCTGGAGTTTCTTTAGCTGAGCTGCATAGGGCATCTGTTTGAGCCCCTTGATCCTCTTGGTGAGGTACTTTTGTGGTCTTTCCAATTGCTGCAGGTGTTGGGTAAGGTACATCCCAAATGGGGCATTATATTCAATTATGGGCCTGATAAGTGATGAGTAGAGGGTCACAATGACCTCTCTTGATCTAGATGTGAATCCTTTCATGATAAGGTGGGCTATATAGAAGGTCTTTCTAACCACTTTGGCAATGTGATTGTCAAAGGAGAGATTGCTATCTACTTGGGTTCCCAAGTCCCTAATTACTTCTTCCGTACTTAATGGATTACCACCTATGTGGTAATTTGTGGGCACTTTGTTTTTCCCAAAGGGGATGACTATGCACTTTTTGGCATTTAGCTTTAGGCCATGGCTCTGGCACCAGTTAACCGTCTCTGTGAGACCCTTTTGGAGGATGCTTGTGTCAGCTGGAGAGTCGATTACGGCATGCAGTTTGCAGTCATCTGCGAACTTGGTCAGCCATAGTCCACCCGTGTTAGCCTGTACCTCTGAGAAATATATACCAAACAAGAGAGGTCCCAGGACTGAGCCTTGTGGGATGCCACTTGTAACTGGTTTAGAGTCTGACATGGCACCTGCTATTCTGACCATGGGGTTCTATCCCTGAGCCAGTTTGCAACCCATCTTGTGACATAGGGGTTGATATTTAAGCTGGTGAGCTTATTTATGATGCCCGAGTGGGGCATTGTGTCGAAGTCTTTTGCGAGGTCCAGGTAGGCTGTGTGGACTACCTTCCCTTCATCTATGGCTTTGGTAACTGTTTCAAAGAAGTTGACCAGGTTCAAGAGGCAAGATCTGCCCTTAACAAAGCCGAATTGGGTAGGATCCAGTGTCTGGAGGTTCCCAGTGTCTTTGTTTATGATTTCCATGATGATACGCTCCATAGCTTTGCAGACCAGGCTAGTCAGGCTTATAGGGCGATAGTTTCTGGGGTCTGTTGTGGCACCACCTTTGTGGAGTGGAACCACTGTTGCTGTATGCCATTCCTTGGGTACATATCCTGTAGTAAGGCTGAGATTGAACAGTGACTTTATATGAGGGTTTAGTTCTTCTTGGAGCTCGTGTAAGACGCAGCCTGGGACACCGTCTGGTCCCATTGATGCTGTGTTTTTTGCTTTGGAGAGGGCAGGTCTCATCTGTGCATCTGTGATCTCAGGAAGGCTACACTCTGTTGGGATAGATATTTGCTCTTTTGGGGGGGAAGGGGGGGAGAAGTTTGCACTGAACCTTTCTGCCAGGATGTTGGCAATGTCTGTGGGTTCAGTGTATTTTTTGTCATTTTTCACTAACTATATCTGGGAGTTGCCTTCCAGGTTTCTGACATAACTAAAGAAGGCCTTGTGATTATCTTTAGTGTCTTGTGCAATTTTTCTTTCGAAGCTGGCCTTAGATGATTTTATGAGGGATCGTAGTTTTTTGCTAGTACTGATCAGAGATGCCTTCCCTTTTTGGGATTTTGCTCTATCATGTAGTAGCTTTCTCCTTCTGTTGTATAGCTTATTTATGGCTATGGTCCACCAGACTTGTCTCCTGCCTTTGGAGGAGTGAGTCTTGGTTTTATTTGGGATAGCATGCACCATGCATTCCTGTAGGTGTCCATAGAATGCTTTTGTAAAGGATTCTTCATTTTGGGCTGTATTTTCCACTGGCCCGGGGGCTTTGAAGGATTCCACCTCAGTTTTGAGAAGTGTGAAGTTTGCTTTTGGGAAGTTCTTCACCGCGGTTTCCTTGGCTAGAGGTGGGGACAGAATATGGATGTCCAGTGAGATTCATTTATGGTCTGATCTTAACAATGAGGGGTATACCCCTGGTGTGGAACATAGAGACCCCATGTTGGTGATGTCCAGATCCAATATGTTTTCACCTCTTGTGGGATTGGTGACCAGTTGTTCCATAGCATTTGAGTTTATAAATTCTAGGAACCATTGGGCGAGGGTGTTTGGGCTTGAGTAGTTTTCCCAATCAATGTTTGGGTAGTTGAAGTCACCCAATATAATGGTGTTCATATTCTCCAGTGTTCTCAGGAAAACCGAGTGAGGTTCCTGTGTTTGGGAGGGTGGTCTGTAGCAGGCTACAAACTGAAAGGCAGTTTTGCCCACTGTTAGTTGCACATGGATGGTCTCCGATGCTTCATGCAGTGCCACTAACCTGGAGGTGTGGGTATCTTTGATAAATATGGATACTCCCCCTCTTTTTGTGGTTCGGTCCAAGTTTTGGGGCCGGAAAGAATGGTATGAAGTATAACCTGTTAGTGCTGGGTTGCTCTTGGGAGCCTTGAACCAGGTTTCTGTAACTGCACAGATATCGATATTCTCCATACTGAGGAGAGTCTCGAGTGCGTGCATCTTGAGGTTTAGACTTCTAGCGTTGAGCAGCATTACCCTTAGTTTTTTTTTCTTTGTGTTGTCTATGGAGGTGGGTTTGTCTTTTGAGCCTTGCCTAAAAAATGCACTATGGGGGAGGCATGAGCCTTTGCCAGTATTCGAAAACCCAGGGGTGGCAGGTGCAAGCTGTCCCTAGCGAAGCAACGTGGCTTGTCGAGCATGTCATCCCAGGCTGACAGACACTGGATCCCCTTTGAATGACACCAATACTTTAGCCAATTGTTAAAATTGATCATTTTGTCTTCATATTGTGGCATCATTCTTGGTGAGGGTAAGATGCTACTCAAGGTCAGGGTCATACCGGCCTGGGCTACATGATCAAAGAACTCCTCTATGTCTTTTTTCATGTAGTCCAGGGATGTCCGTCTCAGGTCATTCACACCAGCATGGACAATGATGGAGTCATATTTGTACTTACTTTGGAGTGACTTGAGTGCTTGTGTTATGTGGTGGATCCTGGCACCCGACAGGCCGCTTACAGTGACCTTCTCCTTGTTCAGCCTGGTGAGTGGGACGTCAGTGTGTCTGACAATAGAATCACCTATTACAAGTGTATTAGGTGTGTTGTTTAGCCTTAAGGGCTGTGACTGTGTGGCACACTGACTTTGTGAGCTATGTGCTATGTGGGTATTGATATACATGTGACTTTCACACTTCATATCCTTCAGAAAACACATGTTAACACAAAATCCTTTCATTATAGCAATTTTCTAAGTTTACAAGAGCAGTATTTAAAATATGTCCCAATTTTCAGGCCTTTGTTCCCCTCCCATTATTTTAGGCTTTGTCCATATTTTTTGCTAAAAGGCTGAGGTGTGCCTCCACAGTCCAAACAAATAATTTGCCACACACTAAAGTATTCCAATACAACACAAATCACAAAGACAAATTAATATTGCCAAAAATATCTGACTGATGACTGCTAGCACCATTGTAGAGATACTTATGTCACCGCGCCATTCTACCCATGTCATGTATCACTAACAGACAGCATCTCTGCTGTACAAACATAACTATCTCTTACTATGTTTACCTTACAAAGATTAAGATTATGTACATATAACTGACACTGATACCCAGATTACTGCAAAAAACAAATAATCTGCTAAATAGTAGCCCTGTCATTTATCTATTTATTTGGCATTTATTAACTGAGATAATGCAACTGAGCAAAAGCCCTTTTTCAATGGAGGCCCCGGGAGAAAAGCTCTCATTTATTTTTAAGTATAAGTAATCAAAATGCCTGTGTGTATAGAAATTTGTATTCTGTTACATTAATTCATCAGGGTGTATATTAGTATCATGTTTCCTTTCAGAATTTTTTGTTTCTCAGTTCTAATGTGTAGAGCTCTATATAATCACTATATTTGTGTGAACAAATGTTATATGCTGTTATATGATGTACAACTGATGTATGATGTATAACTTACATGATGTTGATGCTCTATATAATCTCAATATTTGCATGTTCAATTCATAGGTTCATAGGTTCATAGGTGTGTACTAGGCTAATGGCCCTGGAGCCTTTACAAGCCTATCCCATAGAATTAGCCTGGCATTGTGCCACCCGACCTTAGTTCCCAGTGCCTCTGTTGAGTAAAGCCACTGGAGTGAACCCCGGGGTGAATTTTCTATTTCCCATCCACTCATCAAGATTTCTCTTGAAGAGGGCCAGTGATGTGCTCTGCTTGACATGTATGGGAAGTCTATTCCATAGCATGGGTAGTCTCTGTGTTATGAACCTGTCCCTCCAGCATGTTCTGTTGATTGTGGTAATGAGGTTGAGGTCTCTGAAGTGTGTCGTGCAGAGGGATTGATATTTCTTTAGATGTAGCATTTCTAGCAGAGCTGGGGCAGAGATGGCTTTGTAAGTCAAGCAGAGAACACCTCTAAGTAGGCAATATGAGACAGAGAATAGTTGGAGTTTGTTGAGTCTGTCCATATAGGACAAGTGTTTAAGGCCTAGGATCCTCTTTGTGAGGTACTTTTGTGGCCTCTCCAGTTGTTGCAGGTGTCTAGCGAGGTACATGCCAAATGGGGCATTGTACTCGATGAGTGGCCTAATGAGGGAAGAGTAGAGGGAGACAATGACCTCTTTCTTCCTGGATGCAAAACCCTTAGTAATGAGATGTGCCACATAGAAGGACTTTCTGACCATAGTGGCAATGTGGTGGCCAAAAGAGAGGTTGCTGTCAACCTGTGCTTCCAGATTTCTTATAACGCCTTTTGTGTTCAGTGGACTACCATCGATGTGGTAATTCAAGGGAACCAGGTTTTTCCCAAGGGAGATGATGTGGATGATGTATAACTTGTTTGTTGACGTTGTTGTATCTTTGTGGAGCTTTTCACCCTGGGCCTCTGCTGAAAATGGGTTCTGTCTCAGTCGGACTTTCCTGGTAAACAAATGATAAATAAATAAATAAACATGTTCCACAGAATACAAAGTCTTAAAATACTGCCCAAAATGTCTGGTTGATCACTGCTATCATTATTATAAAATTAGTAAAATTTGTAATAACACTTCTCTCACCAACACTGCCTCTCTGTCAAGAATTCTGCAGATAAGGCCGTACCTCTGCTCTGTCCCTTGTTCATCATTGCTCAAATAAAACAAAAAAGAATCCTTCAGGTACCTTCATGCCTACATTTCAAAGCTGCAACCTCACAAAGTTTAAACTGAAATAACGTAACTTAATTTGAATGTCAAGTCAACTGGAGCACTACCCCCTCTGGAGTGCTTGCTGTGCTTTGGGCACATCATTTTCCATGCAGTGGCATTTTCTTTATTTCTTTATTTTTTACAGTGTAACATGTTGTTCTAAAAAAAAATAAATAAATGGGGAAAGAGCTCCCCTACAAGCATGGCACCCTAGGGAACTACCTAGTTCACCTATGTACAAGGCCGAGCCCTGATCATAATATTGAGACAATTGTATTCATCTTTCAGGGCACTGTAAACCATGAATTTAATAAAGGTCATCTAGTGTCCACTCTGCTCTTATAACTCTCCAAAGGCTTCAGTATGGAATCCCACCAGCTTCTATTAAACAGACTATCCATCCTGGGTCTCAATGAAAAAAAAAAAGCTTGGTTGAGTAGTTATCTTACTAACAGTAGTAAATGTGAAAAATGTCTGGATAGTCCCTTGACACAAAAACGTACATGTTCGGACAGCATTCCCCAAGTTTCCATAATCAGTCATCGCCTCATTTTCATATTGTCAGTGATATACAAACAACATCAAAACAAGCTAATATTATACAATACTCTGATGACTCGGCTGTGGTCTGGTCAGCCCACAGTCACTCCCATCTACAGGCTATAACACAATAAGCTTTCCTATTGGTAGAAATCTGGCTCCAACAATCCCTACTGCTTTTAAACAATATGAAACAAATCTGATACTCACCTGGCAGTCCGCACAGACACTAGCGCTAAATATAATGACACCAAGACTGGGTAAGTCAAAAACAAAAAACTGCTAGTGATAATCATTGATATAAACTTAAAAGGTAACCATCACGTCCAACATGTTGTCCAGAAGACCAATCTAAAACTTGTCCTGCCATTCATGACTAAATCCTGCCTTATTAACCAAAGCAGAATAGTCACTGCAGTCTCACTTCCACTACCCAGCCAACTGTATGTTTCCTCAATCTTTACAAATATACCGTATTGGCAGCAGTCCAAATTAGAACAAAGCTATAACAAAATTATTAGATTTGCTACTGACAAACTCAAAGACTCTTACTGTATTGCTCTGAAAAATAAATAAATAAAGTGGCTAAAGCACTCTAATTTATTTATCTACAAAGTGCAATATCAACCAGCATGAGTTGTAGTCATTGCCACCCCACTCCAGTGGTGTACTCCTGCAGTAAAACAAACTACTACCCTTAACAGCTTCAAAATAAACTTAAAAAGTCAATATAATAATGTGTGGTTTGCAATGTTTGTCTCCCCCAGGAAAATCAATGCTCTAATAATACAACTCTCAGTACTCATTTCTGCCATATATCAGTTGTACTCCCAAAAAGAGATGTGACATTACATGAGGCTCTCTACCTGGTTATTGGACTCTACAAAATATTTCCATGCTTTCTTTTTCTAGATTGAGTACTCTACCTTGAGATTATCAGCATTTAGTTTGGCTATACTCCCATTTACAAATGCGCCTGTTAAAAAAAAAAAACAGCATACTGCCTTCCTCCATCCATAAAGAAATACCTTCTCTAGCTAGATCATGACCGTAAAAATCCTCCTCAGGAGATATTCTCTATGAAAATATGACAATATGACTATATCATGCTACTTTCTCTTTCTGTCTCTCTCGTTTGATTACAGCCCAAATGTTATTTTTCAAACCATGTAATTCAGGCTGAAAATAGGTGCATATCATTTGTCTCTGAGATGTACCTAAATGCCACTATTCAGACAATGTCAAAATGTTACCCAAAGGCATCTCCACATTTTTCAGTACTAGTACTCATTCTGTGTAAAAAATAAAAAAATGTTACTATATGCTACATGTATGCATTGAATGTTTCCTTTAGTGTAATAATTTCCTGGAGTTTTTTTCCTCCAGGCTTTCACTAAGAAGTGGTATTATATATACCCAGTCGGATTTTCCCAGGTGGAATCATCCGCATACTGTATCAGGGATGTTTGTTGTACAGAAGCATGAATATTGTTTAGAAAGATATTAAATTGAAGAGGACCACGGACAAAGCCTTGTGAGACACCGTATTTGTTAGGTAGACAAGGAAAAGGGTAGAATTCTATTTGTCTGTCTAGTAGCACTACGACAAGTAAGTATTAAACCACTGAACATAAGATTGTGAGATCCCCATTGAGGACAGGTTTAGTATGAGTTTTTATGAGACACAGTGTCAAAGCTTTTGATAAGTCTAGGAATAAGTAAGATACAAGTTTACATCTGTCCCTGGCTTTATTTATGTTATCTGTAAAAGGTAGGAGGACAGTTGTTGTGATATGCACAGGTCTAAAATCATTTTGAACATTAGTTAGTAATTTTTCCTTTAAGAGATGCTGGAGTAGTTGCTTATAGACACATTTTTCCAATACTTTTGAAAGGGGGGATAAGATACCAATGGGTATAAAATTAGATCTCTCAATAGAAATGCCATCTTTGTGGACAGGGACAAAATAGCATTTTTTTCAGGATTCCTGCACTGAGCCCATGTTACTGGGAAACAGTCAGTCTGGGCCTGCTCAAATCCAGTGATTCTTTTCTTAATGTGTTAAAACACTTTAAATACATTTCTGATGATCATAGTGATTATATGTGATAATGCAGAGGTTATTATACCAGAGAAATGGAAAATCATAAGTTCTGTAATAAGTGTTGATGTGAGCAAGAGACAGGCTGTATCACAAAGTCAAAGGTGACAACATTAAGGTGGAAGATGAAGTCCAGTGTGATTTTATAACAGGTTGCAGTCATGCCATAACTACCTAAACAACCCCAAATCCCTTCATAATTAAGGAATTGTTTGTTTAGCAGCAAATCATCATCAACCCAGATACTTAAATCAGCCAATGCTCAACAGCTTGAGTAAAATAACAGTGGAAACCAGGAAGAAATTCTTCACACCACCTGGTGACTGGTACATGCAAAACACCTACAGTCTGTTTCTTATATCTAGTGAGTTTGATAATTTTATATTACTTGTGCTAATTCTAAACATTTTTAGCATTTATGAACAAAGCACAGGACATGTTAAAATTTCAATTGAAGTATAAGCGATTGTCTGCTACCTATGCAGAGATGCAAAGCAGATCTTCCCATTTCACTTTTTCACTTTGACCTCTGTTTAGAACCCCTGTTGGAAAGAAAATAAGAACTGGTGGTATTCTTTTTATACCTGTGTTGTTTTTCTTTCACCTTTTCCTGGTTATGGATCACCACAGCAGAGCTCCGGTCCGCTAATGATTGGCAGTAGATTTTTACAGTGCCAAGGTGCCAGCTTGACGCCCAACCTTCAACGAAGGCACGCCCATTCACGCATGTCTTTCAAACGCTACTCGACCACGGGGAGGACATGCAGACTCCACACAGAAGGTGCTCCAGCCGAGAATCGAACGGGAGAACCACTTGCTTTTTATACCTGTGTAAATGTTGAAAATTCACTAGGCAGGAGTGCCTATTTCTGTGGCAATGTCTAATTAAATGCTTGGTCAGAATTACACAGTAGGCAAAGAGAGACATAAAGTCTCAAAGCCAGGAATTTTAGCAGCTTATATTCTTAATCCACTGTGTGACATTAACAGACAACTATTATCTAATCAGTGCATACCCTATATGTCTCGCTATACAGATGACTTTAGTTAACGTAAAATACAAATCACTGTCATTCAAAGCTTATCAGTATCATAACAGAATTTTGAAGTCTTTCAAGGTACAAAATAATTAAGGCAACCCAAGTTAGAATTAGCTATCCTCACTCAGAACAAATCAATAAATATTATTAGTCTAAGGGGGATATATACAGCTTTAAATGTGTAATGCCTATATTCACTATAATCCTCTGTCAGGAATTTGCTGATAATCTTTTTGAGATAAGTACTCTTTCAAACAGTGGTGAAATAAAAAAAATCATAATATTCTCTTAATGTGAGCTATACTATAGAGCAAAACTGATACACTTGTTACACTACGAGTGATTCTGCATCAAGCTCACGTTGTTCCTTCATTGTTACCCATAAATTATATCAAGCAAATCAATGCTGCTCGAAAAAAAAATCACGTTTTTATGTGTCCACAAATAAAAAAGTAAGTCCTAAGCCTGAAGCAAGGCTTTTGCCTGCTCGATCTTTATTTATTTATTTATTTTACATTTGTTGACCAGTATAGTCCGAATGGATACATGTCCGTTTTCAGTGGAGGCCCAGAGAGAAAAGCTCCAAACATACAAACAGCAAATTATGTGAATTGTTCAGGTTAAGCACAGTTTACAAATTCTTACAAATAATACCATACATTAAAAGCATAAAAGACATAGAAGCAAAAAGAGATACAATCTCACATTTTAGGAAACAAGTAGGTAATAGACTAGCGATAGATATAAGTTTAAGTTTAGAACAAGTCATCTTTAGCACATGGTTATAGGATAAAAGTTATTCAGGTTTAAAACAAGGATATAGCCAATGCGTTTTAAAGTATTGTTTAAGACTACTTTTGAATATAGTTATAGAGGGTGCAGAAGTAAGATCAGCAAGAAGTGAGTTCCAGATTTTGCCAACAGCGTTGGCAAACAGAGAATCCCCAGCTGGGTTGTTGGTTTTGAATGTTTGTACTAGCAGCCTGTTAGATGAGCCAAGTGTCCTGAGGTTGCTATAGGGGGTGATAAAGTTTTTAAGTACAGGTGTGTTTTCGGGTTGATAGAGAATCTTATATGCAACTATTAGTTGATTGTATTGAAGCAGGCTTGGTAATTCAAGCCACCCTAGATGATGTAGGTTAGTGGTGTGTTCTGTAAGCTGCTCCCATGGCAAATCTAGCAATGTGATTATAGCAGCTTGAGAGTTTGCCAGTTTTACTCAAGTTTGTGAATAAAGGGGAGGCATAAAGGAGGGTGGAGAGTAGATGTGTGCGGGCAATGACAGTCCTGGCATGTGGGGTTAGGAAGGGTTTAATCTTGTATAGGGAGCCTAGTTTTTTGATAACAGTTTTAATAGTTTTATTAATATGCATATCAAGCTTAAGTATATTGTCTACTATTACCCCTAAGAGTTTAGTAGAGGGATCAGGGGAAATGATGGTGCCGTTGTTTGATTTTATAGTAAAGGTTAGTGAGGAGGACCTATGTGTGGGGGAGAACAACAGTAGCTTCGTTTTGTTAGGATTTAGTACAAGTCAATGATTAAGGAGCCAATTTTCAACTGTGTTAAAAGCATTTTGGATTAAAGCCTGCAGATCTGTTGGGGAGGTGGCCGAGCAAATTAAAGTGAAATTGTCCGCATATTGAATGCACGTTGTATTTGGGATGACTGTCTACAAGTCATTAATAAAGATGAAAAAGAGAAGTGGACCTAATGTGAAGCCCTGGGGGACTCCAAAGGTGATAGGTAGTAGGGTATATAATTTATCCTGCCATAGAACAGCCTGTTTTCTACCACAGATATGATTGGAACCACTGCATATCCTGGGTGTCAAGGGAAATGGTTTTCAGTGTAACTATGATTAGATGGTGGTTTATCATGTCAAAGGCCTTGGAAAGGTCAAGAAAGAGGGCTGAGGAAAGTATATTATTGTTTCGGTTTTGGTTTATGATGTTTTGAGAAGGAGAGGAGAGCCAAGGAGGTACTTTGGAAAGGTCTGAAACTGTGTTGAGAGTTAGCCAGGAGGTTGTTCTGGATAAGCTAGCTCAGAAGTTGTTTATGGATGCATTTCTCCATAATTTTAGCCAGGGGTTACAAAATAGCTATAGGTCTATAGTTTGACAGTTCAGTGGAGCTACCCCCTTTATGGAGTGGAATGACATGGGATATCTTCCGGAGAGAGGGGATGGTAGCTTCTGATATAGTTCTAGTAATCAGGATGGAGATGGGGTATGCTATGGCATACACAGTTTTTTGTAGATATTCTGCAGGGAGAAAGTCCACTGATAGGGCTTAATTAGGGTTCTAATAAGTGATGTGGAAACTTGTTGAAAGTGAAAGTAGAGTTGGGAACTGGGCATAGGTGCAATTGGATTTGGGCAGCCAGGAGATAGTTGGCTAGCTAGGGATTGGATGGTTTCTGTAAAGAAGCTATTAAAGGTACTGGCAACTTCTGAAGATTTTTGGTTAGTAGCCGAGGGGGTAGGAGTGGTGGATTGTCCTGGGTAAAGAAGTTTGTCTGCTTCCTAAAATTTAAGCCATGCTATACTAGGAATATATGATATTGTAAATACTATGCATTTAGAGCACTGGAATAATTTGTTATACATAATAAGAACATCTGAAGGTCATCATTACTAAAAAAACTGTCATGTTTTAAATCACAACTACTAGAAAATAATTTGCTTTGTAACTCATTAATTAATGTCTGTATATTAGTCAGAGTTACTGCTGAAAAGGCTCATTGGACCCATTTATTTACCTCTCTGGCAAATGTAAAATAAATCTTTACTACAGAGCAGACTGAAAACAGAATGAGCTAATTAAGTGTTCCAAAATCTGTAATCCCCTCTGCTGCATAGCCTTAAAAGTAGGAATCATCGCCCTACCTGAAATCTACATTCCCTCAACAAGGCATTTTCTAGGAAACATTAATATAGCGTTCATTAATGTGAATATAAAACATGGAATTATTTCTTCAGTTACATTATAATCATATATGTGTTCACATTATTCAGAATAATAATAACCCCCTATTAATATTACCAGTAACATATTATAGGGCTATTAATATTCCCTGTTTGGAGCATGGATGCAAACTTTTTGAAGAAAATGAACTAACACATGGAAGCATGTCATATCCCAACAGGCATTTGTCACAATAAGGCTGGCAACTTCTCAACTCCCTTTTCTTTAGGTTCCCTTATGGGGAGATAACGAACAGGAAACAATACGATGTATATAGGTGAAATAAAATATTGTGCTAACACATTTTGATAAAAAAATCCTTTATCTAAAAAAAGTTACTAAAACCTTCAATCTGAAGAGTAATTGAATGTATGTATCTATGCCTCGAGTTGGTTTGTCATCATGTATAAAGTTAGTAGTAATGCATATTAAAGAATCTGTACCAGTAACACTGGCTTCCTGCTTGACATCTAGTGGTGATTCCCATCTTTGCAACATTTTCTTTCTCTTCTAAAGCATGAAGCACAGCTTTAGGTGACATTCCCGTTTTCATCCTTTTATTTCTGCTCTATCAGAATTATCAAATGGCTTGGAGCCTAACAGAATAACATTAACAGGATTAAGTACATTTTGCATAAGTATGAAACTTAAAATATTAAATGAGGATGGAAAATTAATTATACAAATTTATCTTATTATTACCCAAAAATGATAAAGCTAAAATATAACTGCAGTGGCAAATTAAGTATACTTTAGGCCCAGGGCTGTCTTTAATCTGTCTCCTTGCATTTTTTTAGGACCATATACAAATATGAAAGTCCTTTTAGGATTCACTTTTGTTGTTTAATATGGAGCTTCCAAAATCTTGAAACAAAGTGACATAAAATTCTCAAAAGAGTAAAGCTTCATACTGAATATAAACACTAACCTATAAACTTCCAAGGGACAAATGTAAAAATAGTCCGTAGCTTAAACATGTGCCAGACTGGAAACATTGCTCTTTGACAGATGCTGCACTTCCAATAAAGCATATCAGTAATCATTCAGAAGTGATCCTGTAACAACTGCTTACTTTCATATATCACCTGCATGCAAAAAGGATACCCAAATTTTTTTATACTTCTGATATTCCACTGAGAATAAAGCAGAGGACGTAACAGTTACAGCAACATATTTCAACATACTGCTGTTAAACACATGCAGTGATCCCCTACGAAGCCATATAATTTTTATTTGACAATAATCATGTAGCAGTCCTGTTCTTTCACAAGCAACATGTCTCCTCATCCCTACCCAAAAACACACTCCCCTTTTGTGTACATCTCTGATGTTTGATGGTAAGGGAGGCGAAGGAAATTATGACCACAAAGTAATTTTTTTAGCCTCTTGCTCTTCAACACATGCACACATTCCCTTCTCAAAAAACGGCCATTAATTATTTTTTTTGTGTGAATCCTGATATTGTCCTTTGCTTTCATCCACAGTACTACCCCCAAACTAACAATCGCTTCTAGCAATCACTTCTCATGTATGATTGCTAAAATGTGATGAAGTAACAGCTGCTGTAATGGATTCCCATTCGCTGCTGTACAGCAACCACCCCACACTGACTACCACAAAAATAAAATAAGACAAAAATAAATAAGTACAACTGTATTATATGGTAGCAGTGGATACTGATATGATTGCCCATACATGAATCTGGTTTTATGTCAGTCTATTTACTATAACTCAACGTCTTATAGTAAGAATCATGGAAATAAGCCAAAATGCATAGGGTACAAAGGCCCAAAATCTGGGGCAGATTCTGCAGAAAGTGACACATCTTGCAGCCAGGACACATTCTTATATTCATAGGTTCATAGGTGTTTACTAGGCTAACAACCACAAGGGCCTTTTTAAGCCTAGTCATGCATCCCGAATCTCTGACAATTTCTGACACCCTTGATAAGTGTAAGCATGGGCCTGGGAAATGAACTATTTTTTTACAGGTTACCTGTTTGCATTAGAGACATAGGTGCCAAACCAGGGATGACTTTCTGGTTTCCCACCAACTGTCCAGGTTGCACTTGTATTGAGTTATGGAGGAACTCTGCTTCACATGGATGGGGAGCCTGTTCCGTAAATGGGGTAGTCTCTGGGATGTAGAAAAGGGAACTATATAGTCAGAAAATTAGGCATATTGAGTGATCAGTTATGGGTCACCTAAATCACCCCATTATAATCTGCCGCCGTGTAAGGTAGATAGTTTCTCCTATTATAACAGGCCTAGACAATCCTCCTAAGGAGCACAAGTTAAAAAGAACTTTTAATACAGCTACTCTTTAGTAAATAGAAACCTTGGACACAGCTCTCAGTTTAAAAATGTATCGACTAAGATTCTTGAGCCCCATTTCAGTAACTGCTTAGCCATATCACAAAGAATACTTTCTTGGATCTACCTGTCTCTGCTTTGGTTATTTGTCTTACTGATTTGTTGCTGCCTGGTTTAGTATGCAGAAGATTTAACTTCATGTCCTTGAGTTTTCTTTGCTCCTTTTGCAAATACTCAAATCTGGGAGCTCAAGTGTGTTTTTACTCACATTTGTTATATTTGCTAAGGTATGCTGTGATTTTATATATGTTTAATATAGATGCACTGTTGTGTCTCCAAAATCAATGTATCCCAGTAAGAGTAATAAAAAACAAGAAGAGTTTTATGTTTGATTTATTATTGCTCTTTTTCCAAGCTGCATTGATCTCAGAATGAAAATAAAGTAAGGAGAGTGTGGGGATAAAGGTCCCACATGGAGGTATAGAGCACCTTTCCCCCTGCAGGAAGAGTGATGTCACTCTTTGCTGTCTGTGTTTGCTTGAAACAACTATTTCTGCAAATATTGTTGGTGTAATTGTTTACTCTCTCAAGAAAAAGGTTTTTAGTACTAATATACAATATATTATGTTTAAAGGAGTAAGAAATTAATCAGGTATAGTAGACTCATATAAATACCTCAGTGCACAAAATATTCTATTTATTTTTAATTTACACACTAGCTCTTATTTTCTTTCACCTCTATTTCTGCCAATTTTCCCATTCTTAATTGAGAAAAATTAAAAAGTGGTCAGAAAAGTGTGTGCAATCAGTTTTACAGAATAAAAATCAGTCAGTTCTGTTGTATTCTGCAGTATGCTTTATGCTTTATATACTGCTTTGTAGGCTAAACCTTAGATCAAAACGTTGCTAATCATTAAATAGCTGATAACAGGCTATATTCTGTAACATCAGTATTCTCAGTGATTTGTGTTACTTGCCTGAAGAATCCTGGAGATGTGGCAGGCACGGACTCCACGACAAGCCAGCTCTATGATCTCCTTTCTCTTGTTGAAAGGTAGGGGACATCCATTCACAAATACCCCTCCAAGCTGGTTCACACAACCTACACCTGAGAAAATGACAATAAAATAGTTGGATTATAAGGTATAAAAATCAGCATTTAGAGATCTAATCTAGTTCTTGAAATGTCATGAAACCTTAAATAACCATAAAACCTATATAAATACTGTTAGCAACGGCATATATTTAATCAATTTGGATAATCCCCTAAAACAGAACTACTAAACCAAAATAACAACTAGAGACAAAGCGTGGGATAAATGGCGCACTACCAAACTACCCCTAGATCGTATCAAATTCCAACAACTTAGAAATGAGACTAAAAAAGCCATCATACTAGATAAGAAAAATTACTTCTACAATCACAACATAAACATCAGAATAACCCTCAAAAGTACTGGGCAGGCATAAATAAACTTCTCCAACCAGGCAAATCCACTACTCCGACCCCAGGAACATTATCTGACAAGAGCCAAGAAGATATAGTCAATTCATTCAATACTTTCTTCACAGAAACCATCCAGTCACTAGCTAACCAACTTTCTCCTCCCCACACTTCTATAAACACTATACCCGACTCACCACTCTCTTTTAACTTCCAGCCAGTGTCCACATCCTTTATCAGATCCCTTTTGAAAAAACTGAAGCCAACCACCCTTTCAGCCGATCTTCTGCCGGCTGAATACCTGCAAATTGCTGCAGATGTCATAGCCTACCCTATCTCAATCCTAATTAACAGAACCATAACCGAGGCCTCAATCCCCTCAATTTGGAAAATATCCTATGTTATTCCACTCCACAAAGGAGGTTCATCCACAGAACTATCCAGCTATAGACCTATAGCCATACTATCACCACTTGCCAAAATTATGGAAAAGTGCATGCACAACCAACTAATGCTCTATCTAACCCAAAATAAACTACTCACAGACTCTCAACATGGATTCAGACCCCATCATAGTACAACCACTGCCCTCCTCTCTTTTACTGAAAACATTAATCTTAACTGGAATAATAAAAAATATCCTCCGCTCTCTTCCTGGACCTATCGAAAGCCTTCGATATGGTAAACCATCAGTTACTTCTATATACTTTAAAAACCCTGTATCTAGATACTCCAACCCTTGACTGGTTTCAAGCTTACCTCACTGGGAGACAACAAGCAGTAATGTGGCAAAACAAGCTCTCCTGCCTACTACCAAATACCATAGGAGTTCCTCAAGGTTCCATATTAGGACCTCTCCTCTTTTCAGTCTTCATAAACGACATCCAAACAGTCATCCCTGAAGCCACCTGCATTCAATATGCAGATGACTCGACTATAATATGTTCCAATGCCTCTCTTGCAAATCTACTAACTACCACCCAACATAGCTTCACCAAAGTCGAAAACTGGCTTGCCAACCATCTCCTGATCTTAAATCCAAACAAAACCAAGTTACTTCTCTTCTACCCAACCAATAGATCTCCGACTGAAAACTTCACTATAAAATCCAATAATGGGACCATCATCTCCCCAGACACCTATACAAAGTTATTAGGAGTAAACATTGACAATAAACTCAGATTTGATATACATATCAACCAAGCCATTAAGTCAGTCAACAAGAAATTTGGGACCCTATATAGAATTAAAGCCTTCCTTACCCCGAATGCCAGGGCAGCCACAGCCCATTCACACCTTCTCTCTACCCTACTATATGCCTCTCCTGTCCTCACTCACCTTAACAAATCTGATCTGGCCAAGCTCTCATCCTGCTATAATCACATTGCCAGGTTCGTTACAGGCCTACCCTACAGAACACACCACTGTACTAACCTGAAAAAGCTTGGATGAATAGAATTCCCACACCTTCTTCACCAGTCCCAACTCATAGAGGCCTTCAAAATCTTTAAACAACCTGAGAATACCCCAGCACTAAAAAACTTAATGACTCCCTACTCCAATCTAAGCTGCCTTCACTCAGCAAACAGACTCCTTGTCCAAACAACTAAATCTCTCAACCTAGGTGGTGACGCTATTTGCCAACACCACTGGTAAAATATGGAACTCTCTCCCAAATAACATCACGCTTGCAACTTCTCTAAGTCAATTCAAAAATAGTCTAAAACTCCACTTTAAGTCACACTGGCTATGTCCTTGCTCAAACCCAGACTAGCTCTGTGCCATTAACTAAAACATAAACAACTAGCTAAGATGATAAGTACTTTGTATACTGTGATAAAGAAATATGTATCCTGTCTAACTCTATGTCATTATACTGCCTACCGTCCTTGCTAATATGTTATTAATGTTACATTTGTAGTAATCTCAGAAATAGTAATGGCAGTCTTGTACTTGTATGTAAATAGCCTATGTTTTTGTTAAGTTCTTTCAGCTCATTTACTGTACCTAATTATCAATGTAACTCTGTTGGAGCTTTTCTCCCCGGGCCTCCGCTGAAAAAGGACATCCAGTCGGACCATCCCGGTTAACAAATGTAAAATAAATAAATAATAAATAAATAAATATTTTCTTTTGGAGCAGCTAAGTAAATCCAAGTGAAGTTATTGTTATATGTTAGACAAAAACAAGATTATCTAATGTTGAAAGTTGTGCAACATTATATTTTCAACAGAAGGTGATATCACTCTTAGTGAGTAACTCAACGCAAAATAATTATATTCTTAAGATCTAGTATAGAAAACTTTGAAAAATAAATCTATAGTCTTGCAGTGGCTCAGTAAGTGAATTTTGGAAGGTCTGAAGTATGTGGGTTCTATCCCCAGACCAGATACTTAAGTTAATTTTTGAAGTACTGATACTATCTTGCTGCATCAGGATATTGCAGAACTCCAAAAGTACTAGCCTTTAAATAAGATATTATCTTCAGGTCTCATTTCCTTAAGGTGGTGACATAACAGGGAGATAGTAGGCATCCCATGGCACTTGCATGATGAAAATTTGGAGTACGTTAACAAACTATACAACAGAAGGAAGAAACTGTTGCAGAAAAGACGAAAATCCCAGGATGCAAAAAACTCCCTCACCAGCCTCAGTAAGAAACTGAGATCCCTCATAAAATCCTCAAAAGCTAGTTACGAAAATAAAATTACCAAAGATTCCAAAGACAACAAGGCATTCTATAGTTATGTCAAGAATCTAAATGGCAATGCTCAGATCTCCTCTGAGCTACAACAGAATGGCATTAAATATACTGATCCCAAGGATATGGCCAATATCCTGGTAGATCAATCTAGTGCCAACTTCACC
Source organism: Protopterus annectens (assembly GCF_019279795.1). NCBI lineage: Eukaryota > Metazoa > Chordata > Ceratodontiformes > Protopteridae > Protopterus > Protopterus annectens. The sequence continues at coordinate 1,303,051,127 of NC_056745.1, read as the reverse complement.
CCCCTCTCACCCCCTAAAGGGCCCATCTCAGTACCAAAAGATTGCCAAATTCCGATAATCACAGCCACACAGGTAGAAACAGCACTCTCCAAAGCTAAGAATACAGCATCCATGGGACCAGATGACATCCCTACAGTTATCCCGCTCCACAAGGGAGGATCCACCTTGGATCACGAGAACTACCGTCCCATCAGTCTGACAAGCCTGATCTGCAAGGGCATGGAACGCATTATCATGGAACTTATAAACAAAGACATTGGCAACCTTCAAACACTGGACCCCACACAGTTTGGGTTTGTGAAGGGCCGATCTTGTCTCCTGAATCTGATTGACTTCTTCAAATCAGTCTCCAGAGCTGTGGATGAGGGTAAGACAGTCCACACAGCCTATCTGGACCTCGACAAGGCCTTTGACACCATCTCCCACTCTGGAATCATAGATAAACTTACTAAGCTGGGCATAAATCCCTACGTCACTCGATGGGTTGCTAACTGGCTTACTGACAGAACCCAGACTGTAAAAGTAGCAGACTCCGAATCCAGCTCCAGACAAGTGACAAGTGGAGTACCTCAGGGTTCAGTCCTGGGATCACTCTTGTTTGGCATCTACTTCTCTGAAGTACAAGCCAACACTAAGGGACTCTGACAAACAAAGTTTGCAGATGACTGCAAACTGGGAGCCATTATAGAATCCCCAAATGATGTGGATATTCTCCAAAAGGGCCTTACAGAAACAGATGCCTGGTGCCAGAACCATGGGCTCAAGCTTAATGCCAAGAAATGTATATTTATCCCCTTTGGAAAAAAAGATGTACCCATGAACTACCACATAGGTGGCAGGACACTAAACATCGAAAGTGTGATGAGAGACTTAGGGACACAAGTGGACAGTGGTCTCACTTTCAATAACCTCATCACCACAACAGTCAGGAAATCCTTCTATGTGGCACACCTCATCACCAAGGGCTTTTCATCCAGAAAAAAGAGGTCATTGTCCCACTGTACTCATCCCTCATTAGACCCATTAGAGTATAATGCCCCATTTGGTATGTACCTCACAAGACATCTGCAACAGCTGGAAAGGCTACAGAAATACCTCACTAAAAGAATCACAGGCCTAAAGCAGATGCCATATGCTGACCATCTAAAAAAACTCCAGCTATACTCTGTGGCATATCGTCTATTCAGAGGCGATCTCTGCTTAACATACAAGGCCATGTCAAACCCTGAGCTGTTGGACATGCCCCACTTAAAGAAATCCCAATCCCTCAGAGCCACATGCTCCAGGGATCTAAACCTTATCATCACAATGAACAAAACATGCTGGAGGGATAGGTTCCTGACCCAGAGACTCCCCATACTCTGGAATAGACTGCCCATACATGTCAAGCAGAGCGCCTCATTGGCCCTCTTCAAAAGGAACCTTGATGATTGGATGGGAGATAGGAAATTCACCCCGGGGATCATGTCAGTTGCCCTGCTAGACAGGGGCCCAGAGAAGTAAATATCATTGGAAGAAATTTCCAGGGAATTGTATTGTTATGGCTAGGCTTGCATAGGCCTTAGGGCCGATAGCCTAGTACCAACCTATGAACCAACCTATGAACCTATAAAGTTCATTAAACATTACATCTTCATGCAATGCACAGTCATATATTCACACTTTGTATATATTAATTCATCATAATACATAGGACACAAGTTATTTATCCTCTACTTACTAAAATTATTACAGTAAATATGTTTATGTTTTGCTAACTGAGTTGGCCAACTCAGAAGTGTCTATTTTCAGTGGTGAGCCAAAGAGATATATACACACTGTCAAGTTGTAATAATAACAGTAAGTAATGTATTTAGTTCATAAAACAGCAACATGTATTAAAGAATGTCATCTGACGAAAAAATTAGTATCATCTCGCAAAATTAATTAGCTCATTGTGCATAAACAACTAGGTAAAGCAGAGACAACCTAACAATTAAAATATGGTTGCTTAATCCAATAAACAGATTTATATATATATATATATATATATATATATATATATATATATATATATATATATATATGCTACTGCAATGTCACCTGTAAAAGCTCATAAGACCTAGGAATTATATAACTTAAGTATGAAAGAAAAGGGCATAATTAACAGCCTGGTACATTCTTAAAACATTTGCATGATACCTTTAACCTTTTCTACTTCCTGTGTATTCTGAAAAGAAAAAAAATAAGTACCTGTATAACCTAAAGTAGTAACAGTACTGTGATCAAATGAGTGTAACCTTTTTATACTCTAATTATGTATCATTTGGCTTACAATTAGTTGTAAGGCTGTACTGGGAAATAAAACTGGACGTAAAGGATATCCCTGCTAAAACGCTTTCTTCCAGAATCTTTTTATTGGATAAAATATACAACCCTCTTCAAAAGTTTTATTTTTCTAAATATGATAGCTATGCCCTAGGGACCTCATAATCCATTAGCCCCCATATAATGAATCAAGATTAATTTTACCTGATTGTTGAAGGTCATGTGACCACCAAGCAGTGTGGCACCTTAATTGTACAGTTCTGTACCTATGCTACTGGGTTAATGTAGATTTAGCACATACATTTCCTCATGCCAGTGTGAAAACAAAAATGCAGGACTTGGAATTATGCTGGAACATAACTGGATGGCTATTTGAAGTATAAACTAAAAAGAAGGCATGGAGAAAAGGGCCATATGAAGGGTTGAAAGCTGAAATGATTACACTGTAACCAAACACATGGGAAGCTAGTACAAATAGCATTAAAACTAGTAAACTTGTTGAAGTTTTGCAAAAAAAAAAAAATGTGAGAGAATTGCAAAAAAATGTGCAGAAGCAAACAAGAGAAATTTATGGAAAAAGCTGCAGATGACTTGCTACAAAAACAAACTGATATGGAATGTCATGCCAGAAGAGAAAATAAATGCTGGAATAATAGGACTGAGAGAAGGAATAGAAGGAAAAGAAGTTTTAAAGGACATAATAGTGTGGATTTCTAGTATAACTGGAAGTATTTGCTGGTTAGAATGCCAAACTGATAGAGCACATTGTCCCTGTCATTTACAAAAGATAGAAGGCAGGTCCAGATGTAATAGTAGATTAAAGGAATAGCTAGCAAAAACAGTAGCAGTAAAGAGGGGCTGGTAATGGGATGTTGTAAAGTCAAAGTAGTAAATGATTATGTAACTCAGGTATAGGCTATGAGAAAAAAAACTATCTCCAGATGGATGGCAGATAACACAGCTGTGAACAGCTACCCCTGATGGTATATGCAGCAAACAAAAGAGGAAGTTTTTCATATTAACAGAAATGTACTGCATGTAAAAGCCAGATTTTGATCTGTGGTTGGGGATATTAGGCCAGCAGATGTAAATAAAAATGGAGATAAGAAACAGAATTAAGATGAAATAAGGGGACAGAAAAGACACAGAACAAACAGCAATGAGGAACACAAGGTCAATAATATTAAAGGAGAGGAGGCAAGAGAGTAGATGGTTAAAGAAGAGAGACAGAAAGGCATGACAGAGTAAGTAATATGAGAAAAATGCATCAAATTATACAGAATGGCTACAGAATGAGTGCAGTGATGAGGAAAAGGAAAATATCTCCCTAAAAGACAGAAGTGAATACAGGTATGACTGGGAGGAAGAATTAAACCAGTGGAACAGTGATGATGAGGAGGAATGTTCTTTTCCAAGACCGAGGATGAGGTGCAGTGGAGAGTGCAGGGACAAAGTGAGACAAAGAGGGCCAGAGAGATGGAACGAGTTGGAGAAGGGATCTATGGATTGGAGTCGAGATCTTTGATGTGAATAGCAAACAAGAAGGAAAGGCATGAAAGTGACTACAGAAGACTAAGGTACACCTGAGAAGTATTGCAGAAAAGTGTGAACAGAAAAAAATGATTCTCTCAGCATATGCATGCACTCTGAAGAAAAAATGAATGAGATATGGATTTGCAATTGCTGTATAAATGGCTGAAGTGTAAATGTGTTAAAAGTTTTTTATAAGAATTATAGATTTGAAATTAGGTAGGATTTGAACAAGTGAGTAACCTTATAATTATGATTAGAGAGAAAAGTACATGGATGATTGCAGAGAAATGGAAAAGAAAAGATCATTTTTATAGGGACAATCTATCATACATAAAAGTAAGCAGTATATGTTTCACAGATCAAATGCACAATGGCAATATTTTTTTGTAAGCTTGCATAAGGGATACCAGCCTCCTGAAAACTACTTTGGGCAAGAAACATAAAAGAAAAATACAAGAAAAAGTAGGTTATGTGCAGTGGCGGATTAAGTATATTTGGTCCCCAGGCTGTTTTCAAGTCACGTCTCCCATACACTTTTTTTAGTCATGCATAAATAAATGTGCATATTCACTTGTATTCATCTTCCTGGTTGTTTTAAAAAGGTACTGCCATGCCACATTGATAGTGTGAGTAGTCCTGACCATTTTCCAGCAAGAAATAAAATAAAATTTACTAAGCAATAGTAACAATATACCGCTATCTATTAGAAGAGATAGATTATATATTTGCACTAGATTAATTTGGTCTAGGCATGTCTTACTTTTAAATAAGTAGTATATGCTGCTTTAAATATGAAAGGATTTGTATGTTTTCAAGTTCAAGCCAGGCATTTTTCTGTAATGTATAATGTATTTTTCTGTAATGTAAATATTAGCCACAGCACTGAGTGTACACCAGGAATGGGAATTTGCTCTTTCCCTGCTGTTGTGCAATCTCAAGAGTTGGTATATATAAGTTGCAGGGGATGTGGGGGGAGTAGGAGGACTTGCACGCCTCATATAAAATATACTTCATTATATATTTTTACTTTCAGTCTTTTTATATTGATATTTTTGCAATCAGGATAGATATATAGTGGCTCTTAGCCTTACCTGATTAACTTTCAAATTAATAAAAATGGACAATTGTCACCCACTTGCAAATAAACTAATCATTAAGGATTATGGACACTCACTCAGGTTACAAAATTATGGTAATTTAATGCTGAGGAAGACAGCATTTCATTTCTCTGTGGGCACAAAGGTTTTTTTCTATAATCTTCAACATTTCAAAAGTGCTAACATGACATGCACTTTCCCATTTATGAAAGTGACTATTTCTGCAAACTTATAATTAGGGAGCAAGTACTGAATATTTTGCCCATGGACTGGAGGATCTGGTTGACATACCAGGAATGTACCTTGGCTGAAGAAATGGGTAAGGATATTTTCTATTTATTGAGCAAGGCAAACTCCACAAGGGGGATTTACCTAGCACTACATATGGTTATAATGTAACCCATACAGAGCACTTTAAGCCACCACATCATGTTCCATTTGCAAATTGCTAAGCATTGGCCAGTGCAAACCAACATCCTTGTGTTAGTTGTTTCCAAAGTAACCAAGTGAGGTATGTTGGGTCAAAATGTCCACAGAAAAACAGGAAGGAGAATGAAAGCTATGTGTAGGAACTAGCTGAAGTAGCACCACAGTAGTGACGGGTTGTCTTGACACTGCAGCTGCTCAAGATTATCACAAAGACATGTACCTTATCCTGGTAGGTGGTAAAGAAACTACTGCTAAAATCAATACTACATCAGAATTAACTATTGTTAAGAATACAATTGTTAAGACTTCAGCATTGCTTGCCTAGGCAATCCATTCTAGATAGGGGAATGGGAGAGACACCTTTTCAAATGCTATTGGCCAGGATTCATTTGGACTGGTAAGAAGGGCAATGAGTCAAACAGGTGGCAGTTTTTGATGATATCATGGCAGATGTCATAATTGGAAATGCCAGGGATGAAAACAAACATGTTGATAAGGCATAAGTGGGGAGACCCTGTCAGTGCCCATACCGCAAATAGAAGCTGGTGATGTGATTGTTTCAGGAGAAGAGCTTGTTACAGCAACAAACCTGAATCAGAGCCACAGGTGTCAAAAGATACTGGGTCAGTTCAGATGGCTACTTCTTCACTGAAAGCTAGAGGTAGTAGTAGTAAGCCTAAATATTAGCCACAGTTGTCAACTGAATCTAGACTTTCTGTGGAAAGGGAACTACAGAGGATCATGCTTTTTTGCACTAAATTAATACCAGATGGCTGTGAGTTTTATTCCCAGTCCAGGTGACTGGATTACTGACACTGCAGTGCAGCATTAAGGGGGTGCTGCACTCTTGACTGTGTCATCCTTCAGCTGAGATGTTAAACTGAGATCCCATATGCATGAGCTGGTGAAACCACAGATGGATATAAAAGATCCATGACACCTACCAAAAAGAGTAGGGGTCCTTCATTAAAGTATACATACGTATTTACATTATATACACATATTTACAATATATACACTATAGAAAATATATACAATTTTTCTTTTACATTTTCTCTATCAAAAAACACAATAATTATTTTTTTACTGTCTGACCCCACTCTAACTTCCACAACCAAACTCTTATTTTTTTTAGCATCATAGCTAAATCCCATTTTTCATTAAGCATAATTTTCTTCACCCTTTGATTACAAATTATCCATATAATACAAAACATTTTTCTATCAATTCTCTTAACATGATTTCTACTTTTATTTTTATAATATCCAAATTCAATCATATCCATATTTAGACTGTTTATTTCTGTAAATCCCTCCACATAATTTGAATCTAAAATCTTTTTCCTTAACATTTTAACTCTTTTGCACTAGTTTAAAATTCCCCATAATACAAACAAATCCTATGTTTTTTACTTTTATAAGGCATATTTGCCTTCACTGGTAATTTTTGTATCATCAGTCTCCATAAAAAATATTGGCATTTTTTACACCTTACCATTCTTGCTTGTATAGCACTCCTTACTCCTTTTTTCTTTATGTAACCCCTCCCAGGGATATATCCAAAAATAGATTTCTATAATATTGTTGTACCACACTTTTCTCCCTTTTTCAGTCTTTTTGACACTCTTTTTTTCACAGAATGATTTTATCTTGATAGTTCTCTAAACTTTATTACAACAAACTTTCCTTCATTTTGAACTAAAGAAAGTTTAACCATCCCATTTTATACTTTATCCTTAATATCTATGTTAAAATAGAAACATCATTGTCCTTTAAACATTTCATTACTTGACAGAAATTCAAAGATGCAATATAAAACATTCGATTTATTAACCCTAAGCCTCCTTTTTCTATGCAGATATAGAATCCATCTTTTCACTGGATTTAACCTAGATCCTCAAGTAAAAAAAAAAAACAATATTAAACACTTCTTTTTCTAAAGTTGAAGGTAAACTAAAAACACCTACAAAATAAGTGATTCTCACTTACAAAACAGAGTTAAATACATCATTTTGAAAAGGCAATCTAAAAGATTTCCAAAATAAACAAGTAGTTCTCATTTCTTCTAGTTTTTCTTTCCAAACTGTATCTATAATATCTTGCTTTCCAAACAATATTCCAAGAATTTTTACATTTTTCACATTCAATTTAATTCATCCAAACATCTCCTCAGACCCTAATCCTTGACTGTTTCCATTATTTATTGAAAACCCTGCTCCCTGAAGAGTTTCCTGTAAATATTTTATTACATTGCTCATACCTATTCTATCTTTAGCGATAATATCATCTGTATATGTTAGCAGAATCAGCATTTTATCCCTTCATTTGAAATGCTACTCATCAATTTCATCTCTCTATTCATATGCATAGATTTCACATTCATCACTAATATGAATAATATGCCACTCAAAGGACAACCTTGTCTAATCCCTTTCCCAAGCTTATATCTTCACTAAACCACTCTGACCAATCCTTATAAAACTCTCTCATCCCCATACAATCTTGCCATAGTTTTATCTTGTCCTCTTTTCCTGTGTCATCCCATTTCAGCTCATGAATTCTTTTTAAACCCTTCCCTGTTTTAATATTCAGAATTTCCTTTTATCTGAATCCAAATTTCCCTATGATCTGAAAATCCTATCATCAAAACACCTTCTTCCACTATTAATATGCTTTCTGATACCAAAAAATAATTTTCTGTTCTTTTTTTCTCCTCTTTTATAGGTCCTTGTCTCCTGATTCCAAATTCTTAACTGCCTCTGTTTTATAATGTCCCATGCTAACTTAACATCATATACTTTTTTTAAGCTGTCTCAAATTATACTTAAAATCTCCTGCTACAATAATATTCGTATTAATTGCTACGCATTGAATTGTGTTTCTAAACAACTCTTCTCTCTCTTTTTTGGTTACATATGCATAAATGGCAACAATTCTAATAATATGATCCCTCCATCTTACATTGACAACAGTAAGTTTGCCTGATGTAACATGCCCAAACAAATCTCCTTCCCAAAATTCCAAATAACATTTTTCCCACTATACTTCTGTTTGATATCTTATTTATTTTACATTTGTTGACCGGGCTAGTCTAATTGGATATATGTCCATTTTCAGTAGAGGCCCGGGGAGATAAGCTCCAAGACACGATCAAATACAAATACAAATACAAACAACAAAAAGCAAATATTATAATAAAAATAGCAAATATCATAATAAAAATCATCAACAATGGTAAAGTGCAGTACAGCATAGAGGTTAGTACAGGATGTACAATGAGAGCAAGAGTCATAAACAGTGCAAATTGAAGATACAGAAACATCATATAGGTAAAGTCAATAGTAGAAAAAGGAAGTTAGTTGTGTAGTGATGTTACTAAGGATTTATTTAAAAAAATAGGTATATACAGAGGATAGAAATAATGTAAAAAGGGAGAGATGAGAAAAATATAATAAGAAAGATATAATAGTGGATAGTAAGCACTGGATAGGCAAAGTCAAGTTTGAAGAAATAGATGACTAGTCTGGTTTGGTATAGGGGCATAGCCAGTATGATTTGAGGTAAAGTTTAAGTCTGTTTTTGAAGAGTGATAAAGAGGTGAGTGAGGAGAGGTCATTAGGGAGAAGATTCCAGGATTTACCTACAGTATTAGATAAGATAGAATCCCCAGCCCTGTTATTAAGTTTAGAGGTGTGTACAAGAAGTTTGTGTGATGAGCGTAAGGACTTCAGATTTTTGTAGGGGGTGATGAGGCTAGATAAAATTGGAGTATTAGAAGGTTTATAAAGAATGTTGTGGGCAATGGTTAGTTTGTGAAATTTAATCAGGTGTTGTAGTTCTAACCATCCTAGCTGATTTAAATTTATACAATGGTGGGTTCTAAATGGGTTGCCTGTTGCAAATCTTGCAATGTTATTATAGGACATTTCCAATTTGCTGAGGTTATTCTTGGATAGATTAGTAAAAATGGGTGAGGCATAAAGGAGTGGAGAGATCAAATGAGTGTGAGCTATAGTAGTTTTGGCAGTAGGAGAAAGGAAGGGTTTAATCCTATAGAGAGTGCCAATTTTTTTGTTGACAGTCTTTATAGCATTGTTGATGTGGATGTCAAAGTTCAGATTATTGTCGATGGTGACACCTAGTAGTTTGGTGGTAGAGTCTGGAGATATTATAGTACCATTGGTGGATGTCACAGAGAAATGAAGAGGAGAGGACTTTTGAGTAGGAGTGAAGAGGAGGAGTTTGGTTTTCTTTGGGTTCAAAAGAAGGCAATGCTGAGTGAACCATTGTTCAACTATGTTGAATACCTTCTGGGTGAGAGAGTGAAGGTCATGGGAGGATGTAGCTGAGCATAATAGTGTGGAGTTGTCAGCATATTGTATGCAAGTGGCTTGGGGATAGCTAGATGAAGGTCATTAATAAATATGGAGAAGAGGAGAGGTCCCAGTATGGACCTCTGATGGACATCTAAAGTAACGGGTAGATGGGTGGATAGGGTATTATGCCATAGTACTGCTTGCTGTCATTTGTCATGGTAGGATTGGAACCATTTTATGGAAAGTGGGTTTAATGACAGAGATTTTAGTATGTTTATGAGAATTTGGTGGTTTACCATGTCAAATGCTTTAGACAGGTCGATAAATAAAACAGAAGAAAGATTATTCAGATTTTGGTGCCTGTTAATGTAATCAGTAAAGGAAAGGAGGGCAGTGGTAGTGCTGTGTGAGGGTCTGAAACCATGTTGACAGTTGGAAAGTAAATTGTTTTCAATTAAGTGGTGGAGTAATTGCCTATGGATACATTTCTCCATAATCTTAGCTAAAGGAGAAAGTAGGGCAATGAGGCAATAGTTTGATAGCTCAGTGGAGTATCCACCTTTATGCAGGGGGATAATATGGGAGACTTTCCATAAGGTAGGGATGTGACCTTCGCTAATATTTCTATTGATCAGTATGGAAATAGCGTAGGCAATAGCCTTGGATGATAACTGCAGATATTCAGAAGGCAGTAGGTCTACAGAAGGAGAGCATGGTTTCAGTTTATTCAAAAGGGTTTGAATAAATGTGGTTGGGACAGGTTTGAAATGAAAAGGAGGGGTGGGGTTGAGGTGTATAAAGGTAGTGTGAAGGTATTAGGTGATAGTTGACTAGCTAGTGTTTGGATAGCATCTGTAAAGAAGGTATTGAAGGTATTAGCTGTATGGATGGAATTTTTCTGGTCTGTATTTTGAGGGTTTGGTGTAGTGGATTGACCTGGGTGGAGTAACTGCTTATTGCTAGCCCAGAATTTCTGTGGGTTGTTATGATTATGTTGTTGAAATTGTAAGTAGTAGTTTTGTTTATCAGAAAGTATGGCCTTCTTAGTGTAATTTCTTAGCTGTCTAAAGGTTTGTTGGTCTACATGGTTTTTAGTCATTCTCCATTTGGCCCAATATTTATTTCTGAGATGAATTTTGTGTTTGGTTTTATTGGAAAGCCATGGGGCAGAATTGGCCTTAATTCTAATAGATCTGGTTGGAGTGTGGTGATTAAGAATGGAAGGTAGAATTAAAGAAATTGATGGCTTCATCTAAAGGGAGGTGTTTTAAGGGAACCCAATTGCATGCTCTTAGTTCCATTTGGAATAGATCAGGGTTAAAGTTCTTTTTGGATCTAATACTTCTGATAGAGGTTGGAATGGGAGTGTTGGCTTTATGCCTGATGATGTAGGTAAGTGAGTGGTCACTTATATCATCAGGGAGGGTTCCAGAATTATAGTTGTGAGTATGATTGTTTGTAAGAATCCAGTCTAATATGCTTGCTTTTTTGTTAGCTTTATTTATTCTGGTGGGGGAGGTAATGGTTTGAGAAAAAACATATAGGTTAATGTGGGTGGTAGGAAGGCTGCTACAAAAGGAATTCCAATCTAAATGTATATCGCCTAGGATTATGGTTTCTTGAGACAGGTGTTGGGATAGCCAGCAAAGGATATTTTCCATGCTGGCTATGTTATTTTCAGGGGCAGATACATACAGATAATATAGATTGATTTAGCATTGTTAAGTTCAAGTTTAGAGATAAGAATCTCAGCATTGGAATCTAGAGGTAGATTACAGTTGTATATGGTTAACTGTAAGCCGGATTTAAATAGAACAGCAACCCCACCACCTTTCTTAGCTACGTTGTCAATTCTTAGGATATTATATCCAGGTGGGATGATTTCATTATCTTTGATGACAGGTTTTAGTCATGTTTCTGTTAGGCAGATAATGTCAAAGGAGTACACTTCTAAAAGAGCTTGGAGTTGAGTTACTTTGTTGTTAATACTACATATATTAAGATGAGCTAGTAGGAGGGAGTTAGATAGTTTAGCAAGGGGATAATTGGTTGACTGATTATGGTTATGGAGAGAGATTGGGGTTGCTGTTGGGCCAGGGTTAGGATGAATATCACCGTCCTTTAATGTAAGGAGTTGTCCTAGACAGCTTGGGTTAGCGAACTTGCTGTACAGAAATAACACTCTCCTGAGATGTAGTGTATTATATTTAATGTGTAGTATTCTATGATACTTTGCAAGTAGGTAGCTGGGTGAGCATGTTATGTTTTATGTTCTGAAGAAGACTGGGTTCCAGTTGAAAGCGCTTAACTGCATAATTGCTGTGGAATAAAGGATTTTATCTCTCCTTTCGTGTACGAGCTTCCTTGGAGGTTTCCTGTTCCTTACTACAATTTTGGAGTTGTTGGTTCACTTTTCATTAATGGTTATGCAGGTCTGCTAATGGTTGAGAGTTGGTTTGTTGATTGGGGTAGTCAGTGTGTGGATATATTGGGTGCTCATAGGAGGAGAGTAAATAGGCAAAGGTTAGACGTGGTAGTGGTAAAAGAGTGAAGCAGAGTAAAATTTGAAAAGAGATGGTTGGATTAACCATTGGGAAGGATTAGCTATTTGTTGTATATATGTAGAGATGGAAATATTTAAGGTGAGAGTGTGTAAAGATAGGAGGGTGTGGTGAGTATGGAGGGGAGTGGTAAGAGATGGGAGATGAAAGAGAAGTTGGCCAATGGGAAATGTGTAGAGGGTAATGGGAAGAGGAAGAGGTGTGGTTAGAAAGTATAAGAGTAGGACCCCTGGGGGTGGGTGGGAATTGGGGGTAGGGAGAGGAGCAGAGTGAGCCCACAGGGTGAACAGAGCGGGCAGACACAGAGACTGGAGCAGTTGTAGAGGAAACAATCACCAGAATACACACAAAAGAAGCTTTCCTCCACTGGAAAAGTTTAATAAACGATCTGGTACCTCGGCAGTTCGCCTTCAAGGATCACAGTTCAATTAGTTTCAGCATCATCTTAATATACCATTTTTTTTAAAAAACAATTATTCAATTAACCAAATGATGCAAGATCATTAAGAAACAATTCAAATTAAAGTGATCTCAAACAAATATAAATGGACACACTCTCAATATTCTTCAGATAGACATTATTTAAATAAATAAATCCAACAATATTCCAGGTGAACCAATTAATATGTATGAAATATATCCTATTGTGATACCTAAATAAATACATTATATAATACCTTCAGAAATACATTACATATTATAAATTCATGACTTGCCAAATATAAATAATATATGTATAATATGTTTACATGAATATGAATTAATAAATATGAATACTGGGATATATCATAAGCCCAATTCCTGATTCAACCCATATGGCTTCAAAGTGTTGAATTTAATTATCATTCTAGTCTCCAGTTCTAAAAGTTTACCTATTAGATCATCTCCTCTACAAATGAAAGGCCTTCCTAATATGCTAAATTTCAAACTGTCACCACACCCACCATGATTATCAATAAAATGCTTTGCCACAGGACTAGAAGCGTTAGCATTTCTTATATCCTTGAGGTGTTCCAGAATCCTAATTCTGGCCATTCTTTTAGTTTGTCCAATGTACCAAATATTGGAACAAGAGCACCCCAAAATATATACTACACATGTGGACCTGCAATTAAAATATTCCTTAGATGTATGTTTAATTTCATTAATGCTGTCTACATTCAAGACCCTACTACATACACTACATGATCCACAAGCAAAAGTACCTACTTTACTGGGAATAACTTTACCCTTTTGTGTTAAATTACAATTCAAAATTTCTTTTAAATTTTTTCCCCTTTTGAATGAAAAATTGACATTATTGGGAAATAACTCACCAATTGCTTCATCCTGACAAATTAAATACCAGAATTTCCTAATGGTAGAAGTCATTCTTTTAGAAAAAGGGGTGAATTTGGTTATAAAGAACAATTTCTCAACATTAGTTTTCTCAGAATGATTATTAACAACCAAATATTTGGTTTGTTCCACAAAATTAGATGCTCTTGTATTCTCATAGGTCTGTCCATCACGACACCATAATAAATTATTGTAATCATATCCCCTTTCCAACAACCTAGAAAATACAATGTTCAGTTCCTTGTCCATCTCTTCTTTTATACTTGTGTGATTCCGAATTCTTTGAAACTCCCCTCGAGGCAAAGCATTAATTAAATGTTGGGGGTGCATACTGGTGGAATGTAAGAACATATTTACTGATGTTGGTTTCCTATAAGGTCTAAAATAAACTTTTAGAACTGGAGGCTAGAATGATAATTAAATTCAACACTTTGAAGCCATATGGGTTGAATCAGGAATTGGGTTTATGATATATCCCAGTATTCATATTTATTAATTCATATTCATGTAAACATATTATACATATATTATTTATATTTGGCAAGTCATGAATTTATAATATGTAATGTATTTCTGTAGGTATTATATAATGTATTTATTTAGGTATCACAATAGGATATATTTCATATATATTAATTGGTTCACCTGGAATATTGTTGGATTTATTTATTTAAATAATGTCTATCTGAAGAATATTGAGAGTGTGTCTATTTATATTTGTTTGAGATCACTTTAATTTGAATTGTTTCTTAATGATCTTGCATCATTTGGTTAATTGAATAATTGTTTTCTTAAAAAAATGGTATATTAAGATGATGCTGAAACTAATTGAACTGTGATCCTTGAAGGCGAACTGCCGAGGTACCAGATCGTTTATTAAACTTTTCCAGTGGAGGAAAGCTTCTTTGGTGTGTATTTTGTTGAATTTCCATTTCGTATGTTGCAGAAACAATCACCAGGACTGATATGTGAAGGTAAGTTTTAAAAGTCAGATATGTAATCTTTATGCATACAATAAGAATCTAATATCTTCTAAAATAATATCATATTCCTGCTTTCTACACCATTCCAAAATTCCTTTTCTTCTCTCTAACTTTTTCAAACTATTAACATTAAAGGCTAAGACTTCACAAGGAATTTTACCTTAATGTAATATATATTCATCATTTCCCCTTTTTTCTTTTTTCAATCCCACTGTAATCTTCCTTTTCCTTTCCCTTACTCTTTTATCAATAGAATTTATTTTTTGTTTAGCTATGTTCCATTTAACCTCATCACTATCACTCAATCCTGATTCTTCTTCTACAATTTTTTCCATATTTCAGTCTTCCCTTGGGTTAACTTTTTGTATCACTTGTTTTCTATCCGTAACATTTACTTTTTTTTTTGCATTTCCACTGTTCTTTTTCTATAACTTTATTCTTTTTACCTTGCTCTGTTACTATCTGTACCATTTCCTCATTTCCCTTTTCTTCACGCTATCCCACAAATGACCCACTTTATTACACTTATAACATTTCAATTCACAATTCCTTCGATCATGTTCTATTTCCCCATGTGCAAAGCATCTTCTTTTAACACAGTTATTAATTAAATGATCAGTTTTTCCACACAAAAAACATGTTTTTGGATGTCCCCAATATTTTACATACCTTTGTAACCTTCAACATTTATAATACACAATACTTTCATTCTCCAGCTTCAAAATCACATTGCAATCCCACACCCCAATCCATAAACCTCTGTTATCATAAACTTTAAATAAACTCAGTACATCTTTACATAACTGTAATCTATGTCTTTTAAAGTCTATTTTTCTAAATCAGTCCTAAATTGAATGTTAATTTTCTTCTTAGTTTCCCTGTAAAAAGACTTACATACATACAAGTTCCATGGTGAATGGTCTTTCTTTTTTTCATATTCTGCAAAGAATTTTTCCATTATCTGACCACTCTTGAAAATAATGTCACAAAAAGTGTCTATATTACTATAAATGCTCTTACCTCATTTAGTTTAATACTTAGAATCATAATTAATTTGTCCAATATATTATATCTGTCTAGCTCCAAATCTTCCTTCTTCTCAATTCACATCTTAAAAAGTCTCTTTTTCTTTAAACACACATCTTTTTCTTCTTTCTTGCTTTTTTTCACTGCTTTAATCATCTCCAAATACAATTTTCTATCGATCTGTCTCTCTTTGATATGCTGAACTTCGTCCTTCTGGATCTTTTCCATCAGCTCTCCCCATAACATGTTTTTACCATTATTTGATTTACTCACGTTAACCATGTTCATCAATAAATCTTCCCCCAACCCTCCAAACTGGAGGATTCTGACAACACATTCTTATGGTGTTACCTCTTCCTCCAAGAGGTTTTGTTGAAACAGCTCTTCCAAATCTATTATTGACGGTTTTCTTTCCTTTTCTTGCCTCCTTAGGCTGTTCTTGAAAAGGCTCAACTGCCTTTTCTAATTCCTTCACCATGCCATCATCATTTGCAAATGTCTCCTCAATTTCCAATACCTTTGTCACTGTCTTATCTACTGATGCTGCTGTTTGAATAACAGCACCAGAATCACTAACATCACCCATGTATTCCTTTTCTCCCCCTATGCTAGCTAAACTCTCTTCCTGCTTCTCTGAGCTGCCTCTGCACTCAGACCGGAAGCTGGAAGGGTCACAACAAAATGCTTCCCTGTACACATACGAGTAGGGGAAATTCCCCAGTGCCCACCCAAATTTGCCCTAGTAGGATAAATACCACCTCAGGACTCCACTTAGAAGAAGCTATTAGACTACTGGGACTAAACTGGCCAACAAGGATAAAATACATAAAATAAAACCTATCTCCTTCAATCCATAAACAAATGGTTTGGTAGAGGGTTTAAATTCTTCTGAGGGCATTCATAGAGCAGTTTAAGTGGGAAAGGGACAAACACCTGCTTCCCCATTTCTAGGTTCACCAAGAATCCACAGATTTTTCACCATTTGAACTAATTTATGGTTATAAAGGAAGGGGACCCTTAAACCTTATCTGACATGAGTAGGCAGGTGAAGGTCATTCTCACAAAGAGTCTGCTGTTGGGTATGTGCTAAATTTCAAACATAAGCTTAGGACAATTATGGGTTTGGCACATATATGCCTAGCTCAAGCATAATAGCAATAAATGCTCTAGTATGACCAGACACTGAGAGCATAAGCATATACTGTCAGGAAAAAAAGTAATAGTGCTTATTCTTGTTTAGCGAAATAAGCTTTAGGCAACACCATAGGAGGCACCTTTCACTCCTGTAATGCAGGTAGACAAGTTTAATTATGTGGTGAAAGCAGAAAAGTGCAGCTGTGCAAGTAAACTTACCATAACAGATGTTCGAATGCTCACTGCTGCAGTAGCTGAAGCTATGTGGATTATATCCTACATATCCTATGTATGACATAACAGCTGGCAAGCTTCCAAAGACTCAGGACACCTTCCTCATGCTCAAACCATTAATCAGCTTGAGCTGAGTTGACTAAAAGGTTTGAGAGTCAAGGTCTTCAGAGCTTTTATGCCAGCTGAGAGAGGGATGCTAAGCCCTGCTAGGACATTGCTAGGAACAACAAAAAGCAAATGTCCACACCCTGACATTTATTATTTATTTAGTTATTGATATTTGTTTACTGGGAAAGTCCACTGGGCCAGGCTAGCCCATTTTTAGTGGAGGCCCAGGGAGAAAAGCTGCAAGGTACATACATAGAATAAAAAGAAAAACAGATATAACATATAACATACATAGAATAAAAAACAGAAATATAACATAATTTATATAAAAAGTATCTTAAAATAGTACAATCAATTGCAGAAGTTACATAAACAATTGATAAAACAGAAAAAAATGTTTTCTTATTGGAGTACAATTCAAAGAAAAATACCAGAAAATCTTCCAAGGCATAATATAGAGATGCTTGGCTTAGAGAAGAATGGGCTGTTGTACACAGAGTAAGGGGGTGTATCAAATGGAGTGTTAATTTGGATAAGAAATGGGGACATAGAAGTAAAGGTTAGTGGTCTGGCATAAGAGTAAGGGTATATGATGGCACAGAGGGAGGAAATAAGAAGAGAGAAGGGTGTGAGGCTAGAAGTCTTGAATTTAGGTAATGGCTGAGGAGGGAATTCAGCAGTTACAAATCCACATGGATGAGAAATGACTGTGCAGTGCATTTTTGAAGTTAGAAGGTCTTGGCTGAAGGCTTAAAGAGGCTGTGAGATTATTCCATTTTTTGAAAATAGTCCAGGAGTGTAAGAGTTGAGCTGCAGGAAGTTTGGCTTTATGCACCTGCAGAAGGAATTGGTGTTCTGAACGAAGGGGATGGGTAAGGTTGTATAGGGTAAAGAGGGAGCTGAGTACTGGACAGTGTTGAAGTTTATATATAAGTTTATGGGAGGTTGTGAGCTGGAGAAGGAGAAGGTAATGGGGAATGCAAGACATTGTAGTTGCTGTAGGGCAATGCAATGATTTGAGGAGTGTGACTATTTGTAGCAAATTTAGCAATCTTATTATAGCATGTTTCTAGTTTAACCATTAAGGAAGACTGTAGATTAGTTAATAAGGGAGCACCATAAGTTAGAGATCATAAAAGATGTTAGAGCTAATGCTTGTTTAGATGGGAGGGAGAGGAATTTGTTAAGTCTGTAAAGTAGGCCCATTTTGTTGTGGGTTTTATGTTATTTTGAACGTGAAGATCGAATTTAAGATTCTCATCAGTAATTACTCCTAATAGCTTAGTATGGGAAACTAACTCAATTTTGGCGGAGTTTTGGGAGAGAATTTCGAAGTCAACTGTATTAAAGGGTGAATTTCTTTTAGGAGTGAAGATCATAAGTTTGCTTTTTTAGGATTTAGGAACAGGTGACTGTTGTGAAGCCAGGTTTCTACTGTGGTAAATGCAGTTTGGGTAATTTACTTTAGAGTGGTTGAATTGTGGGCATAGCAGACTATGGTGGAGTAATCTGCCTACTGGACTAGGGAGGCCTGCTCAACAGTTTAATGGAGATTATTTATAAAAATGTTGAACAGAAGAGGGCCTAAAACTGAGCCTTGGGGAGCACCAGTAGAGTTATGAATGTAAGGGGAAATGGAGTTCTGCCATTTAACAGCATGCCCTCTATTAAAGAGATAGCTTTTAAACCAATTAAGAGACTGAGTAGATAGGTCAATACTTGAGAGCTTGGAGAGGAGAATGGAGTGAGAGATAGTATCAAATGCTTTTAATAAGTCCAGAAAAAGGGCTGATACAATATTACTGGAGTCTCCTGCTTTATTCACAGTGTCTAATAAAGAGATTAATGCAATGGATGTGCTGTGTCTAGGCCAGAAACTGTGCTGAGTAGGGGAGAGAAGATTATGTTCTTGAAGGTGATTTAAAAGTTGTTTTTGAACACACTTTCTAGAATTTTTGAGATTGGGGAAAGTATAGCTATAGGTTGGAAGTTAGAGATGTCAACTGAGGGACCACCTTTATGAAGTGGTAATATTATAGGTTTTATCCAGAGACCAGGGATGTAGGATTCCTGAATGGATCAATTAATCAGAATGCTAATGGGCTACGCCACTGAGTCAGCTGCAAGTCTGAGGAATTTGGCAGAGATATTGTCAGCAGAGTTGGAGCAGGGCTTTAGTTTTAGAACAGTTTTTTGATCAGGGAGGTAGGGATAATATAGAGTGTGAAAAGTGTAGGGGGAGTCTGATGTATGCCATTTGGTGAGAGAGTATCAGAGGATAGAAAGGGTGGTGGGTAGAAAAAGGGGAAGAAGAAATGTTGGTGTTGGGGAGAGGATGGGAAAAGGTAGAGATAATATTGGCAATGGTGTCAATAAAGTAAGAATTAAAGATATTTGCAACTTGTTCTGGTGGCTTGTCAGGGTGAGGGCAGGGGTTGGGTTTAGTGCCAGGATTAAGAAGATTGCTGATACTGGTTCAGAAAGCTTTAGGATTAGTTTTTCTACTAGTTTGTTAGTTCCAGAAATAGTGTTGCTTGTCTTTAGAGATGAGTTTCTTAGCTTGGTTTTGGAGCTGTCTATAATGAGTAAGATCAGTTTTACTAGGACCTTGGCATAAAAAATATACCAAAATACAAGGGTGAGGGAGGAAGTGGCTACTGCAGCAGTGATCATTTGAAAATTTACTGTTACTGTACATTTAATCACACAACTGTGGTATGTTCTTCATGTTGATCCCTGCTACAGTAGCCTAAGCCAGATGGGTAGATTACCAGAGCTTACAAAAACTGTGAGTATGAAGGGGGAAGCAACCAGGAGCCCCTGTAGACTGGACCTAGCAATGGCTAACCTAGCTTGTGGTGTAATATGTCCAGAGGTCTACATTGCTGCTTCTAGAATACTTCTAGAATCCAAACCTTTCCAAAAAGCAATAGATGAAGCTAAGGTCCTAGTAAAATGTGCCTTGACCCTGCCTAAAATAGTTTTGTTGTGGTGGGAATAAGAAAAGGTAATAACCTGGGACAACCACTTGGAAATAGTCTGTTTTGACAAAGGTTGTCCCTTCTCACTTTCATAAGAATTGAACAACTGTTCAGAAGTTCTGAAAGATTTTGTTCAGTCAAGATAATACCCGAGTTGTCTGTGGACATCCTTGGAATGAAGTATTCTTTCTCCATCATTGCTGGATTCAGGGCAGAACAGAGGGAGATTGATAGTTTGGCTTAAAGTAAACTCAGATACCACTCTAGGCATAAAAGAAGGGTTAATTTTCAAAGAAGGTCTTTCTCTGTGAAAAATGAGAAAAGACTTGCCCACCATAAGAGCTTTCAACTCAGATACTATTCTTGCAGAAGTCAGAGAAAACAGTAAACCTATTCTCCGTTTTAAGAACCTCAAGTCAGCCAGGTTAGCTGGTTCAAATGCAAATTTTAGCTTCTCTAACACAAAATTAAATAGCAAAGAAAGGGCCACCAGCTTACTTGGAGGTCTCTTATGCAATACCCCTTTCAAAAACATTTTGACTTATGCCTTAAAAGAGGGGGATCCATGGGCAGACATGCTGAATGGCTGACAAATGATCCTTGATAGAAACGTAAGACAAGCTTTGAAAAGTAACTCACACAAATATTGTACATCCAGAAAATTACTAGCCCTGAATGAGTGCTGGTTATGTTACTGGCACCAACTTGAAAACATTTTCTAGTAGCAAGCTTTCTTGCCTCCATTAGTAAACGCCGCAATCCTGTGTAAACAGGTGCCTAAAAGGCTTTATGAACATATCATTCAGGTAGTCAGTAGAAGTTGTTTGGGATCAGTATGTGAAACACCTCTGCTCTTGTGCAAGTATATCCAGTCTGTGAGGGCTATTGTGCTAATTATCCCATAGAGGTTACATAAGATCTTAACCACAAACAGAATCAATGTTCCTCATATTGATCACTAATGCAATAGCCTTAGCTATATGGGCTATATCCTGCCAAGGATATAAGAGCCAGACAGACAGCTTTGAAAGCTTCAGGGCACCTTCCACATGCTCAAACTGTCAGGCAGCTTGAGTGGAGTTAACTAAAAGACAAGTTAGAGCACCAAGCCCTTCGGGGCTTCACAGCCACCAACCAGTACACTAATCTGAGACTTTCGAGGATCAGTGGTTGGCTTATGCTTTTCTTTTGTTGAACAAATATAAGTTCCCTTTGGGGATGAAAATTCTACTTATAATTTTTGCTTATTATTTATACTTTCCTCTTCAGGAAAGTTATTCTAAAGCTAAGAGCTTGTGTTTTAATGGATTGTCATGACACTACTGTACTTTCAAATAGAAACACTTTTCCAGTCAGTTTAAAAGTTGCTTAAAATAACTGAAAACCATTTTTTCTGTGGAGACATTTTGTTTATTTTACATTGTGGGGCTGGTATAGCATTTTAAAGTGCCTTTTCCTGTGTTAGTCTGGGAAAAAGTGACTTTAAAAAAACTTTTTATTTTTACCTGCATTTGCTGTTTGTTTCCCTGGGAAAGAGGTACCATTGTTGCATGACCATGGAACAAACTGTTTATTCCGCAATCAGTCCTTCTTCCAGCCACGGAAAGAAAACAAGCAGAAAGCCTTTGCCACCACAACAGGCTATTTCTTCAGCTACAGGTGGGTGACTCGACTGTGGACATTTGTTGTACCTCAAACCATTCATCTTTTACCCCAAATCACTTTGGTGTAGCACCTACAGCCACTAGGGACTAGAGGTTAGCCACATCAACTTCAGCTGTCGGGATCCCCTCCATGGGCAAGGGAGAGCCCATTTTGTAAGTCCTGGGAGAAGGAACAGGGAAGTCTTCATTGTTGTGTCAGAATGTTGTGCACATCCATAGGGAAGCTGCTGCCACTAATAACACTGCTGGCCCCATTTTTCTTGTCAAAAAGAAACAGAAAAGTAAGCATGTAACTCTTCCTCAAATTTCCTTAGACATTGGTAGCTTACTGGGTCTAGCTCAGGGTTTAATTCAGACGACTGATCCTTCTTGTAAGGTAGTTTCTGGTAAAGAAAGGAGTACTTACTTTCCTGAAGAGATTCAAGATTCTGAATCTGGACAGGAGGATGAAGAGACAGATGCAGGGTTTTCTCCTCAGATTTCTAATTCAGATTAAGACAAAACATCAGCTCAGTTTCTGTTTCTCTCTGTCGGGGTTTCACTTGATCTGAGACAATTTCTAGAATGTGACAGTGTTTTCAGTGGGAGAACACTGAGCTTTGTCAGTCCCTCAGAAACTACTTTGAACTGTCACAGAAAGAATTTCCAGAACCTGCACCCATTCCTCCAGTTTTGTCTGCCTTGGTGGATATGTGTGTTACTGCCTGCAATTTTCTGGACAATCAGCCAGCTGCTCCTAAAAAGGCAGATAGGATGCATAAAGTTCCTCAGTCTTTATGTATTTATACACTCTTCCCAAACCTGACCCAGTAGTTATAGAGTCTATATTAGAACCACGAAAAGTCAGTCCAGCGAACGGCTTTCACATCAAAAATGCCGTTTGTCAGACTTGCTTTTGTGGGGGAGGCTGCACCGCCCACTAATTATATATACCAACTCTGAGATTGCACTACAGTGAGAAAAGGACAAATTTTCTAATCTTCACTGTACTGCAATCTCACTATAACAGTTCATTGAATGGCATTTTTCATGTAAAATGCCGTTCGCTGAACTGAGTTTTCATAGTTCTAATGTAGACCCTAGCTGTAGCTTTAGTTAATCCTACTGCTGCTAAACATTTAATTAATTCCAATCCTACTCTTTCTGATAAGGCTGGGAAGCTTATTAAGTACTGAGGAAAAGTGTGTGCTACTGCAATTTTGATTTTCAGGATTTTGAATTGTCAGGCTCACATGGTAAGGTTTGTCCTAACTAATGGTGAAAGTATGAGGAATGTCTGTCTGCAGTTTCTTCTCGTAAAGAAAATATCTGCTTTAAATAATTTAATTTATTCTATTGGTCAAGTCACTGCTGATTATGCAGAGTGTGTATATAACTGTTGATACTTTTCAAGCACTGTGGCCGCTGGTACAGTTTTGAGGAGGTTTGCATAGCTGCATTCTCAAAATGTCCCAGATGATGTTAAACATGAGATTTGAAATTCACTTTGTATAGAGATTTAGTTTTTGGCCCCTCTGCTACAGAGGTGATCAAAAAGTGTGATGGAAGGGTAAGCTGGTTCAGGGAATCTCTAAGATTTTTCAGCCAACCTTTTACAAATTGTCTAGGGGATTCTCGAAATCCTCATCCAGTTTTGGTAAGACACAAAATAAACAGTATCACAAAATGCAGGTAAACAGACGTTTAAGAAAAAAATGGGAAGGGGGTTCCTAGAAGAATTCTGGAAACACCCAAAACCAAGGACAGTTCAATAAGTCAGAATGACTATTTGAGACTTTGTTATCCTCTCCAACCCTAGCACCCCCTTTTGTCTTCCAGAAAGTATTAATCTCCACTTTTCTCTTTGGCAACAGAGAGTTTCAGACAAATGGGTTCTGAAGATCATTCATCAAGGATACGGATGGCAATAGAAGGGAATTCCTCATTTCTAGGGGATAATTCCTCACACTCCAGATCAGACCAGACAAGACTCTTTTAGTTCCACCTATTCTTCATCACATGCTGTCCCAGGGAATGAGAAAACCAGTTCTCTCTTCTCAGGTGGGAAAGGGGTTTTATTCAAGGATGCTTTTAATGCCAAAGAAAGAAAATGCTTGGAGACCAGTTCTAGATCTTTCTTTCATAAACTTGTTTGTAATAGTGCCCACATTCTGAATGATGTCACTTCAGAACCTATTACCTCTTCTTTCTCATTCAGGTTTCCTGGTAGCACTAGATTTAAAAGATGCTTATCATCATGTCATTCACCAGGCTGAACAAGGAGAAAATTACAGTCAGCTGCCTGTCATGTGCCAGGATCTGCCACATAATGCATCCACTCAAGTCACTCTACAACAAGTATAAATATGACTCTGTCATTGTCCATGATGGAGTGAATGACTTGAGACATACCTCCCTGGACTACATGAAAAGAGACATGGAAGAGTTCTCAGATCATGTGGCCCAGGCAGGTATGACCCTAGCCCTGAGTAGCATCCTGCCTTCGCCCAGAATGATACCACAGTATAAGAGCAAAGTGATTGACTTCAACAATTGGCTAAGCTTCTGGTGTCATTCAAAGGGGATCCAGTATCTGTCTGCCTGGGACAACATGATCGACAGACCACGATGCTTTGCCAGAGATGGTCTGCACCTGTCTCCCCTGGGGTTCAGGTTACTCGCTAAGGCTCTTGCACCCCTATAGTGCCTTTTTTAGGCAAAGTTCAAAGGACAAAACCACCACTGTAACAGCTACAGGCATGCAAAATCTGAAGATAATGCTACTCAATGCTAGAAGTCTCAACCTCAAAATGCGCTTCAAGGCACTCCTAAAAATGGAGAACATTGATATCTGTGCAGTAACTGAGAACTGGTTCAAGGCTCCAGAGAGCACCCCTGCAATACCACCCTACAACTCTTACCACACCTTTCGGCCACCAAACCAGGACCGAAACACTAAAGGTGGAGGAGTGTCCATATTTACCAAGGATATTCACAACACCAGGCTAGATGCCCAACACAATGCGTCTGAAATTCTCCAGATGCAACTAACACTAGTTAAGACTGCAATCCAAACTGTAGCTTGCTACAGATCCCCCACCATCCCCCAAGATTCTCACTACACCTTTCTAAAGATACTGGAAAATATTAAGATACAACCAAACACCCTAATACTGGGTGATTTCAACTACCCTGCCATTAACTGGGAAAGCTACTTGTGTACCAACACCTTTGCCCAACGGTTCTTGGAATTCATAAATTCCAACACCCTGGATCCCTAGTCCCACCAGGGGCTCCAATACCCTAGACCTGGTCATTACCAACATGGGAAATCAATGCTCCACACCTATGGTCACCCCCTCGTTGGTCAGGTCTGACCATAAGCTAATCACCCTTGACATCCACATCCCACCCCCACTCCCAGTAAGGAAACCTCTGTAAAAAAGTAGGAAGAGACTAAACAAAAGGAAGCTCTGTTATATGGATATCGATAGCAAGATACAAGCAGTTAAAACATTTTTAGTCCCTTTAGTTTTATGCACAGGTTTTTACACTGGTCAGGCATATTTTTAAATCGCCCAGAGGTGAAGCTGTGGATAGCAATTAATAAAGAGCTGAAGGATTTTATCTGGGAGGGGAAGACTGAAAAAGAGTCAAACTGGATAAGCGATTCTTCTAATTGAGCAGGGTGGTTTGGGATTATCTGATCTGAAGGTGTATTTCAGAGCTACCACAGTTAAAGCTCCAATTCACAGGGCAAGCAGAAACCTACAATTCAAAGTGGAAAGGGATGATAATGAAACAGTGGTAAAGCTCAAGAAACAAGGACAGACTGGGATTTTGGATGTAGATCCTCAAGGAGAACAATAACCATACAGATTATTATATTTATAAATTAGCACAGATGATCCGCTGTGGCGACCCCTAACCAGGAAAAAGCCGAAAGAAGAAGAAGATTCTAAGAACTAAGCCAACACGGGAATGGAGAAAGGAGATCTTGCTGATAGAGATGACTGCAATTAGGATACAGATAATAAGCAAAAGGGGGCTTGAATCATGACACAGACAATAGCCAAGAGGGGGCTGGAATTTATTGGAGAAAAACATTATACATCATTATGACATAGTCAGTCATCGTCAAACATTACATAGTTCATTCAAATCCTGCCTTCTTTTAAACCTCATTCCTCCTCTGCTCTGCATGTACTGCTCCCACAGTTACCAAGGTATTGGGAGCAAATAATTAGAGAGGGAAAGATAATAGAATGGGAAGAGGGCAAGAATTTATTTGGACTGCAGGCTAGAGATTGATTATCCATCCTTGATAGGGAAGCCAGAGTATAGGCAAAGAGAAAGAAATAGGGGGATCCTAAGTGAAAAAACAGCAGTGGCAAGAGTTTTCAGTATAATCTAGAACATAAACCACTGTTAAAGGAATAATTATTACAGCATACAAGATGTTGCATGATAACTATAAGAATCTGAGAAGGTTAGCAAGGACTGGGAAGAGAGACTGGAAAAGCAATTAACAAAAACAATGGAGTGATATACTTATGTCTCCTAAATATGCAAAGTCTAAAAGATTTAGGATCTTTGCTTGGAAGTGTTTACACAGGTATTTTTATACCCCAAGTAGTCTTCAAAGAATTTTTTCACAGGTAAGACAGCAAATGTTGGAGGTATGATGGGGAAGAAAGAGGTAACTGGGTACATACTTTCTGGGAGTGTAATGAGTTAGCTGACTTTAAAGATTCCCTGCAGACTGTTCTGTCAGAGATACTGGGTAAGTGGGTGAGCAAATTGGTGTAACCAAGGAAAAAATTGTTTTGAGCTATGATACTATGTCTAGGTAATACCAATTCTGTAAGGCCTTGCCGAGTCTAATTATGGTGGTTGCCAAAACAAGAATTACTAGAAAATGGAAATCAAAGTCTAAACCAGCTTTACTAGATACGCTGAATATAGTAAACAGTGATAAAACTGGAATTGAGATCTTTACAAAAGAGAAGGAGCGAATTACAGAAAAAAAAAATGGGAACTGTGGGAACAATACATGCAGAGGAGGAAAGGGGTTTAAAAGAAGGCAAGATTTGAACGAGCTATGCAATGTTTGACTGACAATGACTGGCTAGATCATAAGTAATGTACAATGTTTGCAACTAAAGTTATGTCAATATGGTTTGTGATGTATAATGTTTGCATCTAAAACTGTCAATATGGTTTGTCTTCACTTACATAAATATAAGATTGCCAATGCCATACGTCTTGTTTAAAAAAAATGTTTTGGTAGGGGAATGAAGAAGGCAGGAATTAAATAATTTATCTAATGCTGCTTAGATTTTATTATACATATAATGCGCGTTTGCATATGTGAACTTTTACATTAATCTAAGCTAGTCTGTCACAAAGGATAATTCAATAAAGGTGTTAAAAAGAAACAAGGTGGTTTAGGATTACCCGATTTGAAGGGATATTTTACAGCTATACATTTAAGGCTCGTATACATAACACGAGCGGAAAGCTACAACTCAAAGTGGAAAGAGATGATGAAGCAACCACGAAATTCAAAAAATAAAAAGGACACAGTTTTGGATGCAGCTCCTTACGAAGAATAAACAACAGCCATGCGGAATATTATGTTTATAAGGGAGCAGAAAGTACTCTATGAGCTAAGAATGGAGATTTTGCAGATAGGGATGACTGCAATTAGGGATACAGAGAACAGGCTACAGGGAGCTGAATTTTACTGGAGAAAACTGCCCCCCCCCAAAAAAAAAGGTATTGGGAGCAGATAACTAGATACAGAAAGATAACAGAATGGGAACAGGGAAGACATTTGGACTGAAGGCAAGAGACTGCCTTCTCTATCAGGGACTGATATCAGAGTACAGGCAAAGGGATAAATGAATCCTAAGTGAAAGATCTGCTCTGGTAGTATTTTCAGTTGAATGCAGAACAGATGCTGCTGTTAAAAAGGGGTAATGAGTAGGGGATATAAATACCACATGATGACTATAAGAATCAATCAGTGGAGGTTAGAAAAAAATGTTGAGAGACTCCATAAGCAATTCACAAGGAAACAATGGGAGGACATATGTATGCATAACAAATGTACAGCAAAGTCTAGAACATGCAGGATTTTACTTGAAAGCGTTTGCATGAGTATTTTTGTACCCTAAGTAGTAGCTGGCAAATGTTGGAGGTGTGATGAGGAAGAAATCATTAACTGTGTACAGTGCATATGTTCGAGTGTAAGACTTTGCAGACTTTAAAAATTCCCTATTGAGTATTGCGTCAGAAATATTAGCTGAGCACATTGGTGTAACCAAGGTTTTTTTTTTTTTTTTTTTGGAGTTGGCATACAGGATTGGAATTGCCTAGACATAGTAAGGACTTAAGTTCAACTCTGGTGGCTGCCAAAAAAAAAAAAAAAAAAGCAATTACTGGAAAATGGATCTAAACCAACTGTATTTGAAATAGTGAACACTAACAGAGTAAAAACTGGAAATGAAATCTTTAGAAAAGGATAGGTGCAAATAACATACAAAAAATGGAAATTGTGGTTACAATACTTACAGAATAATATTCTGGAGAAGGAGTGAGGTTTAAGGGAAGACAGGAATTATTCAATTTATACAATTATCAATCCAACATTACATAAAAGAATATAGGTTATGTGTGATGTTTGTAACTGTGAACATGTTAACATGATTTGTTTTCTTTTATATAAATGCATGCTTGTTTAGGTCTTAAGTGAGTATTCAATAAAAAAGTGTTAAAAAGATTATATTAGGACAGATAAGGATATGAGGGGAGAGACTAAACAAAACAAATACGAAAACTGAAAAGCTGAAAGCTTTTGATTATGGATGTGGCTAGTAGGACAGAAGCAATGAAAATGCTTCTAGTTCATAGAGTTATCCATACAGGTCAGGCTTACTTTTATCAACCAAAGTAAAACCTGTGGGTCGTAATTAGAGATAAAATAATTTATTACGGAAGGAAAGAGGGCATGAGTGTTAAGTGGGATAAGTTGATTCTCCCCATATAACAAGGTGGGTTAGGATTACCCAATCTGACAGTACATTTTAGAACTATACAATTAAGGCTTATGCACATAACGCAAGCAAAATGACAGACCAAAGTGGAGAGAGAGAAAATTTTGTATGCAGGTCCTTAAGGAGAATAACATTCAACCATGCAGAATATTTTAAAGTAGCAGAGAACATTCTAAGAACGAAGCCAGCACAGGAATGGTGAAAGGATATTTTGCCAACGGGAATGACTGCAAGTAAGGCTACAGAAAATAAGCAAAAGAGGGGGCTGGAATTTACTGGAGAATATTAGCAAAGAAACCAATGTACTGGAGTAAAAAAACTACAGAAGGCAAGGCAAGAGTGGGATGAGGCCAAGCAGAAGTTTGGCCTGCAGGTTAGAGACCTTCTTCCCTAACAAGGATTGATATCAGAGTAAAGGCAAATGGGGATAGGGGAGTGCTAAATGAAAGACCAACCCCAGGATTCACAAAGCCTCCGTGTAAGAGTTATAACTCTTACACGGAGGCTGCAGTTAAACTGAGTGATGTCAGCATGCTCTGCATATTCATGAGAGCATGCTGAATCACATCTAAGTCGAACACGGCCGTGTAAGACAGTAGGGGGCATGTCCGTAGGCTGAGCCCTGCAAGCGGACACGCCCCCAGAAGTGTAAAAGTGCCCAAAGTACACACCCACAACAGAGTCCACGGAAATGTGAATAAACACAACACAACACATGCCCCTACAGACTATTAAACATAAAAGAAATATAAATGTACATGTCATATTTTTTTTAAATTGTAAAGATGTTTAACCGTGAGTGCGCTCGTTTGCGCGGGCGTGCCCGTAGCGCAGCTACAGTTAGCAGTCAGTGGGAAAGCATATAAGAACTACATATGCAAAATAATCCAGGAAGCAATAGCGAAGCGGTAGAGATGCCGGTTGCAGAGCAGGCATTCATGGTTCGAGCCCCCACAACACAATTTTTTTTTTTTCTCAAAATAAGCATGAAACAAGTCTCTGACACATATATGTACACATAAAACCAGAATATATGTAAAATG
The DNA here is from genome assembly GCF_019279795.1 of Protopterus annectens. Lineage (NCBI taxonomy): Eukaryota > Metazoa > Chordata > Ceratodontiformes > Protopteridae > Protopterus > Protopterus annectens. The sequence continues at coordinate 1,303,021,337 of NC_056745.1, read as the reverse complement.
CAATGTAACAGCCTATTTATATTGAATAAATTTGAGCTAAGAAATGAATATAAACTGCCAGATATGCCCATAGCTGAGCTACAGTTCAACAGAGTGAGGTTATGTGCCCGTAGATAAGCATAGGTTTAACTGGTGCAAAATGAGTGCCTGTAGCCGAGCAGTGGTTTACCACGCTAAATATATGTGCCCCTAATTGCGCTAAGCGGCATATGCGTGCCAATAGCCAAATCAGTGTTAAACCGGCGTACCCCGTTTGCGCGGAGCTGCGCACCGCGCAAACGAGCTAACCGACGGGCAACGGTGAGCAAGCCGTATCCAAATGCCTTTACACAGACACACCCCTCAACATGTCTAGACAGTCCTGAAAAATAAAAGCAGTGGCCAGGTTCGAACCCAGGATACTATACACCATAGTCAAGGTACAGAACCACTAAGCCATGACAGCAGTTCCTAGAAATGCAATATTAGCTCATATATAGGAATGAATACAAACTACAGCATGACAATGCAGGTTTACTGAAGTTGATACAATTCCAAACTGGCCAATTACAGATATGCGGGAAAACGGACTATATAAGCCCCATAGGCGGAATACACAGCATAAACGATTGTAGAACAGACCTGCAGTTAGAATGTCAGGTGTAGGTGAGGGTAGTCGCTTCCGAGCACAGAGGTGGGGTGTTGAGGAGTCCAGGTACATGGCCTGGCTCCTAGTCCACAACCATGAGGCCCAACTCATGCAGGGCCAGGTCCTTTGGGGAGCGTAAGGCTGAGGCGTGGGACCAGTTGGCTCATGAACTCACCAGTGCCACAGGAATTCCTAGGACAGGTGAGCAGGTCCGTCACCACCATGCGGACCTGAAGAGACGTAAGCAGGACCAACTGAACCGTTGGATCCAGGAGGCCCGGCAATCACCCAACGCCCCACCACTGAGTAAGTATAAATTAATTATGTTTGTAGAAAGTTAAACTACCTGAAATCATGGAGATGTGTATTCCAATATTACTTCATTTATATTACAGCTGCAGGTGTCCGTTCTGCGAACCGCAGAGCCTATGCTGATAGGCTGGTGCGGTTGCGCCACCAGGCAGGTCAGTAATCCAGTACTAGTAACTGTAAAGATATATAAATGTATGACAGTTAGCATAAGAGTGCAGTGTAGCCAGGAAGGAATTAAATCTGCAACTCACAGAGTGTGAAAGTGTATGCAAGTATTGCCTGATTACAACAGTTCCCAGCCTGTAAGTTGAAACTAATCATGAGACTGTCCAACACATATTTTTAAATAAAACTGCCCTGCCTGTAAGAAAATAGTACACAAACTGCAGCAGCAGGTAAAGTATAGCTGCAGAAGAGGATGAATTCACCTGTGTGAGATATATTCCTGTGGAAATACTGAAACATGACAGAAGTGAGAGTGCTGGAAAGAACTGTAATAATTTCTGTTAAAACATGTCAATAAAGCCTAGAAGTACCAGTCTGAATAGTAACATGAAAGCAAGTGAGAGAGTGTGAGAAAGTGTCAGGAATACAGCACTACAGTAGTAATAACCCCTGAATAAACTATACTGCAGTCAGGACATAATTAAATGCATGTGAGACCCAAAACCAAACAGAAACATCTGTTCAAAGTGTTGCTGCATGTGGAATGTGTACACCAAAATCTGGATATGCTGCTCCCAGTCTGAAATATGCAGATAGGATGACTGTCTGATATACCAAACATCCACACCTGTCTACAGTTATAGAAAGAACAGTTAACAGGAGATGTATCTGCACAAACTTCGATATGAATCGTGTATGAACAGCAATAAAATGTAGAGTTATGTTGCAGTAACAGTCCCATCTGCAAGGTTAAGTAGTTAACATATAGGACACTGTAGTCAGAACAGTAGTGTGTATATAACTGTAGCTATTAGAAATGTACAGCATATGTGGTTGTATTGAAGGTGTTAATAATATGTCTGATTTACCCCACCCTCTAACCATCTATAATCCATTCCACGGAAAATGGTATGTGCAATCACAATTACCACCCCTGGACATCTGTCCTGTTGGGTCATATATATTTGCATGTCTGTTGATGCATCCGCTCCATTCATACATCCACACCTGATGGCCTGTTGCCATCAATCAACCCTGCATGTTGTTGGACTGTGTATTACTGTTCAAATTATGCATGTGCTATGCACGCTGTTCAATGGTGTGAATAACTGGGTGTGTGGTTAATGGGAATACTAATGCATGCTGTTACAACTAACTGTGAATGGTATTTATATGTCACTAACCCAAACTGTCATGACATAATGCAAAACATAGAACGACAGGGAAGGCGGGTTCTGGTGGACCCACCTCTCCCACCTCAGCTGGCGAGTGCACCTGGCACTAGTGCCGAGTCCGGACCCTCCTCCGGTGGCCCTGTGCCACCTGCAGGTGGAAGCGCTGCAGGGGACGGGGCTCGCCCCCCCTCTGCAAGTGTGGCTGGAGGAGATCCACCACTCACCCTCCGTAGCGTCCGGACTGTGGTGCGTAGGGAGATTCGGGACTCTGTCCTTGAGCCCCTACGCCAGCTCGAGGCACGGGTGGCGCAACTAATGGGCTTGCCCGTTGCCCCGCCTACACAGCCCCCAGCACAGCCCCATCCTGGGCAGTGAAGGAACAGTGGCAACTGCCTATGGGTGGGGATATCAGTTCCACTGTTGCCATCTGTGGGCTCATGGGCTCTGGACATCCCAACCTCCATCCCCGTCAATTGTGTAACCCCCCACACGTGTCATACACTGCCCCTGTATGCGTCTTGTTTGTCTTGTCTGTTAACCTACCCAACCTACCTCCCCAGCTGTACCGACTACCTTCACCTGACATACCACTCTCACCTGAAAAAAAAAAAAAAAGGGCACTCTGTACCCACAAAAATTACGCCCCATACATAGCTGCCCATTCCGCACACATGTCTACTGGGCATGGAACCCATCAATTCCAATTGGCTGTACAACAGGTATTATTGTTGTCCTGACACCTCTCTCAGGGGTGGAAGGTTTCAAATGTCACACCAAATTACATACATATGCACAGCTGTTGCTGCTGAAGAAATGGGCAGCTATGGGCCTTACCTACATCCCTCCTGCACATCCCAAGCTTGTTTCCCTACTGTCTTACCCTCTTTGTGACCCCTTTTCACCACTTTCCTGTCTCCCCGTTTTCTTTTCTTTCAAAGAAAATAGCGGGTGTGCAAGAGTAAGCAAGTTTAAGCGGTTGTATGCGGTGTGCGCTTGTGTGCTGGAGCTAACCGCCAGTGCGTGAGCTCAGCAAACCAGCGCTAACCCGGTTACAACTGCTTAAAAGTGCCTTAGTCACTTTGATTGACAGGTCCCGTACTCAGTTCAAAAGAAAAATAAAATCCCACTGTGAGTCCCACACCCAGGACCTTGGCAACTATAGTCTGCATGACTTACCACTAAGCCATGACTCTTATATAGAAACACTGTGCTAAAGTAAATATATCATTTAACAGTAGGAATGAATGTAAAGGGAATATAGATGTGTAGTACACAAAGCATGACATTTAGAATCACAAACAAAACTGGTGGATTTCCATAATAGTAGTGTGTGAACAGAAACAGCCATGCTAGTTGGAAGCTAGTAGGTAATAATGTCACCATAGCACCTTGCAAGACACACACATACTCACAGCAGGATAAGCACTGCCCATACCCCACAACCTCTTACAGGAACACATCCGGACCAAGTAATAAAATATGTGGAGCAAAGGCCCAAAACCAGGGACACATTACAAATAAAGTTACAACAAATGCAGACAGTTCAGAAAGTAACAGGGTCTACACCTTGTGGGATGTTTGGAAGGGTATGCAGTCTGGAACTTGAATGTTTGTCACCATATTCGGACTTGAGCCCAGACTGACTTGCCAGATAAAGGTGTGCATGAGATAATGACAAAATTATGAGGCAGAAATGTGGACAGCCTGCAAATATCTGTACACATGACGGGTCCAACACCACCATATTTGAATAGTTAAGAACCTAGACATAGCAACAGTGAATGTCTTACAGGGATACCCACAGACCCCATGTGAAATGTACAAACAGTAGGCAGAAAGGTGTAACACATGCAATGGTAACTATGGAGTCCGGAAAGTATTCACCACTTGCATGGCAGAAAAAGTGTAGTAATACCTATGCTCATGCTAACCCACAGTCACAACTGCAGCATACCAGACATATTAATGGGTGCACCCACTGATATGTACCATTCCATGAGGCACATAACTGGTGAACCTGAAAGCCTCTGGGGCCTGCTCAGCAGCATACCCACATATGCTAATAGATGTCAAGGCCCACACCATGGCCAGACCACACTGCATGCTGTAACACCCTAGCAGATATAGCAAGCATTCCAGGGTGTGAATGTACATGGGAAATAGGAAAGCTACAGCAGCACACTACAGTCAAGACACCTAGCAGGCACACCAGTACTGACAGTAAAGGGCAACTATTGAAGATGTAGCAACAGAGTGCAAGCAAAGGTGAAAGGAAAGCACACACACACACGCACACATCAACAATAGTAGTAGTTGTTAGTGTACATACACAGTCAGCACAGGAAACTGGAGAAATGAATGGAGGAATGTTAACCCACAACCCACCGAGTAAAATTAGAGATACCAACCTTTACACTCACAGAATGTTGTCCACAGCATAACAGCATGGTCCCTGCCATTAACATCTGAAAGGGCTACGCCTATTTCACACACCCTTTTATAGCACAGTTCTGAAATCACAGTGAGAACTGCAATCAGTACACAACAGGCTGCATGCAATTAGCAAATGCTGGCTAACAATTGGTGCAGAGGCCATCACATGGGCATATGCAGATACCTACAAAAGTATGCTGTATTCCATGTCCACGCATGCAATAATTACATTGCACCCAGAGAGAGAAAGAGAGACAGAGAGACAGAGAGAGTGAGAGAGAAAGAGAGAGGGAGAACCACACCCAGAACTAGACTGCAACTAAGCAGACAGACAGGAATTCCCAGCAACAGCTACCTGGAAGCTGCAACTGTGAAGTGGAGCAGCAGGACAGAGAGCCAGACAGTAGCAGACGCAGCTGTGACAAACACAGGTACTGTAAAGTAATACTATCAAGATGTACATACTGTGAACCCTCCATATGTGTTATTGGGCTGTATCCATATGTATATGAAGATGTGTAATGGGCAGGGGATATACAGCACCTATCAGTGAAGGCTGTACATACAGTTGTATGTGTGAGCATCTATGTGCACATATATATGTCGTTTTATCGTAGGTTGTACTGCCATGTACTAATTAGATTACACAGCTATGTATGTTTAGTAGTATGTTAGTGTGTGTATACAGTAAGGTAGACATATATGCTGACATAGCTGTCCAACATATGGCTATGTAGTTATGTCAACATATGTATGTGTATATATCTTATATGTATCTATATACATATGATATGCATATATGTATACATACATAGAGAGAGAGAGATGTAGGACTACATAGACAGATGCTGATAGAATATTGTAGCGACATATCTATGTAATGCACACATGCAGAGATAGATATATGTAGATACATATACATAGACAGACTGATCTGACCACCTACAGGTATGATTGTATATGATGACCTGCAACACAGCCTGCCCCCCCTGTCGCCCACACCCCTCTGCCCCCACATCTACAGCAGAATATGTACATCAATATATATATATGTGCAAATGTATACAGACATATGTACATATATATATAAATAGACATATAGACATATCTTAATACATATATATATGTATAGAGAGAGAGAGAGAGATGTATACAGAGCTGGAGTGAGGCACATGTGTACAGATGTATTGCAACAGGTGCCTGGTGACAAAGGCACGGAGTGAACACCAGTGTCACATCCGGAGTATCATACCACAGTCCAGATCACCTACACAGGTAACCACCATATAAATGAGTGTCCGCCCACCACTGCATGTGTCAGGGGTGGTCAGGGTCAGACATGTGTACAATAGTGGCCCCAATGATAGTCACAGTGGCACACTATCCCTGGAATAGCTGCACGTGGTATGTGTCCGCACACATGGTCAGTCAGGCATGGACATGTAGGTCGGTGTACCCCCCACAGCACGTAATGGATGCCATGGTATGGACCTCACATGACAGCAACAGATATGGAGAAGGACACAGTGACATGTACAACATGGTGACAATGCACCCAAACACAGTACCATTGCACAGTGACTGTCAACACCACAGAGTACACATATGCTGCCCACATACAGGTTACCACCCCCAGATGCACATATGGAGGTCACACCCATGACAGATGTCCAACAGGCATTGTACCACTGCCCACCATCCACAACCTACCTGTCCGCTGTGTGTCGTCTGTGCCACTGCAATAGTGTGCACATGTGTAGGTACGGGTTCAGACTCACAGACAGGACACACCCTGCAACAAACCACACAGTGTTAAGATGCGAGACTCCCCATGTGTACATGTCACACATACCCCTGCTGCATGTTACTCAGATAGGTAATATGCCATATGTGTCACCCTGTGTAACTGTGTGACGGCAGCAGGTACCATCACACCACATGTGTCACAATGGTCAGGTTAGCAGAACAGTACGCTGCTGTAGACACGGGGCATTAGCATATTGTATAGTTTTGTATTACAATGTCATGTATTGTGTTGTATTGTATTGGTATGGTGAGGTGCCTCCTGCATGGAGTGGAACCACTGGTGCTGTGCGCCAGTGTACAGGTACATACCCTGTAGTCAAGGTAGTGTAACATAGCACCTCTATATGTGTGTTTAGCGCCTGTCAGAGGTTATGTAGCATGCAACTGGGGATACCAGCAGGTCCCGTCTATGTCGTGTATTCTGTTGACCTGCGGGTGTCTCTCACCTGGATATCTGTGATGACCTTGAGGTTAGGGTCAGCAGGGATAACCATGCCTTAATACAGGGGGAGGGCGGGGCGACACCTGCACTGACCCTGTCCGCCACAATGTCATCTAGCTGTGGTGTCGGTGAAATATGTGTAGTGTACTACCCATGGGCATAGAGGATGGCTCCTGACCAGGTCGCTAACATAGGTCAGGTAGGCCTCCTGGTCATCTGCAGTATCACGCTTGACGTCCCACTCAACATTGCCCATGTAGTCAGTGTGATGGGAAATAGATCCTTACCAGTGCTGCTCAGACATACCCTCCCTTCAGAGACTGATGCTCTGTCTTGCAGTAGCTTACATCAACTGTAATACAATCAGTATATGGCTGGGGTTCGCGGACAGGATGCTGTCCCTTTGTGGACAGTGTCCTGGCCATATATGGGAATGCATGAGCCATGCGGTCTTGGAGATGTCTGTAGAAAGCAATTGTGTAGGGGTCAGCATTGTGGGTTGTCTCTGACACTGGCCCAGTGGGCTGTAAGGATACCATATCACTGTTACAAAGTGTAACGTCTGTATCTGTAATGTTGTGCACTGTAGCCATCTGTGCTGGTGGTGGAGGTGGGATATGTATATCCAGGGCAAGCAGGGTGTGGTCAGCCCACAGTAGTCGCCGATGTCGCCATACAGTACCTAGACACAAACCCCCAGAGTGAGGAGGTGCACCTCACCTGAATTGGTGTTCTGACTGCTGGTGTTCAGTAGTATGTCGTATGTAGCCTGGCAGGTACTGTACAACAGTTGCTGGCGAGCACTGATACCTGGCCATCTACATGTGTATCCACCAATAGACAGACAGATGCTACATATGTGTGATATGTGGTATCATGACAGTCAAGTAGCATGTGTAGTATGTGTGCCAAGGTCTGCCAACATAGATTGCTGATACCATGTTATCTTTTTTCCCAGGTACATGGCCCACCCAAGACATCCAACCTACTCCATGGCTGAGGATGAGGAGATACACCAGAGCCTGGTGCGGGACTATGCAACACTCTTTTCCCGCACCAGCCAGAATCAGCAGGTGAGGGCTGCACTGTGGCAGGACCTTGTCCGTCGGGTAAATGATACAGGCATGCATAATAGGACATATGAGCAGGTACGACATCACTGCAGTGATTTGATTAGACATGTCCGTCAGCGTGCGTCAGATATCCACAGGCAACAGGTCGCCACAGGTGGTGGGGTGGCTACACATCCCCACTCACCAGACTGGAGGGACTGCTCCTGAGTGTAGTGGCTCCAGTCCACCTGCAACAACAACAGCAGCAGACATGCGTCATGATGGAGGCTGGAGCCGAGCAGCAGGACACTGAACGTGCAGGTAATATGTCATATGTGTAGTTGACTGTTGTGTACACTGGTAGTTAATGCATGTGTGTGGTGTGTCCTTTGTTTGTAGCTGCCACCATAGTATATAATGTGCAAGCGTGATATCCGCAATATTAGCTGCAGACCTTTGAAAGGCGACTGTCGTACTCCTGACCTGTATCATACTCAGTAACATTGGCACAGTTGTGCCCACTAACATTAGTTTCCTCATGTCTGCAGGACCCTCCGGTATCACTGCATTGCAGCCTATCCATGCTGGTGAGTGTCTATTTACATTACCTGTAAAGTTGTTGATAGTAATAGTACCTTTTGGCACACTTAGTGGTGCCCCTTGTATGCATGTAGGTGTGTCTGTGTCTGTGTGTCAATATCACGCATACTGAGTACTGTTCAATTGTGTGAAACTGTGTGCATGTGTGCATGTGTGCATGTGTGCACCTGTGCATGTGTGCATGTGTGCATGTGTGCATGTGTGCACCTGTGCACCTGTGCATGTGTGCACCTGTGCACCTGTGCATGTGTGCATGTGTGCATGTGTGCACCTGTGCATGTGTGCATGTGTGCATGTGTGCATGTGTGCATGTGTGCATGTGTGCATGTGTGCATGTGTGCATGTGTGCACCTGTGCACCTGTGCATGTGTGCATGTGTGCATGTGTGCACCTGTGCACCTGTGCATGTGTGTGCATGTGTGCATGTGTGCATGTGTGCATGTGTGCATGTGTGCATGTGTGCATGTGTGCATGTGTGCACCTGTGCATGTGTGCATGTGTGCACCTGTGCATGTGTGCATGTGTGCATGTGTGCATGTGTGCACCTGTGCACCTGTGCATGTGTGCATGTGTGCATGTGTGCATGTGTGCACCTGTGCATGTGTGCATGTGTGCATGTGTGCACCTGTGCATGTGTGCATGTGTGCATGTGTGCATGTGTGCATGTGTGCATGTGTGCATGTGTGCACCTGTGCATGTGTGCATGTGTGCATGTGTGCACCTGTGCATGTGTGCATCGCTGGTAGTGTGTAGACATTGTAAACTGTGTTTCCTGTTTCCTTCCCACAGGTTCTGTTGCTGCTCTGGTGTTATCTAGCAGGGAACCTGAGTCAGGTGCCGTGGGTACTGCTACTGATGACATTGGTGTAATGGCACAGGACGGTATGCCAGGGTCCGCCATTGGTCAGCCAATTGACAGTACACAGCTGTCGACCCCATCCATGCGCACAGTTATCTTGCCAATACACCCCTTGTCACCACTGTCCCTAGGTGATGGACAGCATACAGTGGGCATTGACCAGGGTAATGTGGTATCTGCGGCACATGCTTCCCCACACAGCAGCCATGGGCATGGCCCAGAGATGGTACCACACAGACAGATGTCCAGGGGTTCTCATGGGAGCATCCATGGGCATACTGCCCCTGGCAGACGTGCCCACAGAGGTCTTACAACCTCAGCTATGTTTCGGACTGTCATGCAGGCACAGTCACGTATGGAATGGTACACCAGACAGGGTCTGAGGGAGCTGGCAGCATGTCGCACAGCCATGACCGACGGTATGCGTGACATTGCGGCCGCCATCCGTGATTTCACCGACGTTGTAGACAGACGTTGTGGGGACATATTACACCGGCTCCACAACTACATGTCCATGAGCCAGGGTGATGGTGGGCGGTTGCGTCGGCGTGGCGTATGCCAGCAACAGCAGCAGCTGGCAGTCGGCATGGATGACAACAGGGCGGCTGCCCGTAGTGCCAGCAGCAGCCCCAGCAATGCTGGGTCTGTGCTGTCATCAGACCGCCCCAGGAGACCACGTGCATGTGGCTCTGGCCAGGCCCGACAGGGCTCTGTGTCCAGTCAACGAACACCTGCTTCTGATGACAGTACCCAGTCTGGGTTGGTACCGGATATGGTCCGTAGCACCCGTGCAAGGCACAGGTACCGTGTCCGTGGCCAGAGACACTGATCTGTATGACCTGGCAGGTACAGTCTGTGGCTGTCCACAAACACCAGTATATGGCAGCCATGAGGTGGAACTGTGTGCATCCATACACACATGCAAAATAACAACACCTAGGGCTACCGCATACACGCACACACTGCATCAACACTGCCCCACCTTCTACTGCTGTCCCTCACCAACACACATACACATACATGTCAATTGGTGGTATGGGTGGCTGACCCAGGCATACCAAGTTCACACCCTGTGCATATGATGAAACTGTGCCACCTCCTGCATTCTGTAACAACTGTGCAGGTACAGGTTAACATGTTGCTGATGCACAGGGTGACCACATAGATGTGTAGTAATAGTATCATGTTGTTAAAAGTACTGTGTGCTGAATTAATTGTGGGTATATCACAGCATGCCTGATGCAGTATTTGTGTGATTGTCATGTCCTGTTGTCTACACCCATGGTAAGTACCATAGTGTATCATCTGCACATGTTGGCATACTGGTGGTAATGATGTCAACGGCAGGCTACATACATAGGTAGCACAGGGATGGGTAATGAATGTAGTAATACACAATGATGGACATGTAAATTGCAAGTGGCATGTTGCCCACACTAGACTCTGCAATGCAGATGTGTGAGGATGTTGATATGTGTGCAGAACTACACAACTGGTACAGGACACACAGGAGCACACTAGCACTGCATGCACACATCTCATACCATGCTAGACAGCACCAACACACATAACGAACTGTCACAGGAGGGAGAGTCCCCATATATGTCAGGGATACTGTGGTGGCAGGCCAGGGAGCATACATCCTACTAAGTATGGCACCACTGAGAGAAGGATCGGTGTCTGTTATTTGACATGTGTATTACTGCAGGTATGGGCACATGGGTTTCTATCCAGTTATTGTACATCCTGACAGTACATGCATGTTCCGTACACTTGTGTGCACTGAGACTGGACCCTAGCCATCTGACCAGTGTATTTCCATGTACATGTGCATAGCGCCTGCATATTTGCAGTGTTACCTTATGGAACTGGTACAGCTTGTTTGTTGTACAATGGACTACATGGAGCCCTGTTCACTGTACCTTTGTTTGCATGCATGTTTGCTTGCAATTACCCTGGAATACCGATCACACCTGCAATGCATAGTTATAGAGCTTCTGTGGACTCCTAGTGCCATCTGCATAGCCTACTATATGTATGGCCATGTCCCACTTGACAGGTTGCCACTGTTTGACCTGTTCACATGTACATTGCCTGTGACACAGTGCATATGACCTGCCTGGCATGTGTCCACGTGAGCAGTCATATATGCTACTGCTAAGTAGTCACAGGCACTACACCTTCACACATCCATCTCCTGTTGAACTACCTGCTTTGCTAGGGACAGCCTGCACCTGTCACCCCTGGCCTATCAGATATTGGCAAAGCCTCTTGCTACCCCCATAGTGCCTATGTTAGGCAGGGCTCACATGACAAACCCACCTTCATAGGTATCACAAGGGATAAGACACTAAGAGCAATGCTACCCAACGCCAGATGTCTAAACCTCCAGATGCATGCACCCAAAACACTCCTTGGCATGGGAAACATCGATATGTGTGCAGTAACAGATGCCTGGTTCAGGGCTACTGAGAGCACACCAGCACTACCGGGTGTAACCGGTTGATTTCTTTGCTACAGTCACCAAGGCCATTGCCGAGGGAAGGTGGTTCACACAGCCTACCTGGACCTTGCAAGCCTTCGCAACAATACCCCACTTGGGCATTCTAGGGAAGCTCACCAGCTTAAATATAAGCCCCTATGTCACTAGATGGATTGCACAGTGGCTCAAGAACAGAACCCACATGGTTAGCATTGCTGGAGCCATGCCAGACCCCATAACAGTTACAGGTTGTGTCCCAGAAGGCTCAGTCCTGGGACCCTCTTGTTTGGTACATATTTATTGGAGGTACAGGCCAACACGGATGAACTGTGGCTGTCCAAATATGCAGATGACTGCAAACTGGACACCATAATCGACTCCCCAGCTGACACAAGCATCTTCCAAAGGGGCATCATAGCAACAGACTTGTGCCAGAGCCATGGCCGTCTGCTGAACAGTGTGTAGAAGGGGAATGTGCATCCTGTAGTCTGTTCACCTAGTTACCAAAAGGGACATTGTCCTCACACACACTAACCCCCCTCAGCCAAAAACACACACTTGCCAATTGCAGGATTCAAACCCCTATCTGACTGTTATGACACGTGAGACGGGCGCATTAGCAGAGCACGCTATTTGCATTACTGGGGGTTTTCTCTTCCCCTGCTATACTTATAGAGTGCTGACATCATCAGTGTTTAGAAAAGGGAATGGGCATCCTGTAGTGTCTTATCCTATTTGCCAAAAGGGACACTTCCTCACACACTAACCCCCCTCAGGCAAACACACACACTTGCCATTCACAGGAATCAAACCCCTACCTAGCTATGTTATGACACTTGAGACGGACGCATTAGCAGAGCGCGCTATTCACATTACTGGGAGGTTTCCTTTCTCCTGCTCTACTTATAGGGTGCTGACATCATCGGTGTTTAGAAAAGGGGATGGGCATCCTGTAGTGTGTTCCCCTAGTTTCCAAAAGGGACATTTCCCTCACACACTAACCCCCCTCAGACAAACACACACATGCCATTCACAGGAATCAAACCCCTACCTAGCTATGTTATGACACTTGAGACGGACGCATTAGCGGAGCGCGCTATTCGCATTACTGGGAGGTTTCCTTTCTCCTGCTGTACTTATAGGGTGCTGACATCATCGGTGTTTAGAAAGGGAATGTGCATCCTGTAGTGTCTTTTCCTATTTGCCAAAAGGGACATTTCCCTCACACAGACTTACACACACACCAACCTCACACACAGACACACACTGAGCACTTGCAGGATTTGAACCCCTACCTAACTATGTAATGACACTTGAGACGGACGCATTAGCGGAGCGCGCTATTCGGATTACTGGGAAGTTTCATTTCTCCTGTTGTACTTATAGGGTGCTGACATCATCTGTGTTTGGAAAGGGGAATGTGCATCCTGTGGGGAAGCAAACACCAAGCACACTATGGCTAAGCTGTCATTCCCTAGGGCAAACAGCCTAGTGTTGACCTCTACACCATTATGTTTAATTGTCAAATGCACATTATTTGTTGCTGATAGACTGTTTGCATATCTTTATTGCCATAGCATTCCCTGTTGGTATGAACAACCTCTGCATCTGTGGAAACTGTTTGCATATGGGAGGGATCCACTATATCACGTATGTCTCTGTAGTCATTTAACTGTGTGCACTGGGCAGACTGCTGTAATGTGGTTGGTTCCTGGCATAACACATAACAATACCAGATATGTGTGTCCCACTGCTAAACCAAGATTTGGACTAAGTGTGTGAGCATACCCAGTTCAGCCTTCCCATGGCATGTTGTCAAAGTGTGTGAGCATGCCCAGTGTGAGCATTCCATATGTTGGACTCTGCAGCCCACCACATTTGTGGATGTGTGTGAACTTCACAAACTATCACCCGTTCATGGTTGTGGGTTGTGTGTCATGTTGTGTAGTTACTGTACAACTGCTTTGTGTGTGAACACAACAGGATTATACTGTGCCTGCAGTGTTTGCATGGGATACTTTGCATACAGTTGTCAACATCCTTTCACACTGACCTAACACTGTAGTACTGTATAGTGTACTGGCAGTACTTTGACTGTGGTGGACAGTAACCTGGGCTTTACTGCTATCACTGCTTTACATTTCGATAGTGGGCACAACAGCCTGGTTGGGGCCAGTTGTGTACATCTGACCATGTTGCATTCTGTTCAGATATGAACTACTTACACCAGGCTTGTCCAACATTGTTAGTGTATTCCACAACATAGGTGTACAATTGCAAACACTAGCGATGTGCCCTAGTCCATGGCTAATGCAAGTTGGAGAGTGTGTTTGTCCTTCAACACACATTGTAAGGGGAGTTTGCCATGACATATGTCATGGTTAGTATACTGTGCCTCTGTCTACCTGTGACATGACAGTGATACCCAGGATAAACCTACCATCTCCGTCCACCCATCAGGATTCCTATTGAGGAAGATTGATAAGTGACTCTATGGGTAGCCTGTGCTGAGGGTTCACTCATGGGTGGGAGTGGCTTCTGTGTTATGGATCACACAGTACAGCTTGTCCTATGTAAGTCAGTGCTGGGGTTCAGGTCTGTCATGTGCATAGCTCACTGCCATTCAGATTGTACTATGTGCAGCATTTTTATTGATGCCAGCAACACAGGCAACACATGGCATCTGTGTAGGCTGATTGATACTCCTGATGAGGTACTGTTGGGGACTTTACAGTTGATGGAGGTGTCTGCTGAGGTACATCCCACAGGGGCTATTGTAGTCGATTGTACCACTGATGCAGGAGGACTGCAGAGCCACAATGACCTCCCTTATGTAGATCTGACAGCCTTCATGATTAGGTGGGTATATGGTATGTTTCTGTAAACACTACAGCACATGTTTGTCCAATGCAGGATATCTATCACCCTGTGTCCCCAGGTCTCTCATTACATGTTAACTACATAATGGGTTAACACCTATGTGGTGATTGGTGGGCACTTACTGTATATCCACAGGGGTTGACTATACATGTTTCTGCACTTAGCTTGCTGACATAGCTATGGCACCAGTTGTCTGTTTCTATGTGGCCCTTTTGTGGGATGCATGTGTCAGCTGGTGGATCATATGTGGTGAGCGGTTTGTAGTCCTCTGCAAACATGTTAGGACACAGTCCTTCCATGTTTGCCTGTACCTATGGGACATATATACCAGACGAGGGAGATACCAGGATAGAGCCTTGTGGGATGCCAGTTATATCTGGTTTGTAGTCTGACATGGCTGAAGCATGTCTGACCATGTCTGTTCTGTCCTTGGTCTGGTTTGCAACCCCTCTACTGACATGTGGATTTATATTTACGCTGGTGAGCCTATCTATACTGAACATGTAGGGTATTGTATAGAAGCCTTTGCAAGGTCCAGATACACTGTGTGGAGCACATTGCCCTCATCAATGACCTTAATGACTGTTTCAATTGAGTCCAACATGGT
Source organism: Protopterus annectens (assembly GCF_019279795.1). Lineage (NCBI taxonomy): Eukaryota > Metazoa > Chordata > Ceratodontiformes > Protopteridae > Protopterus > Protopterus annectens. Next base: position 1,303,005,896 of record NC_056745.1, on the reverse strand, counting down.
TAGGGGCAGGATCTGCACTTGAGGAGGCCACACTGGGTTGGGTCCGGTGTCAGTAGGTCCCCAACATCCATATGTCTGTGGTACATGCTGCTCCTTTCCATAGCTGTGCAATCTGGGCTTCTCAGGATTCTGGGGTAGTACTGTTCAGTATCCATTCAGGCAACACCTTTGTTGAGAAGGACCACTGTTGTTGTACACTGCTCTTTGGGTACATATTCTGTGGTACGGCTGACATTGAGCAGTAGTGTGGTTTGGCATTCCATTCATCTTAGACTCCATGTTGCACTAAGCCCAGGTCACCATCTCATACCATTGCTGCTGTGTGTTTTGCTTTGGAGATGTTGTCTGTTACCTCAGCATCTGCTATGTCAGGGGCCAGCAGTCTGCTGGGATAGCTATTCTGCATTAGGTGGGGTGGGGGTTTGCACTGCACCTGTCGGGATGTATGTTGGCAATATGTGTGTGTGTTTGTGGTATTTGTGTGATTCAGGGCATATCTGTGAATTCACAACATGGCTCCTACCATCAGTTGTGTAAGCCTTGGGATTATCCTTCGTGTCCTGTACAATTTGTATCTACATAGGTTCATAGGTTCATACTAGGCTATCCACCCTGGGCATTTGTTAGGCTAGCCAGAGTGTGTGTGGCTTTTGAGACCCCTTGCTATGTGTATATTATGGCCATGTATTATTTGCTTAGCTGTGCCTCTGTCTGGACATGACACAGTGAAGAGCCCCACTGTAACTCTACAATCATCCATCCACTTGGCAAGATTCCTGTTGAACAGTGTCAGTGAGGGGCTCTGCCTAACATGGGGTGGGATTCTGGTCCAGGGTGTGTGGAGCCTCTGGATTATGTATCTGTCCCACCGGCACATCCTATTTCATTATTTGTTGAGGTTGACATCTCTCACTCTCGCAGCTCAATGGATATGTGTTGTCTGGGGTGGAGCATGTCCATTACTCCTGTGTTGGGCATGGCCTCCTACAACAGGCATGCAATGCCTCTGTGTGGGCAGTCTGTGACTGGAGTCAGCTGGGGTGTCTACAGCCTAGCAGCATATGACATATATGTGTGACACTTTATCCTCTTGGTGAGGTACCTTTGCGGTCTTTCTAACTGCTGCAGGTGTCAGGTAAGGTAGATCCCATATGAGGCATTGTACTGGATTATGGGTGTGATTGGGATAAAGTATAGGGGCACAGTGACCTCTGTTGCCATAGATGTGACTCCTTTCCTGATACAGTGTCACATGTAGACAGTCTTCCTAGCCACATTGGCAATGTGGGTGTCACATAACAGGTTACTGTTCACTTGTGTCCCTTGGTCCCTGGTTACTCCTTCCATACATAATGGTTTACCACCTATGTGGTATTTCGTGGTACCTTGTTTGGTATTTGGTGGGACATTCATACTGTCCAGTGTCTTCAGGACGGTTGGGGGTTATTGTGTGTGAGAGTGCGGTCTGTAGCATGCTACAGACTGCACAGCAGTCTTGCCTACAGTTAGTTGCACGTGGGTGAACTCCACTGCCTTGTGCATTGTCAGTTACCTGGACGTATGGGTGTCTGTGCTGCCTATGGTTACTCACCTCCTTTTATGTAGTGTTCCAGGTTTTGGGGCCATGACACATGGTACATGGTATAACCTGGTAGTGCTGGTGTGCTGTCAGGAGCCTTGCAGCAGGTTTCTGTCACTGCACAGACATCGATGTTCTCTATTCTGGGGATGGCCTCGGGAGCATGCATATTGGGGTGTACACATCTGGCATTGGTCAGCATTTCCCTTATGTTTCTTCCCACTTATGTTTTCTCGGGTGGTGGGTCAGTCTTTTCAGCCTTGCCTACAAAGGCTGTGTGGAGGTGGACAAGGCCTTATCCTCTATTCATACGCACAGGGGTAACAGGTGCAGACCATCACATGGGCAGCTGCATGGCTTGTCAAGCATGACATCCCAAGCAGACAGACATTGGATCCCCTTGGAATGACACCAGTAAGTGTGCTACTTGCTATGACTGATCATTCCATGTTTCTTCTGTGGCATTATTCTTGGTAAGGGTAGGTTGCTGCAAACGGTGAGTGTCATACCAGCCTGGACTACATAATCAGATAGCTCATCTGTGTCACTTTACATGTAGTCTAGGGCAGTACATCTCGGGTCATTCACACCAGCATGGACTATGACTGCATCATATTTCTATTTGCTTTGGAGTGACCTTCATATTTCTGTTATGTGGCATATTGTGGCGGCCTACAGGCAGCTTACTGTACCCTTTCCTTTGTTCAGTCTGCTGTGCGGGACAGCAGTGTGTCTGACTATGGAGTCACCTATTACAACTGTATCGGGCATGTTGTTTCTCCTTCTGGCCTGTGACTGTTTGGCACACCAGCTTTGTGTGCTATGTGTTGCATGTGCTATGTTTGGAGGCTGTTTCATTGGGTGTCTGCTTTAGTGGCCTCTGTTGGTGTGCTGTGTGTGTGATTTCTGCCTCCGGGAATGTATTTCTGTGTTTATGTGTTTGGTTTGCAGTTGTGATAGGTCTATGTGGGTATGTGTTTGTGGTGTGTGTGGTTACCTTCTCCTACTGACTTGTTTTGGGTGTACTGAGTTGGGGAGCTCTGCCTCCGGTTTGGATGGATGGTTGCATCTCTCACATATATTTGTATTTCTTGGGTGGAGTTGGTGGTTGTCTGTGTACTTGGGGCAGGTGTAACATTGCCTCAGGATTCACAGATTCCACTTGTTGTGCCTGGCCTTACTGGATTGCATGTGTGGACAGATTATATTGCCATACTACTGATCAGTAATTACGTCATTGTTCATGCTTGCTCTATCATGTAGTAGCTTCCTCATTCTCTTGCATGTTTTGGTTATGGCTGGTGTCCACCATGCCAGATTTAGGCACTGTGTCTTGTTTTAATTTGGGACTGCATAATCCAAGCATTCCTGGCAGTGTTCATGGAATGGCTGTCTTACAGGTTCTGAGGCGTGGCCCATATTTTGCACCTGCACGGACCTTTCATGGATTCCACATCAGTTTGGAGGTGTGCAAATAATGCTTAGCACATGTTTTCCACTGTGATTTCCCGGACAGGGACTGTGGTCAGGATTTGTATATCCAGTGTGATTACTATATGGTCTGGTGTTACCAGTGAGCAATACACTTATCATCTTGACATCCCGTACCCATGTTGCTGATTATCACATCCAGTATGCTTGCCCCTCTTGTGGGTGTGCTACGTTGTTCCTGGGCCTTTTGGTTTGTGGATTCAATGACCTTTTGTCCTACACTGTTGCAGCTGGTATAATGCTCCCAGTCTATGTGTCTGGGTATTTGCAGTCGCCCAATATCATGTGGTTTGGAGGACTTGATATATTCATGTATTCCAGCATGGGCCGATGCAGTTCCTGGTGTTGGGCCAGTACTCTGTAGCAGGCTATACACTGGGGGGCAGTTTTAGCCACTGTTACTTGAGCATGGCTAGTCCATGCTGCTTTTGTGATGGTACCAACATGGGGTGTGGTTATCCTTGACAATTCTTGCTGGTCACCCTCCTTTTGTAGCTTGTTCCAAGTGTTGAGGATGTACAGCACAGTATGAGGTGTAACCTGGTAGTGTTAGGGTGCTGTTGTGAGCCTTGCCTCAGTATTCTGTTACAGCACAGTTATCAACATTCTCCATACTGGGTGGGCTTAGTCTGCATGCATCTTGCTGTTTGACCTTATCCCTTATCTGATTCTTATCCCTTCTGGTACCTATGGAGATAGGTTTGTGTTTTCGCCTTCCTATTCAGGGCACACTGTGCATGACAACAGCCTTTGCCAGTATCCATACGGCCTGCACTGATAGGTGCACGCCAGTCCTGGCAGGTGGTGCATCATGTCATGCTCAGCATGTCATCCCAGACTGGCACACAGTGGGTCCCCTTTGCCTAACTGCATTACTTCGGAAATTGTTGCACTTCATCATCTCGTTGTCCTGTTGTGGCATGCTGCTTGTTGAGGGTAGGATGTTAGGCGGGGTCCTCAGGTGTGCATATGGTACTTGGTGTTACATTACTTGACACATAGCATTCATGCCTCAGGTGGTGCTGCAGGGCTGCCTCTGTCGGATGCACATATTACACTTCCCTGTACATGTTTGTGAGCAGGTTGTGTCACATTAGGCATCCCTGTTACTATATGGTGAGTCGGAGAGGGGTATCATTCCCAAGGTTCCTACTGAGCCAATGTATGTGCTATGTGTTGCCTCTTTGCCAAGGCCAGGGCATACTGGGCACGCCTCCTTCTGCCTACTGGGGCAGGCTCAGGTTGTTCCTCCTCCGAGTCACGCTGTGCCTGTGGTGGCCTTGGCGATGGTGGGGGGCTGTTTGGCCCAGCCCTATGCTGGTCCTGCTGCAGCTGTTTTCGCATGATCATATTATGTAGCATAGCACATACCATGACAATTTGGGTACATGTAGTTGGTGTGTACTGCAAGGCTCCACCAGATGTGTCCAGACACCGGAACCGTGACTTGAGCAGCCCAAACACACGCTCTATTACATTACGTGTTTGTGCGTGTGCCTCATTATGGCGTTCCTGTTCAGGTGTGTGTGCGTTTCTGATGGGTGTCATCAGCCACGGCTCCAGTGCATATCCTGCATCCCCCACTAGGTGTCCGTGTGGGATGTCCCCATTGGCAAATGTCTGGTACAGCTGCGTCAAATGCCAGATGTGGGAATCATGGTAGCTCCCAGGACAGCCGGCACACACATTCATTATTATGCCCTGGGCATCACACACGACCTGGCAGTTGATGGAGGGGAAGCCCTTGCGGTTTATGTAGGCCCTACCACGCTCTCCTGCTGGTGCTTTGATGCATATGTGCGTGCAGTCTATGGCACCCAGTACCTCAGGGTATTCCTCTATTTGCTGGAAGAGAGGCATGTTGCTGGCCAATACCTCACGGGCATTGGGGAAGTATACATGATCACCGACATGTGCTGACATGGCATCCAGGAACTGGTGCAGTACCCTGGAAGCTGATGCCTGTGATATCCCCATCATATCGCCAGTTGGTCTCTGGAAGGTACCTGTTGCTAGTATTCTTAGGCCAACACATACCTTGGTTTCCACTGGGATGGGTTCCCCTCTGTTGGTTCTGTGTGTGAGGCGTGGCCTGCACAGCTCCACTATTGCTGCAGGAGGTCTCTGTCCACTCTATAGCTCTAATATCTCCAGCTCATGTAACCCGTGGTAGGTGACCCTGGGCCTGTACACTTTTCTCCGTCTCCTCACTGCGGGTTGTCTGGCACCATCTGCATTGTCACCACCCTCAGCAAGTCGCCTATGTCTCATTATGACAGCTATGGCAGCCCCTAACATTTCTGCTCTGAGTTCAGCTTTTCAGTTTTCACTTCTGATAACTTAACTCCTGTCTTGCAGTGTCTCTTGAGAGAAACATTCTGCACTGCTGTTTGCAGAGTTTTAAGTGCTTGGCTGGCCTAGTATTCTGCCTGTGTAATTGCCTGCATCTAATTGTTTTCACCTGCTAGCTCCAGCAGTATTCCCTGCTAACTTCCTAGTACATCTGTTGCTTCCTTTTTCCTCTGTTTCCTCAGGGTGGAGCCGTGTTCAAACCAGCAGAAACACGCTCACAGTGGCTTACACGCGCGCACACATACTTACACAGTTCAGAATCTGCTTATTCGGGTTTAAATGCATGCACGCCCGCGCAAACGGTGTTAAACATCTCCCAACACGCTCCCACTGCCTTACACGTGCGCACACTGCCTTACACGCGCGCACACCGTCTTACTCGCGCTTCACAGCGCGCACACGTGCGCATACACGTCCAGCAAGAAACTTTGGTGTAGGCAACAGTGTACACCTTCCATTTCTTGGCTTTCTCATGTTTACTTGGAGGCACACCTCCTTCCTTGATACCTCTCTGACATCTGTCATGTAACTCTACCTTCCAATGACTTTTATCCCTTTCTGCCATTCCCCCCTGTGATGTCACCTATCTCCTACTCTGTTCCTCCCCCTTCTGTAACTCTTACACTACTCAGACTGTGCTCATTTGCTATGTGACAGTGGAATTCAGTATCCTTACCCTAATTTGCATCAGATTGCCTACTAATGCTTAGTTACATCTCTTAGACTTGGCTTCCCCCCTTGGCAACCACTACACGGTGGCCATGTTGGTTTTCCTATGCTGGTCCCTCCATTGACATTCCATGTATTGCATAAAACCTACATTTGTAGGTTTAAAACCTTCGTTTTATGTTTTATGCAGTGCAGCCCGTTTGCGTGGGGCTGCGCTGGGTTTACATCGGCAATTGCCGAAAAAAATATATATTTTAATATTTTGCATGGGGTTGCATTGCCAATGGCCACATATTTGGCCATTGGCATGCTGCCTATAACATATGCACCCTTTATTTGGAGCTGACATGGCTCCATTGCGTGTTGCAGAAGCGTACTCAGTTGTCAACTGAGTACATTTCTGCAGCTAACACGGCTCTTACACGGGCTGTTCTTGGCTTCCTGGATCGCTAATCAGCCTCATTTGCATGCTATTTGGCTGCAAGTGAGCTGTTTAGCTAACCGCCACTCCGTGTAAGAGCCGTGTTAGACTGACTCTTACACGGACTTTGGGCTGTTCCTGGATCGCGAAGGCTACATGGAGTCTTACACTACTCTTAGACTCCGTGTTAGCCTTCGTGAATCCGGCCCCAACTCTTTTAGAATTATTGAGATGACAACAGAAGAAGTTGCCGTAAAGAAGGATAATTAGTAGGGCATATAAAATACTGCATGATAACTACAAAAATCTAATCAGGAAGAGGTTAGGAAAGACTGAGAAGATAGAGAGATAAAATGGAAACGCAATACTCAAAAGAACAATGGGTAGATATCTGTATAGTTTCCTAGTGTGCAAAAAAATCCAGAAGGTTTAGGATTTTTGCTTGAAAGTGTTTGTATAGTATGCCTCAAGTTTACTTCACAGAATTTTTCCTCAGGTAGACAGTAAACACGGAAGGTGCGTCAGGGCAGACAGAGGTAACCGGGAACAGTTTTTTTTTTTTTTTTTTTTTTTTTTGGGGGGGGGGGTGTATTGGGTTGGCAGATTTAAAAAATTCCAGGTTGGTGGCACAGCACGAAGCATCAGAGACTATCCATGTGCAACTAACAGTGGGTAAAACTGCCTTCCAGTTTATAGCCTGCTACAGACTACCCTCCCAAACCCAGGAACCCCACTCGGCCTTCCTGAGAACACTGGAAAAAATGAAGGTCTCTCCAAACACCATTATATTGGGCGACTTAAACTACCCAAACATAGACTGGGAGCATTACTCTAGCTCCAACACCTTAGCCCAAAGGTTCCTAGAATTTATAAACTCAAATGCTATGGAACAACTTGTTACCACTCCCACAAGGGGGAAGAACATACTGGACCTGATCATCACCAACATGGGGGCTCTATGCTCCAAGCCAGAAGTGTATCCCTCACTGGTAAGATCAGACCATAAACTAATCTCACTGGATATTCACATCCCACCCCCTGCCCAGAAAACCACAGTGAAAAACTTCTCTAAAGCAAATTTAACACTCCTCAAAACCGAGGTGAAATCCTTTAAAGCCCCCCAGGCCTGTGGAAAATACGGCCCAGACCGCAAAATCCTTTATAAATGCATTCTATGAACACCTCCAGGAATGCATGGATCATGCAATCCCAAATAAAACCAAGACCCAATCCTCCAAAGGCAGGCGTCCTGTCTGGTGGACCCCAGCCATAAACAAACTATACAATAGAAGGAGGAAGCTACTACATGATAGAGCAAAATCCCAAAAAGGGAAGGCATCTCTGATCAGTATTAGCAAAAAACTACGGGCACTCATAAAATCGTCTAAGGCCAGCTTCGAGAGACAAATTGCACAAGACACTAAGGATAATCACAAGGCTTTCTTTAGTTATGTTAGGAACCTGGGTGGAATTCCCAGATATGCTCAGAATTAGTCCAAAATGACAAAAATACACGAACCCACAGACATTGCCAACATCCTAGCTGACAGGTTCAGCAAACTTCTCCCCACTCCCCACCAAAAGGACAAATATCAATCCCAGCAGAGTGCTGCCCCTGACATCTCAGATGCTCAGGTAAGAGCCGCCTCTCCAAAGCAAAAACACAGCATCAATGGGACCAGGCGGTGTCCCGGCTGCGTCCTACATGAACTCCAAGAAGAGCTAAACCCAAACATAAAACTACTGTTCAATCTCAGCCTTACTACAGGATATGTACCCAAAGAGTGGCGTACAGCAACAGTGGTCCCTCTCCACAAAGGTGGTGCCTCAACGGATCCTGGAAACTATCGCCCCATAAGCCTGACTTGCTTGGTCTGCAAAGCTATGGAAAGGATCATCATGGACCTCATAAATAAAGATATTGGGGACCTACAGACACTGGATCCTACCCAGTTCAGCTTTGTTAAGGGCAGATCCTGCCTCTTAAACCTGGTTGATTTCTTTGAAACAGTCACCAAGACCTATGTCACTAGATGGGTTGCAAACTAGCTCAAGGACAGAACCCACATGGTTAGAATTGCTGGAGCCATGTCAGACTCCAAACCAGTTACAAGTGGCGCCCCACAAGGCTCAATCCTGGGACCTTTCTTGTTCGGTATATATTTCTCGGAGGTACTGGTCAACACGGAAGGACTGTGGCTGACCAAGTTCGCAGATGACTGCAAACTAGGCGCCATAATCAACTCTCCAGCCGACCCAAGCATCCTACAAAAGGTCCTCATAGAAACAGACAACAGGTGCCAGAGCCATGGCCTCAGGCTAAATGCCAAAAAGTGTATAGTCATCCCCTTTGGCAAAAACAAAGTGCCCACAAATTATCACATAGGTGGTAATCCATTAAGTACAGAAGAAGTAATTAGGGACCTGGGGACCCTGATAGCAATCTCTCATTTGAAAACCACGTGGCCAAAGTGGTTAGAAAAACATTTTATATAGCCCACCTAATCATGAAGAGATTCACATCTAGATCAGGGGAGGTCATCATGCCTCTTTACTCATCCCTCATCAGGCCCATAATTGAGTACAATGCCCCTTTTGGGATGTACCTTACCAGACACCTGCAGCAACTGGAAAGACCCCAAAAGTACCTCACCAAGAGGATCAAAGGGCTCAAACAGATGCCATATGCTGCCCGGTTAAAGAAACTCCAGCTCTACTCAGTGGCATACCGCCTGCTCAGAGGCGATCTGTGCCTGACGTATAAAGCCATGTCTAACCCGGAATTAATGGACATGCTGCACCTCAGAAAATCCAAATCCCATCGAGCTACGCGCTCGAGAGACTTGAACCTCAGCACTGAAATAAATAGGACATGCTGGAGGGACAGATTCATAACCCAGAGGCTCCCTTCACTCTGGAATAAAATCCCAGTCAGGTTAGGCAGAGTCCCTCATTGACTCTCTTCAAGAGGAATCTTGATGAGTGAATGGGAGATCGTAGGATTACCCCAGGTATCACTTCTGTGTCACTGTTAGACAGAGGCACTGTATACTAACCTCGAAAAAGGGCATAGCAAAATTCATTTAAAATGGGTGGCGAAAGCCAAACACACTCTAGCTAGGCTTATAAATGCCCTAGGGCAGATAGCCTAGTATGAACCTATGAACCTATGAACATGGTACTTTAACAGAAATGCTGGCGAAGCAAATGGTTGTAACTAAGGAAAGGATTATTTTGAGTTGAGATACAAGACCCGAATTGCCCAATTATGGTAAGGCATTACCAAGATTAATGCTACTGGCTGTCAAAAACTACTATAAAATGGAAATCAAAATTTAAAATTGACTATAGCTAAAGGGCTGTACACTAGAAATAAAAAAATGGAGATGGGACCTTTACAAAGGGAAAGGAACACTACATAGAAATAAATTAAATTTGTGGGAACAACACTTCCAGAATGATGATCGGGAGGACAGGTGAAGTTTAAAGGAAGTCAGGAATTCAGCAATTTACGTAATGAGGGAGTGAAAATTATTAAAAAGAAAGCGGATCTAGAATGCATGAAAATGAAAAGTTTGGTTTTCTTTTCTATTTCTGTACATGTACCGTCATTGTATACAAGTATTTAGTAAAAGTGTTGAGTTTCAATCCTGATTGGTTAGGATTGTTCAAGCTGTGCCCGGCTCTATGAAGTATAAGGCCCCAAGTATGACCCATGCAACTTTAACTCAGTTAGTGGCTTGGGCAATGAAGCAGCTGGGCAGAAGAGGGTGGGAATAAGTGGTGCCAAATCGCCAATCTGGAAAAAGATAGCAATGGTCTGATTGGTAACTTACCAGTAACAATCCAGCCACAAAAAAAAAAGGAACCCAAGCTTGGCAAGTATAATATGGTGATGGTAGCTCTCTCTGTATATGTGTGGAGATATACATACAAAAGCTGGAGCATATGAGGATCAAATAGTGCCAAAAAGCGCTCATCCAGAGACTTAGTTAAATCTTAATTAGAAGACATCCAGCCTTCTGAGCATATGAAGGCCTTCCTGCAGGCCCTAAGAGCTGGAGAAGAGATAGTGACTCAGCACTTCCAGCCGATGTTTAAGTAACCATCAAGACTGCAGGCAAGATTCAATGGTGATACTGCCCTTCTCCTCTGGGTACATGGGTAGCCCACTTATGGGTTAGCAGGCAACCTACTCTGTAGACAAATTGCTACAGGAAAGGCTGATTATCTGCGGATGGCCAGGATACTAACTGCCTTCACATCTACCTTGAAGATGGACCCCTTCAGTCATCTTTCTCCCAGAGCAATAACACTTTCACTGTCAAAAACAAATGGGCTTAAGACCCACTGAAGAAAGTCTGATGGGTCAGTAAGTGGGGAAGACTACTTCACCTGATTTTCCTGAAGGTTACACCATACAGCACTGAATTCATTAAAATGTCAGGTCAGTGAGATATTAAGTGGTACAATGATCTCCCTGATGTGGCAAGACATGTCTCTTAGAATTAAATGGAATACAGAACATTATTTTCTAGTGCCTATTTACTGGTAGCGCAGTTCAAGATTTGACTGTTTACTTGTGGTAACCGTAACAACTCCTTTCACCAAAACTCAATATACTACATTTACCGGCATTAAAGGCAATGTAAAAGCATGGCAGTATGAATGCATTTTCTAAAGAATCTCTTAGACAACTTCAGCTTCTTATATTTTTTTTTTCTATTTCTTAATCAGGTTAATCCCGCTTGGCCAGTGTCCTCTTTTCACAGAAGAACCTAAGGCAATATTCAGACTACAATCAACATTTCTTGTTACACAGAGAATTCCAACTTTAATTCCAGAGAAAAACAGCCCCAAAAGAACTGGCATCAGTACAGTGCCCTCTAGGACGCCTTAGTAACCCATCATATTTGTAAGGTACCCTACACTCAACCTGTTGTACCAACTTACTTTACTTTTTTTTAATTATGTCAAACCCCCTCAACAAGATCAAATTCCCTTATATGGAACAGTCTCACATGCCTCAACACAGTTTACATGAGCAGTCTTCCTCCCTTTAAAAAATACCACTAAATTGAAAAGTAAGATTGCCCCTTAAAAACTTCAGAACGTATGCTTTCAATTTTCATTGTAAATTTAAGAAGTGTTATAAGTTTCAAGCCGCAAAAGAAAACATAATTCTTAGCTGGCTAGTCTAACCTAGGCAGGTTTAGACCATACACCACTGACAACAGCAGTCTATTTGCATAAATACATTTATTGAATCAGACTAATCTTTCTAGACTTCGTGAAAACCATGACTGAGGTTCAGATTAAAGACACTGGAATCACGATCTCTGTTAATTATAGATGGTATATTGATATAGGTAGGGAGTATAAAGAAACCACCATCCAAGATATATTTCATTCTCTTCCAAATCATTTTGGGTCATGGTTCATATTTGGACTTCTCTGTTTGATGAGGACTGATTTACACAACCAGTATTTGTGTAGTTAAATGAAAACATCACCCACATGCTCAAAACATGTTTATTTCATCATGGTTTGGTGTTTCCTACATTTTAACACCACTTTGGTACTATTTACAGGTTTTTAAATATTTTTATACGTAATTTCTGAGTCTGATCACATGTGGTCTAGCATCTTGAAGTGATCCTGATTAGTCTGCCTCTAGGTACTCCACAATGCAGGGCTTGTCTGTAAAAAATTACATCACTCAGGCCTCTTTCTTCCTAAAGCTCCTGTCACCACAATGATTATACATGCATACACTGCTGTCTTTCAATTAGTTTTAAGTCACTGAACGGTATGAAATGTTACTACTTAAAACACAAACAGTGCAAATGCCACAGAACAGACTTTCAAAGTGCTTTTAACTGCTGCTACTTTTTAGAATCATCGCAGAATGGGTGGGTTTTTAGGAAGGTTGTGGTGATGTCAGTTTGGGGAAGGAATTGGCCAGAAAACTACCTGTATTCATTGGCATTAATGACATCAATGAATTGGAGATGGCAGCAAGATTTTTCAGAGCAGGATAAAAGTTTTTTGAAAGTGAAACCACCACAGTACAGTAAGATACTGTTAGAGTGGAGAGAAGCAGTTGATTTCATAGGTTCATAGGTAGGTACTAGGCTATTGGCCCTAGGGCCTATACAAGCCTAGCCAAAAAGGTACCCTGGCTTTCGCCACCCAAGAAAATTATTTTCCTGTGCCCCTGTCAAGCAGAACCACAGAAGTGATCCCTGGGGTGAATTTCCTATTACCCATCCAATCATCAAGATTTTTCTTGAAAAGTGCTAATGAGGAGCTCTGTTTGACATAGATAGGTAGTCTGTTCCAGAGTATGGGACGTCTCTGGGACAGGAATCTATCCCTCCAACATGTTCTGTTTATTGTCGTGACAAGGTTTAGGTCCCTAGAGTGTGTAGCTCGGAGGGATTGGGATTTCTTTAAGTGGAGCATGTCCAACAGCTCTGGGTTTGACATAGCTTTGTATGTTAGGCAGAGATCGCCTCTGAGTAGGCGATATGCGATGGAGTAAAGCTGTAGTTTTTTGAGACGGTCTGCGTAAGGCATTTGAGGCCAGTAATCCTCTTTGTGAGGTATTTTTTCAGCCTTTCCCATTTGTTGTAGATGTCTTGTGAGGTACATACCAAAAGGGACGTTGTACTCTATAATGGGTCTAATGAGTGAGAAACCTTTTCTGATGAGGTGTGCCACGTAGAAGGATTTCCTGACCACTGTGATGATGTGATTATCAAAGGAGAGACTACTGTCCACCTGTGTCCCAAGGTCTCTTATCACACTTTTGGTGTTAAAGTAGACTACCGCCTATGTTGTAGTTCATGGGTACAGAGTTTTTACCAAAGGGGATGACAATGCACTTTTTGGCATTGAGCTTGAGACCATGTCTTTGACACCAGGCATCTGTCTCAGTGAGGCCCTTTTGTAGGATGTCCACATCGTTAGGAGTTTCGATTATGGCTCCTAGTTTGCAGTCATCTGCAAATTTAGTTAGCCAAAGACCTTCTGTGTTACCGTGTACTTCAGAGAAGTAGATACCAAACAGGAGACGACCCAGGACTGAACCCTGTGGTACTCCACTTCTCACTGGTCTGAAGTCTGATTTGGAGTCTGCTACTTTCAGAGGGTGGGTTCTGTCAGTAAGCCAGTTGGCAACCCGTCTTGTGACATAGGGATTTATACCTAGTTTAGTGAGTTTATCTATAATTCCAGAGTGGGGGATGGTGTTGAACGCCTTGGCGAGATCTAGATAGGCTGTGTGAACCACCTTACCCTCATCTATGGCTTTGGTGACTACTTCAAAGAAGTCTATCAGGTTTAGGAGACATGATCTGCCTTTTACAAACTCAAACTGTGTGGGGTCCAGAGTTTGGAGATCTCCAATGTCTTTGTTTAGGAGTTACGTTCCATGGCCTTGCAGACGAGGCTCGTCAGGCTAATGGGGCGGTAGTTCCCAGGGTCTGTTGAGGCCCCCCCTTTGTGGAGTGGGATAACTGTCACAGTGCGCCATTCAATGGGTACAAAGCCTAAGGTGAGGCTATGACTGAACATGGTACTTAGGTGGGGTGCCAGTTCATTCTGTAGTTCATGTAGAACGCAGCCTGGGATGTTGTTAGGTCCCATGGATGCTGTGTTCTTGGCTTTGGAGAGTGAGGTTTTTACCTGTGCAGCCGTGATTACAGGAACTTTGCATTCTTCCAGTATAAAGATGGGCCCTTTAGGGGGTGAGAGGGGGTAAAGTTAGCACTGAACCTATCTACCAGGATGTTGGCAATATCAGCTGGTTCTGTATATTTAGTGCCATTGTGCTGTAACTCAGAGCAGATCTGAGTGTTGCCATTGAGATTCTTGACATAGCTATAGAATGCTTTGTGGTTGTGTTTAGAATCAGTGGCAATTTTATTTTCATAACTAGCTTTGGAGGATTTTATGAGGGATCTCAGCTTCTTACTGAGGCTGACCAGAGAGTTCCTCCAATCATGGGATTTTACTCTCTTTTGCAACAGTTTCTTTCTTCTGTTATAGAGTTTGTTTATGACAGAAGACCACCAGATTGGCTTCCTTTTTTTGGAGGATAGCATCTTGGTTCTGTTAGGGATAGCACGATCCATGCACTGGTGTAAGTGCTTATAAAGTGCATTTGTGTAGGATTCAGCAGTCGTACCTCTATTGTCCATCTGCATGGGTGTCGTGAAGTTTGCCACTTCTGTCTTAAGAAGAGTGAAGTTGGCTTTGGAGAAATTTTTTACGGTTGTTTTCCTAATGGGGGGTGGGAGCGGGATGTGGATGTCTAGGGTGATTAGCTTGTGGTCGGATCTGACCAACTTGGAGCTGACCTCTGGTGTGGAACACCGGTCACCCATGTTGGTGATGACCAGGTCTAGGATACCGCTGCCCCTGGTGGGGGTGTGGATAAGTTGATCCAAGGCGTTGGAATTTATGATTTCCAGAAAACGTTGAGCAAGAGAGTTGGTACATGAGTTTAAAATATTTTAAATGCTGTATTGTTGTTTATTCATAGCATGAACTGTTATAGGGAGAAAAAGGACAGATAAGTTGATCATTTAACAACAAAATCCCATTGCTGTCCTTTAAAATTCTGTAATTCTCTGTACAGATTGTATTTTTATAGCTCTTTACATCCTGAAATCCTCGTACTCACTATGAAGCACATTATCATACTGCATAATGTACTTCATACCACTGCTATTCCTGCATAAGTAATTACTAGTCTTTTTTTTTTTTTTTTTTTCTTGGCTGCAGCTATTTATAGGTTCATAGGTAGGTACTAAGCTATCTGCCCAAAGGCAGTTATAAGCCTAGCCGCAATGTGTTGGCTTTCGCCACCCCATTAGATTAGTTCCCTGTACCTCTGTCCAGCAGAGCCACTGAAGTGATCCCCAGGGTAAACTTTCTGTTTAGGAGTTCTATTACAAGTATTTAGAGATCTGCACCTATTCCATCACATCTGTAGCAACAAAAAAAGTCTGGACATTCAAACCAAGCAAAGACAATTGTGTCACAACATTTGGAAAAATTCTACAACCTCTCTCTCTATTCAGATATCCGTGATCCAAAATGGAGAAGATAAGTCTGTCCCACGCAACCTTTATTGTAGCACACCACATATACTAAATGAATCTTACTGGAGTATAATTTTTCTGAACTTCACTTGCAGATTTTGTAGCATAACAGAATATGGGAAATGCAGCTGTATATACAAGTATGGCACAGAAAGTCAATCTTGAACAACAAGGTACAGTTGCAAACACTCATCAGGATGCTAATGTTTCAGTACTGTTTGCATATATACATCATGGGAAGATACTTCCTAAAATGTTATACCTACAGCTCACCATTCTGTAAGCAGCAGGTAGAAATTACAGTTCTCAGTATCATGGCTTCAGCAACTGCTAGCTATTATCACTGTGGTGCATGCTACTATGCCCCTAAAAAAAGTGAAAAAAAGAAATAATGCCAAAGTTCTTTGAGGGGAAAGAAGGCAGGCAGAATGGCCAGGCCTTTAAAAAAATAAATATGATGCTGGGAAGACCTGAATAGTGATCTAGGAAGAGAAACAAATTTATTCACAATAGGGATCTGAGCATATCATAGATGTAGTTGGAAGCTTGAGCAGGTGGCTCTTGAGAAACTGTAAGGTTTCAGTACCCTTTTAATGACAGAGTTAAATGATGTATTTCTCATCTGAACACAAAATGTATGACTACTATTGATAAAGCCTTGCATACAATGGCAGCATACACAGTAAACAAAAACTTTCTATTATATCTTTTGTATACCTCTCTGAGTTCAATAGATACCTGGGGTCTATAAATCATAACATATTTTACCTTACAAACGATTTGATGAGGCTACCAATGTAACTGGTATTCATTTTTCATCTCTTAGTGGACTCCATTTGCCTCAAAATATGAGCTTGACTAATCTTTTGATGTCAGGCAGTCAAGGAAACCTCCTAAAAAGTGACAGTTACTGATCCCTGCAGCAGAAGTAACACTGCTGCTGTATTCTGCATTGTGTGCTGTGCACTCTTTATATTTATGACAAGTAGCTACAAGATACATTTACTTGTTCTGCTGTAGCACCACAGATACACATACCGACTATTATGGTACACGCTAAGCACCAGACTGGAGAACATCAAGAACTTATGAGCTACATCAGTACGTCCCTCCAGGTGAGAAGGAGTATACTGCATATGACAGCTACAGGAGAAGATAAAGCATCTTGCACCAAAGTGAAAAAGCATGTGTCACTGGCAATTTGATGTGATCAGTACAGTACTGTTGTGGCAACACAGCCCCACCTTTTTGGATTAACCATATTTTTACCACCCTTTTCATAAGGAAATCTCTATAGTGTTTCCAGCAGAGTACAAAAGAATAGCACAGATGGTGGAGCCCTCTTCCTTACCTAGCCTTGTGAGGGCTAAAAGCCATTCAGAAGAGCCACTAAAGGAGGTCCTTGCAGTGGTACATGACCATCTCAACAAGGCTCTTGGAAGGGTCACCAACACAGTGGTCATTTAGGCCCTGCCATCACAGTCTTCATGGGGTACTTTGCATCCTGCAATAAATTTGTGAGGTTTGACTGCAGGGTCCCATGGCTGAACCATTTAGAGATGGATCCTGAGAAACTGATTAGAAGTAAGGCTGACAGCGGCCTAAGTAGCTTGGAAACCACTTTTCTGGGTGAATAATTATGGAGGGGTTGGTGAAGCGTCCTTTTCTTACCACAATATATTTTCTCGTGTTCCAGCCTGTACTCTGTGCATGCTGAACTTCTCTCCTCCTGTTTATCTACCCTTTGTTTGAATAAGCACTAAGCACGTTTACACCACCCATGTATATCTTTGCCTGTTCTATCTTATTTTCTTATGTATGCACACTCCAGTTATGCCTTCTCATTTCCCATCCCTAGGTTTCAGAGTCCCTGATACCAGCTTGTATCTCATCCTTTTGTTCACCAGATACTCTTACCAGCATATCTTCTGCAACTCTGTGTTTCAAGCTCCCTTTACATACTATTTTAAGTTTCCTTATTTCTACCTTTCGCATTAGTGTTGGGGGTTATGGCTACCCTTCTTCACCATAGTACATCATACAAGCCAAACTCCAAGACTCAGATGCTCTTGGTGTATGGGGTCTACTGTGTTTTAGGATCACATGATTTACACACACTGTAAAGTGTTGCAACATGCCCACTTTGAGTATTCATGCCACTGTCTGTATACAGCTATTGAGTGTTAATGGCGCAATCAGGGGCATCACATACTACATTCGCCACAACCTACAAATGCACAGTATATAGAATCTGCTGTAAATACTGCCTCAACAACTCAGTACCAAAGTTTTATGTGACTACTTGTGCAACACTTTTGCCTTGTCTCTTTAGATGAGTCAGCAAGATAATGTTACTAGTGCAATCTTATTTTTGTAACAATGTTACTGATCTTAACTTGTAAATATACCTAGTGTAAAAGCACATAAAACCAAAGATGAAGTGATTAAAGTTACCTGGGGACGCCACTAACGGCATCATGTAGAATATGCTATAAATACTAGGCCAGACACCTCTGTCACCAGTTTACAGTGACATTTGTTTATCAGAGTATCCACTTGCATGGGATAGCCATACTCTGGCAATTCAACTGACCCCTCTAAATTCAGGCCTATTACCACTTTAAAATTCTGGAAAAGGTGTATTCATAGAGGAGATAGACAAAAGAGCTGCCAGACTACCTCTTGCGAGAAAATCTCCTTACCACTACACAGCATGGCTTCTGCCCAAAGCACAGTACAGCTACTGCTCTGATATCTTTCACAAATTAACTTGTCGCAGGAAATTGCAATGGAATCTCCTGTCTGTTTCTCGACCTCTCCAAAGCCTTCGACACTGTCGCCCACCAACTGCTTATATCCAAACTTGCTAACCTTAATCTCTCCAACTCCACTCTGTCTTGGTTCTCCAGTTCTCTCTCTAACAGACTCCAAATTGTTAAATGGCAATCCAACCTCTCTCCTTTCCTACCAGTCCAAACTGGGGTAATCAAAGGCTCCATCCTTGGGCCTTATTTAATATCTTTACTAATGACCTATACTCTTGCTGTCCACTCTCCTCTATCATGCAATATGCTAACGATTTCACAATCATCTCCACCTCCAACCAATTGCTATTTAACCAAACTTCTTTACTTCTCCCAAACTCTTTCCAACATCTTAGAACTACCTCTACTGTCTCCTCACTAAACACAATCATCTCTGTTGAATGTCACACTAAACTGTTGGGAGTTATTGTCGATGACCAACTAAAGTTTGATCTCCATATTCAGCAATGTATTAAAAAGACATAAAAAAATAGGCATGTTATACAGTCATAAAGAATTCCTTACCAATGCTTCTAGAGAGTCTCTTGCAACAAGTGTTTGTACTCCTGACCCTACTCTATGCTGCCCTCATCCTCACTTACCTCCAAGCTAATATTCTATCTAAACTGGAACTCACCTACAACAAAACTGAAAGATTCGCCACCAACCAACCCTACAGCTCTCACCACTGCCTAGCCTTGGAAAACCTACAATGGCTGAAATTCCAACATGAAATCCTCCTACCCCAACTACTCCTGGCCCATTCTATCGTACATGATCCCGCCACTTGACCCTCTCTTTCCACCCTCATACTCCCAACTGCACTCTCCGCAGTACCAAACATCATCTTCTACAAGTATATGTGCCCAAAAAAATATTGGTAAACTCCTCTACAGCTACTTAGTGGCCAATGCTTGGAATAAACTTCCCCTAAGTGTTAGACAAATCTCTAACCCAAACTCTTTGAAAACAACACTAAAGGATACTTTTTTATCATGGACATGCTCTTGCAATGATCCAACAGAATTTCTACCCCCACTCTTCCAATAATGTGGTACTAACTTTTTTCTGCACCCCCTCGCTATCTCTGCTTCAAAAGTCTCCTACTGTTTGTAACTTTGAACTCTATGAGGTTGAATTTATGGACCATTTCTAGCTTGCTGGTTCATCTTACTCTTACACATACTATTAATGGTACAATTCCTCGTTATGTACACTGTATTCTTCTATCATGTTTCTTCTCACTCTGAGACATACTTCAAAATTATATTTTTCTTAGTTTACGTATAATACTCTGCACAATGACTATTGTGCTAATACTGTTACTGTTTTGGAGCTTTTCTCCTCAGGTCTCCACTGAAAAAGGACTAGTCGGAATAACCTGGTTAAATACTCTGCTGCTGTTACAGGCCTGTACACCTATCTGCACAGACGTATTCAAAACAATGACTTTTGAAAACATAAGTGTTATTAAATGCAGGCTCCTTTATGAACATGCCTTGACTTCCAACTATTTGTACTAGTTATTGTATAATTTTTAGATTCTCTGTTTTTTTTTCTTTCTATGTTATTTCCACCTCCATGCCTGCGGATCATCAATTCCCACTTTCAGACCGGGCATACCACCCTCACACCCTTAGTCAGGAATTTCAGACCGGGCACAACACCCTCGCACCCTTAGTCAGGAATTTCAGACTGGGCACAACACCCTCATACCATAAGTCAGGAATTTCACCCAGGATAAGGGCAAGAGCTGCATGGAGAAGACCATCACTTCGAGAAACAAGGATAATAATTTAACCCCACCCTTGGGCAAGGGGATGTGCAGTCTGTGTCACAGTGGAAGCCCACAATACTTTCCCAATGTGACTTCAAGCTTCCAGATTAGACTCACCAAACCACTGCTTGGTGGTGTCCTTATGTCAGCCCCCAGGCTGTGCATTTGTATCACTACCCCTCCTCTGAGAAACTGTGATAATGTCACCATGACTCTGACCTACACTTCCCCGTGCCAGCTCAGACAAGACACCTGAGCTGTTAATCAAACACAGCTTACCTGAATCAGGACATTATCCCTCTAAATTGGCAAATCTGTACTTCTAGATATTATGTAAAATGGTGAGCAAAGTGATTGTGGCACATGCCACATTCCCAAAATGAGCTATGCAGCAGACTGGGCATTCTCAATATGTTCTTAGCTGGACTTAGTTTGTTGCAAATACTACATGCTTAATACTTGTCCATCAGTGCTACTTTTGACAATTTGTGTTTCATGTTCCAGCCACTGATTCAACAGTTCAGGTTCTCATCCACACATAAGTAACATCTGTGAGACTAATCTTGTTCATGTTTAATACCACACAGGCTTCTGTGGATATGTTACCACTCTGCTGCATGGCATGTCACTTCCTCCTACAGGTTGATACACAATTCAGGACACCTGAAAACCTCCATGAGATATAAAAGTTATAAACTAGCATTTTTCTCTATAGGTATGTGCCCTTTTTAATATGGCTTCAGCTACTGCAAACCATTCCTAGTCTGTGTACTTACTTTGTTAGTGTCCACAGGCCACAAGAGGCTATTAAAAGGTACTTTGAGGCATTGTTTTCTCTACACATGCATTGGCTGATCTCTTCCTCATAACATGGTGGTTCATGCAAGCCACATCATGCAATCTACCAGTTTCACTACAGTTGTCTTGCCTTTGACCATATGTTGAATATTTGTGGACATACTCTACTTCGGCAACATTCGGCAGATCACAAAACATTTCTTTGGCAAGTGTGCCACTGCCTCTAAACATGGCTCAGCAGTATCAAACTACAAGATATTTGGAAATAATTTAGTTCACAGATATTAAGTTATTATAAAGTTACTTCACACAGCATCAGCAGGGACACAACTAATCACTCTAAACACAAGGGAGAAAAATCGTCTTTGAAAAGCTGTTAAAGAGCACACAAGCTCAGTACATGTACCTTGCCAAATATATGACTTTTTAAACACTGGCAATGAAATTTAAAATAAGACAATACAAAGCTGCACATTAATGAAGCTCAGCAGCAAACCCTTAAGAAAGCCTACCTTTATCCTCATTCAACTCAAACCTATGGCCAGACATTACAGATTCCACAATTACAATCAAAAGCTAGTGAAAAAGCAACGCAAATGTGTATTCTGTGTGTAGCACCTCAGCACCAATGGACAAAACTCGGGTATTACTTTATATAAAGGATAAAGGAACTGTGGAAGAAATATCCTTCCAAGTCAGACTACCTGCCTAGAGAAAGTGGTGCATACCCTGCAGGAAGTATAACCATTTTATTAATCAGTCCAGAATCAAATGAGGCGAAGAAAGTTTAACAAAAATACAAAGTATAGTTATGCCATTCAAATGACATAACTGAATCTGCAGCAGAAGAAACAAATCAGAATATTTTTACACAACTAGTGATAAAAGCATCGCAATATATTTCCATAACAGTGAAGATCCACGGTTACTTTCAGGAGCTTAAAAACTCAAAATCTAAGTAAAAGGCAAAAAGATTGTATTGCAAAAAAAAAAGTCAAATCACTCCACAAAACTTCACAGAGACTGCAGTTTCAAGCTAGTGTGGCATCATCACAGAATGCCCCCTTTTATTCAGGGAAGCAGATGGAACAAAATTTTAGAAAGTTAAAAGTAAACTTCACAGCAGTGAAGAACATTTCACAATGTGGTTTGCTGTTCCCCCAGTAGTATCTCAAAAAAATCTGTGTGGATGTGAGACATGCAAATACAGCAAAGTAACCAGGGAAATGAAAACATCCCCAAGAGTGAACAACATTTTAGAGACAAACAGACACATTATTTAGCAAATTAAATCTCAGAGCTGGTTACAGTTAAAACAGAAAATGATAGCCAATTACTGTGCAAGACTCAGCCAACCTTGTTCAATAATCATATAGTGCAAAGAAGCCTGTTCTACATGTTACTTAGACCTAAACAAATACACAGACATCTTAGTGCTTCTACCACTTGGTCGACTCTCAAACCACTGAAACCAAATGGCTAGTCATTTGACTGAAAACATACCCACCCACCCCCCCCACCCCACACACACACACACACAAAATTAAAATTAGTACAAAAACATCACACAGTAAATAGTACCTTAAAGGGTTTTTTCTGCACTGGGACAAACCCTTACACTCGCATACTCCCTTAAATATACTAATTCCATGGTTGCACGACCAGAGTAGCACCATTCAGTGCTCAATCAAAAAGTCACACCGGCAGGGACTGTGCACAGGTACTTTTCACTTTATGATGTTTTCTACCAAGTATACTGTGACAATATGAGTTTACAATCAGTCAAACAGAAGAACCCCTTCTCAGAAGACAAAAGTCTGATACGACCAGGAGCAATATTAGCAAAGAAAGTGATAACCAGCACAGACCACTGGCATATACAAGCACAGCATTCACAGTGAGGGAAAGGGGGATACTCTCAAAATGGAGAAAGCTTTGACTACCACTTTGACTTGTTAAGCACATGTAACCCCTTGGTCATAGTTTCCTACTAGTCACCAACTATAAAATGTTTAGAAATCACCTGGAACAACCAGAACTTCAGGCTTCTAGTCAGTAATATGTTGTTTCATGCAAAAAAAAAAAAAATGGAAATTGACTAGGCTTAAAATGGTTCACCACGACAGCTAGCTTTTTACTTACCCATGAACCTATAAACAATGGAGTTTCAGGTTACAGCTACATTCTTTCAAAATTACTTACAAAAAAGAAGGTAAACACACACAACTTTACAAGAGGACACCATGTACATAACTGTCATCAAGAACATAGAACAAAGACAACAGAATGATATATGTATTTTATTAACTAACAAGCAGCAACCTGGTTTTAAAACACAAATAAACCCAGTTACAGACACAAAACTTTGAGCTATGAAGTATGAAAAAGCTGTGCCACAACAGCAGATGGTACAATTCAGGAACAACACACCTTATGCAGGCCTGAATGCTAGCAAAAAAGAAACTCAAAGAACCTGAAAGAAGACCAATTACAAAAATGAGGGGAAACAAAACACCGATTGGGATGAATTCTGCAGCTGTTCAGCAAAAAGCAGTACAAACTCCCGGTTTGGTGCAAGACATGACTTCTAGTAACCTAGAGAAAAAGTCAAATATACTCAGAGCCGAATGAAACACTGATGGTGTATATCAACTCAAAACAAAAGGCTGAAAAAATGGAAGAAGCTTTAAACAGATATACAGATGAGGTAATAAAAACTGCAAAAAATCAGAGGATGAAATGAAGAAATGTCTGGCTGAACATGACCCTGCTCAAGTAGAGAGAAAAAAAATAGAATTAAAGGACAGAGCACGTGATTTTCTGCTGTACCAGAGAAGCTGGAAGGAACAGACTGTATTAATTTTATGAAAGCACAAATAAGCAACTGGACTGGTATTCCATAGCAGTTGTCAATTGAAAGGGAACATCACGTGTATGCTTCAAACCTGGCCATGAGAAAGCATCATAGACCTTTAATAGTAAAGATGCAATCCTACCAGCAGAAGGAGTTGATTCTGACAAAAGTGCAGCAGCAGGACAAAGTACTAAAAGTGGGAGACAGTACAGTATTTGTGGAAAATGATTACTCATTGTACACTAGGCACAAGAGGAGTAAATTTATTCCACTAATCAGGGAATGTTGAGAAGCAGGCATGAGATTCAAATTGCTATACCCAGCTATCTCCAAAATATTCTTTCCTGGACAGACAAAATCATTTTGTGATGCAGAACATGCTAAGAAGGAGATGCTAAAGTTTGTCCAACAAAAAGTGAGCTGTGAAGAAGGTGATCCACCTTGTTGTACTGGTAAAAAGGACGACAGAGAGATTCTGCCAGTGAAACCTTTTCCAATGTTTCAATGGAAAATTCTTGAGAGAGAGAAAAAAGCAGAAAATTTGACTAGAACCACCACACGTACATTGGAAATGAAGCAGATACTGGATTTGGGAGATGGAGATAAACAGGAATAAAATCAGCAACTCAGAAGTCTACAAATAAATGTGGGATCACAAAGCATTAACTATATTTGTGAAACATGACAGAACAAGAAATCCTGGAAATATTGGACTTTTTTGAACTTTTTTGACTTTGTTAAACTTGTAGGGGACTTTAATATATACATCCTACTTCATGTTATTAATGTTTGAAAGAACACTTAGGAGAAGGGAAAGAGAGTGAATTAACTGTAAGTATAACAAAATTTTGTTCTTGATATTAGTATTTTTATAGTCCATGATATAATCTGCATGCTATAAAGTAAAATTTTCCCAGTTGTTTTCAAGTTCCCCATTTCCCCTTCTTTTCTCTTCCTTCTTGCTCAGTTTTAAGAAATGTATGCACTGGAACATAAAAAAGAGGAGGAAAGTCTGGTCAAAAGAGCATGATAAAAGAAAAATGTATGTACTTTTTCTCATTCTTGTATAGGGAATGACTGGATTAAGGCCCTTGGCTTGATCTAGTAACACATTTTAAGAGAAAGCAAATAAAAAAAGAACATAGAATACAATTAAAGCTTTCCTTTAGCAAATAAATGAATAAAATACTTGTAGAAGTAACTATCTGGTTCTCATGTCTCCACAAATAATCTAATAAAAAGCAATAAAAATATAATACTTTTCTTTCTTTCATTAGCTAGTAGATAATGTTTTCTGAAAGCATTCAAGTGTCTCCCAATCTGGGAAATCAATAAACATAAGACAAAAACAGACAGCACTTAGGAAAAGCACAGGCTCTGCCATGCATCTTAGCATGGATAACCTTCCTTTTAGGTTAACCCAAGTCGGAGTGTATGGCTGTCATTTTGGGGCAATTGTTCCTATTAAGAGGGTAAAACTTTAATATTTGAAGATGTACATAGTTGTGTGTGTGTTATTATTAAGTTAATAGGTTTGATGGAGTGTACTTTTTTTGTTTGTTTGACGTCTTTCAATAAAAGAAAAAGTCTTGTAAGATATAACATCAATTCAAATAGATATAACAAGAAACAACTGTAAAAAAGATCAACCTGCCAAACATTAGTGTATGCATGTAATACAAAATCTGGAATTGGATACTTAAAAAAGCTGTCACACATAAATGGTGGGAATAACTTTTTAACACAATGACACTTTCTATATTATCTTTAAATGGTTATTGGTCTCACAGATATATACAAAAAATTATATTAAAAAATGCAGAATGCAAATAGCTATGGCACAAGAGACACATTTGGAAAGAACCGATCATGTGAATTTGATAAAGAAAGGTTTTCAAGAATATTAAATAGCAAGAGGAGCTCAGAGGATAAAAAGATAACAATGTTATATCTGTACTAACAGGCTACTGGTAAGGGAGGAGGATTACACTGGTGTGTATTTATATTCCACCTAAAACTGCTATAACGGAGCTTAAGAAAAATTCTGGTAAAAAAAAGAAATCAGCTTTCTACAGGGATTACTAGTTATAGGTAGGGACTGGAATTTGATTTGCAGCAGCAAGATGTGTCTGGGGGGCAGAAGAAAAATATAACAAAGGAGGGTAGATTTTTGAAGAAATTTATGAAAAATGTTTGGCATGAAGATGTGAATTTAGTGGTAGGAGCTCGGAGTGAATTTGCATGTTCTTCCCCATGATACAAAAACTGGGTCTGGCTAGACAGAACTTATATTTCACAGGAATGTGCATTTAAGTGAAAGTTTTGATACACATCCAATAACTATTTCAGATCACACACCAATAATAACCAAAATAAAAATGCAGGGTAATGAAATAAAAATGAGGCACTGGCACCTTCCCAGCTATAGATTAAGAGAGAGGAATTTAAGGAATGGATAGTGGACATTATTTTGGGAATTTTGGAGAAGACAGAAATTTCTACTGAAATATAGCTATGGAGTGAGATAAAATTAAAGTGGAGTTTAAAAACTGTTTTTTGATAACTCCAGAAGCACAAAAACTTTTAGCAAAATAACTTGGGCAACAGAAAGTAGAAAGGATTGTCTCCAAGCTTAGGCAGCCTGTAACAAGGAGGATAATAACAGGTCCTGTACTAAAAATATTTTGGAAATTTTATGAACATCCATCTAAAGCAGAGAAATATGTAAATCAAGAAAAGGCACAAATAGAACTGTTTATGGAAGAATTAGTTAGACTCAATTATCAATGGTTAGGACAGTGGGAGATGAGCTAAAAATAGTTATATGACCAATCCACAAGAAAGTCCCCAGGTATAGATGGTATTTCTGTGGAAGTTTGGAAGCTAGGAGGGAAAAAACTGAAAGACATGGAAGATTTTGTTTAATAGTGTTTTAAGAGGAGGAGAAGCACCAACATCCTGGAAGAAAGTGGTGGTGACTAATACCTACAGAGGGTAAAGACCCATCAGATCCAGCTTCATACAGGCTCTTTTCAATCTTAAACCATGATTACAATGTGTTTATGTCTGTAACAGCTAAAAGAATGGCAAAGGTGATGCCAAAATTGATAGATATGGATTAAAACTTCTCCAAAGCCAACTTCATGCTACTCAAGTCAGAAGTGACAAAATTCATGACACCCATGCAGATGGGAAATGAAAGTTCAACTGCTGAATCCTACGCTAAGGCACTGTACGAGCACATCCACTTGTGCATGAATCGTGCCATCCCCAATAGAACCAAGACGCTCTCCTCCAAAAAAAGGAAGCCAATCTGGTGGTCCCTTGCCATAAACAAACTTTACAACAAAAGGAAGAAACTGTTGCAGGAAAGAGGAAAATCCCAGGATGCAAAAAACTCCCTTACCAGCCTCAGTAAGAAGCTGAGATCCCTCATAAAATCCTCCAAAGCTAGTTATGAAAATAAAATTGCCAAAGATTCCAAAGACAGCCACAAGGCATTCTATAGCTATGTCAATAATCTAAATGGCAATGCTCAGATCTGCTCTGAGCTACAACAGAATGGCATTAAATATACTGATCTCAAGGATATTGCCAATATCCTGGCAGATTGATTCAGTGCAAACTTCACCCCACTCTCTCCCCCTAAAGGGCCCATGTCAATACCGAAAGATTGCCAAATTCCAGTAATAATGGCCACACAGGTAAAAAATGCACTCTCCAAAGCTAAGAATACAGCATTCATGGGACCAAATGACATCCCAGGCTGTGTACTACATGAACTACAAAATGAACTAGCACCTCACCTAAGTGGCAGGTTTAATCATAGCCTCACCTCAGGCTTTGTGCCCACTGAGTCATGCACAGCTACAGTTATCCCACTCCACAAGGGGGGATCCACCTTGGATCCCAGGAACTACCGCCCCATCAGTCTGACGAGCCTGATCTGCAAGGCCATGGAACATATTATCATGGAACTTATAAACAAAGACAATGGCAACCTTCAAACACTGGACCGCACGCAGTTTGAGTTCGTGAAGGGCCGATCTTGTCTCCTGAACCTGATTGACTTCTTTGAATCAATCTCCAGAGCCGTGGACAGGGTAAGGTGGTCCACACACCCTATCTGGACCTTGCCAAGGCCTTCGACCCCATCCCCCACTCTGGACTCATAGATAAACTTACTACGCTGGGCATTAATCCCTACATCACTCGATGGGTTGCCAACTGGATTACTGGCAGAATCCACACTGTAAAAGTAGCCGACTCCAAATCTGGCTCCAGACAAGTGACAAGTGGAGTACCTCAGAGTTCAGTCCTGGGACCGCTCTTGTTTGGCATCTACTTCCCTGAAGTACAGGCCAATACTAAGGGACTCTGGCTAACAAAGTTCGCAGATGACTGCAAACTGGGAGCCATTACTGAATCCCCAAATGATGTGGATATCCTACAAAAGGGCCTTACAGAAACAGATGCTTGGTGCCAGAGCCATGGGCTCAAGCTCAATGCCAAGAAATGTATAGTTATCCCCTTTGGGAAAAAAACATGTACCTGTGATTTACCACATAGGTGGAAGTACACTAAACACTGAAAGCGTGATAAGAGACTTAGGGCCACAGGTGGACAGTGGTCCCACCTTCGATAACCACATCACCACAACAGTCAGGAAATCCTTCTATGTGGTGGGTCTATATTAGAAGACCAAAACGGCAGTTATGCGAATACCGAAACTTTGACACGGAAATAGCGAACCATGAGAACGTCGAACATCTGAAACTGGGGTAAGTGCATATATTTATGCACTTACCTTAACCCGCACCCTAACCCTAAGGTCAGTAACTATCGCACATTTAAGTTACGGAGCTATGCTGGATAAGGGCCAGCTATGGCAATTCGCTATTTTGAAATTTGCGGTTTCGGGCATTTGACGTTCTCACGGTTTGCTATTTCCATGTCGACGTTTCGGTATTCGCGCAACTGATGTTTTGGTCTTCTAATATAGACCCTATGTGGCACACCTCATCACTAAGGGCTTTTCATCCAGAAAAAAGGAGGTCATTGTCCCACTGTACTCATCCCTCATTAGACCCATTATAGAATACAACACCCCGTTTGGTATGTACCTCTCAAGACATCTGCAACAACTGGAAAGGCCGCAGAAATAGCTCACTAAAGGAATCACAGGCCTAAAGCAGATGCCCTATGCTGACCATCTAAAAAAACTCCACCTATACTCTGTCGCATATCGTCTACTCAGAGGCGATCTCTGCTTAACATACAAGGCCATGTCAAACCCAGAGCTGTTGGACATGCTACACTTAAAGAAATCCCAATCCCTCACAGACACATGCTCCAGGGATCTAAACCTTGTCATCACAATGAACAAAACATGCTGGAGGGATAGGTTCCTGACACAGAGACTCCCCAGACTCTGGAATAGACTGCCCATACATGTCAAACAGAGCACCTCTTTGGCCCTCTTCAAAAGGAACCTTGATGATTGGATGGAGATAGAAAATTCACCCCGGGATCACGTCAGTCACCCTGCTAGACAGGGATCCAGTTAAGTAAATACTGTGGGAAGAAATAGCCTGGGAATTGTTATGGCTAGGCTTGTATAGGCCCTAGGATCGATAGCCTAGTACCAGCCTATGAACCTATAAATCTATGAACCTATGAACCTATGTTCTTAGTCATCCAGATTTCAGGTGTTTCTAAAAGTTTTGTGGGTTTGGATCACATTATCAGTTCTTATCCTTTGCACTATCCATTGAACCAAGAGTATTTCCTAAGGGCGTAGCTCCAGTTATAGCTCATTGCAGGCTGCAGGGTATTTACATTTTTCCATATTTAGATGACTTGCTTTTTTTTGCAGTGTCTTTTTCAGAATGTCAGGAATCTCTCTCTCTCTCTCTCTCTCTCTCGGGTGAGAGATCTCTTACACAAGTTGGGATTCAAAGAGAACATTCAACAGTCTTTTTTGACTCCTTCCCACAGAAATGTGTTCCTGCCATGTCAGCTAGACACCACAGCTCAAAGAGCTTTTCTTCCACAGGAAAAAAAATAGATCTTTATCTAGATCCATTTTTAGGGTTTTCCAATCAAATGTCAGTCACTGTGAGGGAATCAATACCTAAGAATTTTGGGTCCCACTGCTTCTAAGATTCTCATGACACCCCTGACTCCACATAAGAAAGATACAGTGGTATCTGAAGTATCTTTGGTTCCAGCCCTAACACCCTTTGTCTTTTCAAAGACCAGTGCTGGGGTTTGTCAGATTATAAATCAGTTGGTGGAGACAAGAGATATTCCTAAATCCAGGTCTCTCCTTCTCCTTCCATGAGCCAAAGTATTCACAACAGATGCCTTGAACTTTGCTTGGGGAACAATTTTAGGATGGAAAAAAGTGAAGTACAAGGTGGGTGGAACACCAAGGACAGATGCAAACACATAAATGTAAAAGAGATGTTTGCACTGATCAAGGCACTCAATTCTCTGAATCATCTTTGGTCTTCAGGACCACTTCAAGTTGTATACAGCAGTCATATGGTACATCAACAAGCAAGACAGAACCATGTCATACCCCCTTTGTAGGCTAGCCATGTTAACTTGGAATATAGCTTCATAGTGCAATTTCACTGTACAGGCATCCTACATTCCGTCAGAACATAATTGTGTAGCAGACAAGCTGAGTAGGACAAGGGCAGACCCTCATGAACAGAAACTAGATCGGGGGGCTTTTCCAAGATTTGACCCATCTGTGGGGAGTTCCTCAAGTGGATCTCTTTGGCTCCTCTCTGAACAATCAACTGGCAAGATTCTGCTCCAGGACTCTGAAAAAGGCCGGGAAGACACATGCCTTTTTTCCTTGGACAGGAATGTCCCTGTATGCTTTTCCACCCATTCCGCTAATATCCAGGGTACTTCTGAAGATTCAGAAGGAATCCCCCAACATCTTTGGGGTGACTCCCTTATGGCCCAGACAACTATGGCTCTCTCTCTTTTGGAAATATCCAGGAGTAATTACTGCAAGCTTCCTCACAGACTTCATCTACTCACACAAGAACAAGGGTGTTTGATTCATCCCGACACCAATCAACTTCAGTTAACTGCCTGGATGATAGAGACCTAATTCCTTTTAGGCAGCTCTTTACTGAAGATGTGCACCAGGTACTAATGGAGCCAAGAAAATCTGCTACTAGAAAATCATACATTAGAAAATGGAAACGGTTTTCTAGTTGCTGCCAACAACATAACCAGCACCAAATCAGGGCTAGTTTTTCTCTGGTTTTATAATATTTGTGAGTTACTATCCTGTAGCCTTACTCCTTTATCAAGGCTCATTTATCAGTCATTTCAGCATGTTTGCCTATGGATCCTCCATTTTCAATGCAATCTCATGTCAAATGTTTTTGAAAATGGTTTTGCACAAGAGGCCTTCAAGAAAAACAGTGCCCCCTACTTGGAATCTTACTTTTATGTTAGAGAAGCTGACACTTCCTCCATTTGAACCAGCTAACCTGGATGACTTGAAGTTCTCAACATGGAAAACAGTTTTACTGTTTGCTCTGACCTCTGCAAGAAGAATATTTAAGCTGAAAACTCTTATGTTGAGTCAATCCTACTGTATTTTCCACAGTGACAGGGTTTCTTTGAGAACTATTCCTTCTTTTATGCCTAATGTGGTATCCAAGTTTACTTTAAGTCAGACTATCTATAACTTTGTTTTCTTTCCTGAACCCCAAAATGAGGGGAAAAAGGATATGCCATACCTTGGATATCCACAGACAACTCAGGTGCTATCTTGACAGAACTAAATCTTTCAGATCTATGGATTAATTGTTCATGTTTTGTGAAGGTAAGAGGAAGGGACAACCTGTGTCAAACAGACTAATATCAAATGGTTTGTCTAAGACTATTACCTTTTAGTCAGTCCTGCTTGACCTGCTTGACAGTTTCGGCATGTGGAAGATACCCTGAAGCTTTGGCAGCTGACTGGCTGTCACATCCTTGCCAGGATATAACCCATAATGCTAAGACTGCTGCAGCAGTGATCATTCAAACATCTGTTGTTATGGTAAGTTTACTTATACAGCTGTTCTTTACTTTTTGTCAGAAACAGCTGTTTGGACACGGAAATCTCGTTAACCACCGAGGAAGACTGAATCATAGCTACTGCTGTTCTTCTCTTTAATTTTCCCTACCACTGTTGTTTGAACTTGGAAGTTTCTAACTTGCAGAGAAAGTTACAACAAGGATTTCTGCATCCTAGACATCTTGGACTTTACTTTCATCCTGAGGAATCTACAATACTGAGGGTTATGACTGGGTCTCCAGTCATAACCAATTTGTCAAGAAAAACATCTCAAAACCAGAGAAAAGTGAAGCTTGTATCAGGGCAAGACCTGGTGGTAAGGCCATATCTCAAGCAGGCATGAGGCTTCTTTGTGCCCTTGTCAGTATCTCAGCAATGGGGCATAGGTTTTGGCCTAACCACACCTCCTGTGTGAGATGATGTGAGATCTGAATCACTATAAACATCTGTGTGCGTGTGTGTGTGTGTGTGTGTGTGTTTATGCACACATGTAAATGCACACACTGCTGTACACCCAGTATGAAAATTACCACTCCTGCCCCCAGGCTACACATTTGTTTCCTAGCCCTTTCCCCTAGCAGACCTATGCAGTCCATGGCCAGCTCCACCTCATCTCACTCCCCAGCATGGACATGGGCATGCCATCCTCTCCCATACCAGTACCATAAATTGCCTAAGCTGCTAACTGAACTCAGGTAATCTGGGCCACAGTCTGAGATTTATCTTTCTACACCCCTAGTGCTGGCAGAAAAAGGAAATAATTATTGTTCAAGTAAGACATAGGGGTTTACATTGCACATTAAGCAAGCAATAATGCCAGACAGGGTTTGTCTTACTAGAGAAATATCTCACATCCGGTGACACTCACAGGCAATTAACTACTTATTTGATGAGGGAGATACAATCTGTGAGATGTGTAAGTAGCTATGCAAAATGGTGGCCACCCTCTCACCAAAAAAAGATGGCTTGTGAGTAAAACATACCACCATCCACATCTCCACACAAATGTATCAAACCAACAAATGCCAACTATATCAAAAAGTCATTTTTTAACAAATGCCGAGTATATCAAAAGCTTGCTTATTATTTATTTTATTTTTTATTTATATTTTCTAATTTATTATTTGCTGATAGAGGTAAAGCACTGATCCATAAGGATTTTTTTTAAGCTCAGGATGGGGTTTATTACCAAAAACATTTGAAAAAAAACATCTAGAGATCTACACAAAACAAACAGTACAGAACGTCTATACAAAGGAGTAAGTCAAGACTGTCAGATATGAAGCAAAGAATTACATTATTTAAAGACAGGGTTAATTATATCACTTCACAGAAATGGACAAGGGCAAAGGTACAATGTGTATATATAATAAAATCTTTAAAGTATATAAAGTCACCACACTCAAATGATATTAAAAAGACTTCCTAAGACTCCTAGAACCAAGAAGATAAAGTCTGATCAAAGATGTACAGACCACTAAAACCATGAGTACAGACAGAAATGCCTTCATAATTGGTGATTCCATTGATTGTCAGCCACAATGACTCCATGATTACAAGGCTGAATAATAACAGGCATCAGTTATCTCTCCGGTTCCAAGATCAGTGAAATTACAAATATTCTTCAGTTCCTTACACAGGGTAGATATGAATATGTCCTATCAGTATCCCATATAGATGTAAATGACTTAAGGCACTCAATCTTGATTGACATGCAGAGACACATTCTATATCACTATGCATTAATTAAATGCAGGTATGACCCTGGTCCTGAGTGGAATTCTACCTTCACCCAGAATGATGAATAAATACATAGAAAAGTTAACTGTCTTCAACCAATGATTAAGTACTTAGTATCTTTCTAGTGGGATCCAGTGTGTGTGTTAGGTTAGGTTAGACAGAGTGACTTGATTCGCAAAAAACAGCATGCACTTTTCTATGGTTTCTCCTTACTGGCCAAGGCCATTGCTGTCCCCACAGTGTCTTTTTAGGCACAGCCTGCCTACTGGGTATTCCAGTGTAGTAGATAATAAAGTAACAACAAATTCCAAACCAAACTATATCAATGTTGTGCCTCTAAATGTCAGAAGTCTTTTAACCACAAATTGCCTGAGCCTGTGGCCCTCATGCTACTTGAACAAATCCACATCTGTGTCATAACTGAGATGTGCTTTAATTGTAAATATGGCACTCCCTCCTTACATGTGTTTAACACTTACCATGCATTCAGACTGGGGGAAACTGTGGAGGCATTTCCATATTTGTCCATAAAACTCTATGCAGATTCTCTGAGCCCCAAACAGAACTCATTGAACTCCATCCTACCCAATTCAAAACAAATCATCAGTTTATTCCCTGTTATAGAATGACCAAATGAAATTCCTGAATGTACTTTACCCATAATGAAAAATACTTTTTTGATGAGTGTTTTTAACTATCCGTCAATAAACTGGTGCACCTGTACTGTAAAATTCCTAAACTTGATAATTCATTAGAACAATTAGTAAACTCATCAAATTAAAACATTCTAGGCCTTGTCCTTACCAATATTGCCCTCTTATGTACCAAACACCTAGTATCCCCAATCATTTGTTAAATCGAACAATAAACTAGTGACTTTCTCCTTTAAGGTCTCAAACACCTTCCTGGTAAACAAATCTGAATTTAAACATTCAAGAGTAGAAACCCTATCAAACTCTATAATGACTTGTCAAAATATGCTTGTAATATCACCAGTCCTATACAGCTTCAACTGCTACATATGCAACACAGTCCTACTCACAACTGAAAAAGTATTTAGACCTGGAACGTCCTGATAAAACCAAATAAATTGGGAAATCCAAACAATCCACCTTGATGGCCTACAAGTATAAATAAGCTCTATAGCAAAAAGAAAAAAACTTTTAAAATTCTATAATAAATCTAAATCTGCCCAGATTAGATACTTTATTGAAAGGCTCAACAAAAAACTAAAAGCTACCATAAGGAAGAGCAAAGCTAAGAGTGAATTGGGATCAGTATTTAAAGCCAAGAGCAATTACAAATCCTGCTTTAATTAAGTCAGAAAATTAAGAAGTAACACCCAACAGTGTTCTAAACTAATCCAAAATGGCATCAACAACTCAGACCTAAAGGACATAACAAATGTATTTGCAGATTAGTTTAGTGTAAAAGTAAGCTTAGTGCAAACCTTACCCAAGAAACAGTGATCGGAATTCTACAGATCCCCAGATCCTTGATATCACCCAAGATCTTTAAGGACAATGAACTAACTATGGTCTCAAAAGCTGGATTACTGATAAATAGTGCCAAACTTGCCCATGTAGAGCCCTTCCTCAAAATGTTTAAGCTTAATCACAGGGCATATCCCTGAAGGATGCCACTTCATAAAGGAGACCCTATCACAGATGCCATAAACTGCAGATCTATCAGTCTAACTACTCTAATCTCTAAAGCCATGGAGTGCATTATATCTGACTTCATAAACTGTGATATCAAAAATATCATGCACGTTGACCCTTAACAGTTTAGTCTTGTCAAAGGGAGCTCATGTCTACCCAACTTAGTAAACTTCTTTGACATGGTCACAGAGGCTGTAGATAGTGGCCACTCAGTCCACACAGCCTATCCAGATCTGAAAAAGGCTTTTGACAACATCCCCCATTCCGGTATAGAAAATAAATGAAGAAACCTAAATGTAGACTCATATCTGGTAAGTTGGATAGCAAACTGGCTAAAAAATAGAACCCTCATAGTTAAAGTAGGAGATGCTAACTCAGAAAGTAAGAAAATAGTTTTGACATTGATTGACACCTTGCAATTGGAATCAGACTCTTCCTGATAATTTAAATGTAATGTATCAACATTATTGTTTTTACATTGATCTGTTGTTATCTTAATCTGTCAGGCTAAATGTAAATATTGTATATAGTTGAATATTTATGAATTGTAAACAATCATTATCATGTTTTAAATCAAAATAAAAAACTATTTGAGTAAAAATAAAGTAATAAAATAGCTAGCAGTGTACCTCAGGGATCAACAGTGGGACCCCTCCTATTTGATATACATTTATCTGACCTTAAGATAGTAAATCTAGATCTGTTGTTAATTAGGTTTGCTGACGACTGCAAGCTGAGTAATATTGTCCATTCACCCCTTGAAATGTTATCTCTGCTGTATGAACTAATCGTCATTAACCAGTGGTGTACTGAAAGCAGTCAATATTCTTGCATTTTGGTAAAAAAAATTCTCATTTCCTACTTATACCATAGCTTCCACCACCACTGTAAGGTGACACAGTAATCATGGATCTTGACACTTGGGTCAGAAACTCCTTCACTTTTGACAGCCATGTAGCATTAGTAGTCAGGAAAACTTCCTATATAGCACAGCTGATATATAAAGGCATCTCATCCAAGACAAAATAAATTATTATCCCCATGTGCTCTGCTCTGATTAGACCAGTTATAGAGTACTGTGCCCCATCTTGGTATGTACCTGTCTAGACACATCACATATGTAGACAGGCCCCCAATATTTCCTAGCCAAGAAGATTACTGGTCTAAAAATTTTAAGCTAACAAGACAAGCTTGAAACCCATCTCTATAGTCAGTTTTTTAATAGACTCTTAGATGGAAATCTATGTCTTGTATTCCATTTCATCATGGACCAAACCCTCACTAATCCCTTACATCTCCACAAGACAAACAGCTCCACTAACACCAGATTTAACGAGCTGAATCTTCACCAGCATAAAAAAAAAAAACAATGGCGAGACAGATTTATTACCCAACATTTACCCCTTCTTTGGAATAAACTACCATTATCCATTAAACATAGTGACATCCTTACAGCGTTCAAGACTAACCTTGATTATTGGATGGGTACCTACAAACTCATTCTGGGCCTGACATGCACTGCCCTTCTGGAAGTGGGAGGTACGTCATGAGGGTGGATATCAGTGAGGCACAAACAGTCCCATAACTGACATGCCTTGTAATTCCTATGGTCCTATGGTCCTATGATCTGCACCAAGGCCCTTGAATTCAGATCCTAGTAGAACATTGTACTTCTAAGGTATCCCTCAGTTAAAAAGTATAACCAAGATGAGCCTGATCCTATGGTGCCTTCAGGATTTTTAAAAGATCCTACAGTACTTGTTGCTAATGGCTAAGGGATATGTCTTCTCCATTTATAAATACACCCCTGGCTTTCTTTTTGAAAAAGGGGTACAAACTCAGTGAAGACTTGGGCTTATCCTTCAACACCTTAGCAAAATGCACTTTATTTCTTACAATATCACCCTTGGACTCCCTGAAAAAAGGTGAAACACCCTACCATGTCAGCAAATGTAAATAAATTAAATGAAGTAATTCAAAGTACACTATCCCCGAGATTCATAAAGCTTGCACCAGGTGCAGGTATAGCGTTGGCGTTCCAACACCAAATATCGCCGGTGAGTGATCCAGGTACGAGCTGTTTCCATGTGCACTACCTGCATACGCTACGCCCACACAGCTCCCAGCCCCTGTATGCTAATTACCCCATTTGCAGCAGTGTAGCATGCAAATGAAGGTATTTAGCGACCCAGGAAGTGGTGCAGGCGTAGTGTAAGCATGCAGAAATGTAAACTATAAAAAAACGGTTTACATTTTTGCAAACATAAAATCAGAGCCATGACAGCCGACCAAACACATGTATTATATTGTTACTATATGCCAATGACTAAATATATAGCCATTGTCATAACAAATGTACAAAATATAAAAATAACATTAAATTTTTTTTTCGCACTATCGCATAGTTTAAGCGCAGGGCAGCGGCGCGCAAACAGGATCGCAAGGAAAAAAGAAAAATATAGAATAAAACTGCAATGTAACACATATCATGATTTTCCCATAATAGTCAATGGCAGGCATGTTACACCACACCATGGTGCAAGGGTTGATAAGGGGCTGTGACAGTGTTATGTGCAGTAGCTAGGAATTAGTAGGCAATTCCATGCAAATGAGAGGAGTAATATTGAATCACAGATTCCCCGCTGGTGTAAGGATGCACCTCACAGCATAGCGTTATAGCACCATGGTGTGCCCTTGAGATAAAGATGACATCAAGAGAGGGGTGCGTCACCTTTGCTGTAAGCACATTGGAGCATTGCTAATCCGGTTTGCCCGTAGCTAAGCAAAGCTGCAGGAAAGGGGTGTGTTGAACTGGCTATAGCTTTGCTTAGCTGAGAGCACACAAGGTAACCGAGTATGCATGTGAACGTAGATTAAAACGTGCTTAAACTCAGTAAATGGGTTTGTGCGGCGCGCACTGGAGCTGAAACAGGAAGGATATAGGAAAAAATAAGGAAATGCTGCAGCAGGGAAATTGGTGTACAAATGACTAATTAACACCTAGGAACCTGCAGTGGGCCATTGACAACAGCTAACAAGGCTGCAAGCAGCTACATGCAGAACAGGAAAGGGGAGGGGCTGTACTGCAAAGAAAACAGTAAAGTGTCACAGCAGAACAAAGTAGAATTACATTATATCAGCTACAAGACACATTTTGCAACACATAACTGGGTAGGGAAAGTACAAAACAAGAAAGTTGGCAGGTGGATGCATGCCTGACAATGGGGGGGATCTAGGTTTAAAAATGAATTAAAGGGCAGCAGATTAATCAAGGCAGGCAAGCATAACTCCACACTTCAGGCCCCACACTTGCAGTACTCACTGTAAAACCCATAATTAAGATACCCTGCAGCTGGAATTGCTCATACACAGCCAATGACATCAGCAGCATCCATAGCACAATAGTATAAAGTGTGAAAGCACCTCACACACACTTGTGTATTCCCATACACTCTGCACCATTGGTGTATACATACGGGGAGCTTTTGATATGTACATGCTAGGGGCTGCCATAGCTTTGATCCACCAGCATGTGCTGGAGACTAAAAGTGGTGTGGAGGATGATGCTGACAACCACCTCAGGCACCAGAGGAGGAGAAGAGTGTTCAAACCCAGGGTAACCTACCAGGGGCTACATGATCTGGAGATAGTAGAGCATTACAGGGTGGATAGGAACACCCTACAGCAACTTGTGGAGCTGTGCCGGCCATGCCTCAGAGCCAGAACAAACAGAGGGGAACCCATCCCAGTGGATATGAAGGTATGTGTAAGCCTGAGAATACTAGCCACAGGTACCTTTCAAAGGCCAACTGGGGATATCATGGGGATCTCACAGGCATCACCATCCAGGGTACTTCACCAGTTCCTGGATGCCATATTACCACATGCCAATGAGCACATATACTTCCCCCGAACGCAGGAGGAGGTGGCCAGCAATATGTGTCTCTTCCACCATGTGGCAGAATACCTGGAGGTACTGGGTGCAATAGACTGCACACACAAACACATCAATTCACCACATGGTGAACAGGGTAGGCGCTACATAAACTGCAAGGGATACCCCTCCATCAACTGCCAGGTCATGTGCAATGCCCAGGCATTATCATGGATGTGTGTGCTTGCAGCCCTGGAAGCTATCACAACTCCCACATCTGGCATGCCTCACAGCTGTATCAGGTATTTGCTAGGGGGGACATCCCATATGGTCACCTGGTGGGGAATGCTGGCTATGCACTGGAACCGTGGATGATGACTCCCATCAGAAATGCACACACACCCATGCAAGAACGCCATAATGAGGCGCACACACAAACCAGAATCATCATAGAGAATGTGTTTGGGATGCCTAAATCACGGTTCCATTGCTTGGACATATCTGGTGGAGCCTTGCAGTACTCTCCAGGTGCTTGTGCCCACATCTTCATAGTATGTGCCATGCTACACAATATGATCCTGAGGAAACAGCTGCAGCAGAGACAGAATGGTGAAGGCTCTCACAGCCCACCACCATTGCCAAGGGCCCCACAGGCACAGAGGAACTCAGACCACGAACACCCTGAGCCAGCCCCAGTAGGCAGACGGAAGCGTGCCCAGTATGCCCATGCCTTATCAAAGAGTGAACGTATAGCACACACACACTGACAGTGTAGGCACCTAGGGACTGACACCTTTCTCCACTGCACACCCAGTAAAAATGGATGGCACACACACGACTACCTGTAAATTGTCATGTATAGGCAGTCTAATGTGTGCATCCAACATAGGCAGCCCTCAACTATTGCACACACAACTGCTATTGGCACAAGGTAAGTCAACACCTGAACAGTAAATTAAGCTATCAGCATGTGCTGATACTGTATGTATAGGTTCATAGGTTCAGAGGTAGGTACTTGGCTAACTGCCCAAGGGCATTCATAAGCTTAGCCAAAATGTGTCAGCTTTTGCCACCCCATTGATTAATTAATTGTCCCTCTGTGGAGCAGAGCCAATGGCAGGATCCCTGGGGTGTATCTACTGTTCCCCATCCACTCTTCAAGGTTTCTCTTGAAGAGCGTTAGTGAGGGGCTCTGTATAATGTAATTAGGGATGTTGTTCCAAAGCATGGGGAGTTTCTGTGACAGGAATCTGTCCCTCCAGCATCTTCCAGTTATTGTTGTGGCAAGGTTCAGTTCACTACAGCGTGTGGCACACTGTGACATGGATTCCCATAGGTGGAGCATATCCATTAAGCCTGAGTTCGACATGGCTTTGTTGGCCAGCCGAGATCATTTCTGAGTAAACAAGATGCCACTGAGTAAAGCAGGAGTTTATTCAGTCTGGCTGCATAGGACATATGTTTGAGGCCAGTGATCCTCTTTGCGAGGTACGTTCATGGACCTTCCTGCTGTCAGAAGTGTCTTCTGAGGTACATCCCAAATGGGTTATTATACTCTATGATGGGACTGATGATTGACGAGTAAAGGGGCACTATAACCTTAGTATGTCTAGATGCAAAACCTTTAGTAATCAGATGGCCTACATAGAAGGATGTCCTAACTACTTTGGAGATATGATTGTCAAAGGAGAGATCACTATCTACCTTAGTCCCCAAATCCCCTATTACCTCATTTGTATTAAGGTGGCTGCCACTTATGTGTTAATATGTGGGTGTTTAGTTTTTCACAAATGGAAAGACCATGCAGTTTGTGGCACTTAGCTTGAGGCCATGACTTTGACACCCTGTGTCAGTCGCTGTGAGGCCCTTTGAAGGATGTCTGTGTCAGCTGGACTGTCAATTATGGCTCCCATTTTGCAGTCATTGCCAGAAATGGTCTGCAGTAGTCCACCTGTGTTTGCCTGTACCTCTGAGAAGTATATGCCAAACAGTAGGGGTCCCAGGACCGAGTCCTGTGGGATACCAGTTGTGACTGGTTAAGAGTTGGACCTGGAGGCTGCTAGTCTTACCATGTGGGTTCTGTGTGTAAGCCTGTTGGCAACCTATCCTGTGATGTATGGGTTCATGTACAGGCTGGTGAGTTTATCAATAATACCTGAGTGGGGAATGGTGTCAAAAGCCTTGGTGAGGTCCAGGTAGTATGTGTGAACTGGCTCTCCCCTCATCTAACGCCTTGGTGACTGTTTGTAAGACATCAAACAGGTTCAGTAGGCATGATCTGCACTCAACCAAGCTGACCTGGGTTGGGTCAAGTGTTTGGATGATACTAATGTCTTTGTTAATGAGTGCCATGAGGATACACTCCATAGCTTTGCAGACCAGGCAAGTCAGGCTTATGGGGCGGTAGTTACCATGGTCAGTTGTGTTTCCACCTTGGTGGAGTGGAATAGCCATTGCTATGCACCATTGTATGGGCATGTAGCCTGTGTAGAGGCTGAGGTTAAAAAGCTTAATTAGGTGGGGGGTTAGTTCGTCTTGTAGTGTTTGCAAGACGCAGTCTGGGACACCATCTGCCTCCATTGACGCTGTGTTTTGCCGTTTGAGAGGGCTATTTCCACCTGTGTGTCTCTGATGTCTGGGATACTGTACCTTTTGAGTACTGTTGTGGGCTCTTTAGGGGGTGAAGTTTGCACTGAATGTATCTGCAAGGATGTTGGCGATATCAGCAGTTTCAGTATATTTTGTGCTGTATTGCATCGGCACAGTGTAAATCTGTGTGTTACCACTTAGATCCTTGACATAGCCAAAGAAGGCTTTGTGGTTATCTTTCGAATCCTTGCCTATTTTCTTGTTGAAGTTAGCCTTGGATGATTTCATGAGGGACCTAAGTTTCTTATGAATACTGGTCACGGATGTCTGCCCTTCTTGGGATTTGCTGTTTTTCTGGACTACTGTCCTACTTCTGTTGTATAGCCTGTTTATTGCAGGGGTCCACCAGACTGGTGTCCTTGTCTTGGAGGAACGAGTCTTAGTTTACCAGTGATAGCATGCTCCATACATCCTTGTAGGTGCTTATAGAGTGCATTTGTAAATCTTTTTGTATCTTGAGCAGTGTTTTCCCTTAGCATGGGGGCTGTGAATCCTCCCACCTCTGTCTTTAGTAGTGTGAAGTTAGCTGTAGGAAAGGTTTTCACTGTGGTTTCCTTGGGTGGGGGAGATGGTTGGGTGTGGAAATCATCAGTGAATAGTTCATAGTCAGATCTAATCATTGAACGGTGTACCTCTGCTGTGGTGCACCTGTCACCCATATTGGTGAGTACCACTTCTAGTATGTTTCCACCTCTGGTTAGGAAGTTTACCATCTGATACAGGGCATTTGATGTGAAGCGCTGGGCCTGGAAGTGAGTACTTGAGTAAGTTTCCCAGTTAATGGTAGGGTAGTTGAAATCGACCAATACCAAGGTGTTTGGTAGGACTGTCATGTTTTTCATTGTCTCCAGGTAGGTGGAGTGGTGGTCCTGGGTCATGGAGGGTGATCTGTAGCTGGCCACAGTTTGTATTGCAGTTGTGGATGATGCTAGCTGCACATGGATGATCTCAGAGGTATCATGCTGCCCCACTAACCTGGAGGTGTAGGTATCCCTGATGAATATGGATACACCCCCTCCATGTCTGTGTTAGTCCATGTTCTGTGGCCGAAATATGTGGTATGGATTGTAGTCTGGTAGTGCTGGTGTGCTCTCATGAGCCTTAAAACAGGTTTCAGTTATTGCACAGATGTTGATGTTGTCCATACTGAGGAGTGCTGTGAGTGCGTGCATTTTGTGATTACAACTCCTGACGTTGAGTAGCATAACCCTCATTGATTTTGCTATTGTGCTGTTTATGGAGGTGGGATTCACCTTTGAGACTTGCCTAAAAAAGGCACCATGGAGGCGCCAATAGCCTTGGCCAGTATTCGAAAGCCTAAGGCTGACACATGCAAGCCGGTATGGTATTGTTACATGCATGTTTCCCATCTGTGCTTGTTTCTCATCTTTCCTGTAGGTAACCTACTGGTAAGCAATAGAAAGCCTTAAACTGATACAAGTCTTCTAGCTTCCAAGATAGGCTTTTGGAGTGATTAAGTATCAGTGTTCTGTATGTTCTTGCTGTACTTAACTGTTTTCTGACTACATGGTGATTTTTCACTGTATATTGTGATCTGAAAGCTCTGTTTATTCACATATTATTTTTGTGATTATCTGCACTTTAGAGGTTCACAGATAGGTAGTAGGCTATCTGCCCAAGGGCATTTAGAAACATAGCTACAGTGTGTTGTCTTTCTCCGCACCATTGATGAAGTAACTGAGCCTCTGTCAAGCATAGCCAATGAAGTGATTCCAAGCAGAGTTGCCGGAAGCTGTTGAAGACTGGGGTGGCGGGGGGTGATGGGGCAATTAGTGATCTAAAAAGGGCATGTTAACGTGAAAAATCAACACCATTCAATTTCCCCAACAGGTCTTGCAGCTATAAAACTGGAGGGGCTCCCCCTCCCCTTGGCTGTATGGTTCTGGGACACATGATCCCTTCTGTTACCCATTCACACATCAAGATTTCTCTTGAAGTGTGTCAGTGAGGGGCTATGCCTAATGTAGTTAGGAATTTAATTTATAGTCTCTCATTTCATTTATGTTTTTATTTCAAGAGTAAGTGAAGCTCAGTGGGTTTGGGTGCCTCCGTCCTTTGCTTAGCCTAGCTTACACATAGAAATCATCTAAACAGGAAATAGGAGGAAGCAACGTTAATGTCAATAGTGTAATGGTTACAGCATCTGCATAGTATCTGTGCATTTGAGGTTCAAATCCCAATAAAGTCAGAGATGTTTTCATGTTAAAAAGAATACCTTAACCACAGCTTGCATATTTAGGTAGTATTCTTCAGTATAATAAACATTTGAAACACCCATATAAACCCATGTGTGCCGGAGAGTAAAGTCAACAGAGATTGTAATGTTATGTAAGCACATAGTGAGATGTTACTTCACTGAAATGTTTATATCCTGAGTAGTTAGCAGATGTGGCCATGTTTGCACGCACAGGTTATACGTTTTTAAATTTTGTTTAACTGTGTTTAACTGCTGCTTTGATGTCACACAAACACTTTTAAACATGCTTACAACTATTTAAATGAGCCTTATTCTGGTGTAAAAAATATTTTTAAAGCATTGCAGGTCTTGAACCCTGGACCATGCACACCATAATCATGGGACTTATCATTAAGCCACTTGAGCTGTATACATGTTTCATGGTCTTTAGACTACACCTTTTACTATAGGCATTCCACAGTACTGACCACAAATGGGACAGTCACTTTGTGTGCATATGTACAGTACATTGTAATGTACTGTAGTTTGTGAATCAACATATA
Source organism: Protopterus annectens (assembly GCF_019279795.1). Taxonomy (NCBI): domain Eukaryota; kingdom Metazoa; phylum Chordata; order Ceratodontiformes; family Protopteridae; genus Protopterus; species Protopterus annectens. The sequence continues at coordinate 1,302,961,262 of NC_056745.1, read as the reverse complement.
CAAGTCTACATATGTATAACTGTTAAAACGTAATACTTTATATATATATATATATATATATATATATATATATATATATATATGTGTGTGTGTGTGTGTGTGTGTATGTATGTCACTGATGTCTGCACATATAAATATATATATATATATATATATATATACAGTTACATCTATAGCCATATATATAAACATCTATGAACACACTTTGTGACACAGAAGCAATCCAAAGAATTGAAGTGTACACAAAACACATGCAGCTCTGGTATTATAACTATTAATATTAACTTAATTCACAATAGAAGGGATGGTTGTTGTATATGTGGAGATTGGGGTGGGGGAGGAATGATGGGTAATGAAATTATGCATCAAGAAGAGTCTGAGTTGGATGTTCAGTAAGTGAACTGGAGGGGTATACATGGAGTATGGGGACAATAAAAAAAGGATACAAAACAAGAACCATTCTCATCCATAATACACCCTGTCAGGTCACATTGCAGCACTTAATTCCACAAACATATGAACATTAACATGTATCATACATATGTACACCAACTGACTGTCACATTTGTTTTCAGTAGTGAGGAATGCCCATAGTAAAATGTATATTCTAAACACCATAACATTTGTACATTTGTCAGATGCCTTAGTGGTAAAGTCTGTGACTGTGGTGTTCATGGTCCCGGGTTCAAAGGCTGTTAATTTATTTTGAGGGCCAGAATAAGGACTGTTGGATGCAGGTTAATTAAAGCACTTTTACACAGTTGTAAGTGATTTTGCACAGGTTTGCACAATGGCAAGTGATGCTTAAACACAGTTAAACGGATAAGCGCTTCACAGGTGTAACCTTTGCTTACCGTCACGCAGACCACGGGTAAACTTGCTTACAACTGCTTAAATGTGCGTTAGTCACACTTTCCCTACCAGTGCCTGCTCTGAGAGGTAAAATAATAACCACTTCCAGGATTAGAACCCACAACCATGTACACCATCCTCAGAGTAACCTACCACTAAGCTACCTGAGATGTACCTATGCCATTTGTGTATTCAGACAGGTTAAAACACAAAACTGAGGATTGCGTGGAAATAGGACAAACTGACGTACCCAATGAAAGGTATATGCTCTATATATATATATATATATATATATATATATATATATATATATATATATATATATATATATATATATATATATATATATATATTATATATAACTACTGCTTTACGTCGAAAATACACTTCTTCGAAATAGAGCAGTAGACCCTACACTTCAGCGAAAGTCCACTTAAATGAAAGTGCACTTTCGCTGAAGTCTAATTCCCCGGGCTACCCAAAAAAAACCCACTAAAACACCCCCCACACACCCCTACTTAAATATACCAACTCCGAGATTGCACTACAGCGGGGAAAAGGGAATATTCCCATTCCTTGCTGTAGTGTGACTGCCGAAGTCAATGTTCAAAGTTTCACTACTTCGAACAAGTGGACTCGGTGAGGTGGGGTTCGAAGTAGTGAAACTTCGAATATATTGACGGATTCCATATATATATATATATATATATATAGAGAGAGAGAGAGAGAGAGAGATACATAGATACTTGTTGATATATAGAGATATACATATATGTAGATATATAGATAGGTTAAAAACATCTACACATCTATGGAGGTACATATAAACATATGCAATAATATATTATATATATATATATATATATATATATATATATATATATATATATATATATATATATATATATATATACATACATACATACATGTGTGTATAAAGCATCTGAAGTGTTCAAATCTGAGTATAACATGGACCATAGCAATCACACATTCTGCCACCCCCAAACAATATGAACATAATATATGAAGAGTATATGCCAATAGACTATTACAAATATGTTATATGGACATGAGCCAAATAAGGTTAGTCACCAACACAACTACAATGACTGCAAATATCCATGACAGAAATACACAGACATCTTTCATTTAGCAAAACTTTATTACATTCCGATGTATTGCCAAAAGGATTCAGGGACTAACATTACCTGCATGCTATACAGGAAGCATTTAACAGTGCCTTAATGAATCAGTCTGCAATTACCATAATATTAGTCCACTAAGGGATAGGTGTTCACATAGGGAAAGAACCCCCACACACACATATAGAATATGTATAAAAGCAGTTCCTACACACCTGCATCTGCTGTGTACACCTGCCATCTCCCCCACACCCAAACTAATTACAACAATACATACTGTCATACCATAACCAATTATTCACCCACTGTACGACATCTGCTGAAACCTTGACATACCTGGACAGAGACACACTAACATGGCCCTATGTGAAATAGTTGCTGTTATACAATGTTACAGGGTTTGTTTGAACTAATCCTGTTTCAGAGGGTTGAAAAGTAATTACACCAGGAAGTGTTACCAGTTACTGATTATCAGCACAGTATGAGACACATTTACACCAAACTAATGATGTCTGGTGAGCACACTGTAAACCCCCTAACATTATATGCATAGCCATACAGCCTTGAGCTGGTCAAACATCCTGGCCAGACTGAAACATATGCAGAAGTATTAGGTACAGACAAACCCTGCACAAGTAGCAATGTTCAGAAATATAACAGCAGTACTCACATTTAGACCAACTCTTCCAGACATTACACACAATATATTTATGTTTGTCTCCATACAGCTGTTGCAATAGATTTCAGACAACACTTCCAGGCTGTCTTCCTCACAAGTAAGGCAAAGGGACAACGCCCAAGTGGACTATTCAATTATACTCCACTGTTGCCATGGTATTGGCTAACGGAGTAGCTGCACAGCTTATGTGCATATAATTAACTACTTTGGAACACCAATTGGTGATCAGGACGTTACTGATCTCTAACTATAAAAGGATGCCTAGTCACACATTCAAACCATCTGTATATACCTGCAGAACAATACAAAATACCCAACAGAAGATTGAAACACAAACCAAAAAATATTAAAATACTAGTCAATAGCACCTCCAATTACCAAGAAGGTAAGCATAACATTTAGTAGGTCTGTGTATGTAGTACCTGTTCTGTAATAATTACAGTGTAATCAATGCATATAGTGGAAATAGCTATCTTGTAGTGATGTATAGTTGAGCAGTAGTAATGCTTGTAGTATTATATGTGTGTACTGCTGTAGGTCACAAGACAAACTCCTCATACCACAAGGGATGATATATATGGGCTTGGAATTCATTAGTTCTTTTCCAGCCACTGTCAGTGTCAGGGTTGGTCCAACAAGTATGTGCTATAACAGGGGATAGTATATGTTGATATATTGTAACAGTATACATATGTATGGGTGTATTAGTGAGATGAACATGTCAAAGGTGGGCTTACTGTGCAAATATGATTTGCAATGTGGGATATTGTGCCAATAACTGTGTAATGTACATTATTCTAGGCAGATCTGTATTCCATTTTACGCAGCATTTCTGTTATGTTATGCAAACATTAGTTATGTCTATTGGCAATTACAATACTCAATAACAGGATACATATGAATTGTATTCATCTGACAGTTTAGAAGCATGATAGCAAAGAAAACTGGAAGAGCTAGGTAACTATCCATGCACATAAGACATGTAATATCCACCTCTCTAGTATTGTTTGCAAGCAATAACAGCTGTGCATGTGTACATGTTATGCAAATGTGTGGTGACCCTTGTTACAGGGCTGGGCCAAATGGCTATTTGCACACCTACATAGAGTGGATATTGAGAGTAGAGACACACTAGTTGAACTTTCAGGTTTCTGTAGCCTAACCTCTCATTGCCAACCTAACAGCTGCTTGCAAATACTGTATGTAAGATCGTGCACAGTACTGCTAATGAAACAAGTTACATATCATCTTTAACTCCAGTGTAACATCTGCAGTAGGAGTGTAAGATGTAGGGGACAGCTGCCCATGTGTAATAGCTGCTTCATAGGTGATGGCTTACACTATCTGATTATATCCTGATCATGTTGATAGTGGCAGCAGAGTCTATTGATACTTGACTCTGTTTGGGGAGTGGGTGTCCGTGCCCAGCAGAGCTCATGGTTCTGGTGGATATGTGAGTATATACCCAGAAAAGGATACAGATCTGTTGACACTTGCATCATCTGTAATCAACTATCAGGATGTGATGTGCTCCTCAGATGAGGATTGCTGCTAAAGGTAGCTACTATGTTTCTATAATAGCCAGTGTTGTCACGTCCATAACACACATATTTATTTGTGAGCATCACTGTCTAAAACATTTTCATAAGCAATAAATAAACTAAATACAGTACTTGGTACTTGTAGTACTGAATGCTCATACAGGCATGACCAATAGTCAGCTACTGGTGTTTACTAATGTCAGCTTTGTGTATGTGGCCATCCTGGGGGAATGTAATCACTATGCCATGTACACTGCCATACCCACCTAACACAGGACCCCACACATTGTCTGGGATGCAGCTACAGGGGTAAGCTGGAAGAAAGTCCAGTCTACAGCCATGACTGGACAGTCATGAGGTGTAGGTTAACACATGCATCTCATCACCACAACCAACACATACCCTTACCAGAACACAGTAAGGACACCCACACATACCACCAGACATCACACACATTCACAGAGGCTTCTAAGTATCTGGCCAAGCAAGAGACCTCCCAAGCTGGAATAGACAGACAACAAAATACACAAACTGTATGACAGAGTCTGCCAAATTGTGCTACACCTCAGAACACGTGGCCAGAAACATGCCCAACAGTACTCATTTGTGAATGCAAACTCTAGCACTATGTTACACACCAAGCTATACGAGGGCAAACATACTGTCAGCTGCCTGTCTGCCATGATTAGCCACATACCCATACACTCAGACTACCTTTTGAACTATACACATGGCTCTGGCATATTCCATGTTGTTGTGCAGGACCTGTGATGCAGTAGCCTGGACTGCATGGAAACACACATGTAGGAACTGTCAGGTCTTGTAGCCCATGCAGGTATGTCCCAAAGCCTGGGTAGCATTCTGCCATTGGTCAGAATAATACTGCAGTACAGGGACAAAAGGATTGTATTCCACAATTGTCTAATGTATTGGCATAATTCAAAGGGTATCCAGTATCTCTCCGCCTGAGATAACATGGTTGACAGACCATGATGCTTTGCCAGACAGGGCCTGCACCTGTCACCCCTGGGAATCTGGATACTGGCTAGGGCTCATGCTTCCCCTATAGTGCCTTCATCATGCAAAGTTCAAGTGAAAGTCCACTGCTGTAACAGGGACAACCAAGCAATAAACTGCGGGTCTCGCTACTCAATGATACATTTCAGAAACTCAGTATGGACTAACTTACATCAATCCTTAACATGGAGAACATATCTGTGCAGTGACTGAGATATGGTTCAACGCTCCGGAGAGCACCCCTGCATGACCATGTTATAACACATACCTCACCTAGTGGCCATTATCCTTTATTGGAACATACAGGCCACAGGTGTGTCCATATTCCTGAAGGATATGTACACCCCCACGCTAGTTGCACTTGCATAACTTCAGATGCATTATGTGAGCAACTAGCTACCTTTATGCCAAAGTGAAATCCAAATTGCACCTTGTGACAGATCACCCACCATGCCTCAGAATTCCCAACTGTAATGTGGAATATTAGGTTTGAGACAGAAAACCATAATAATGGCTACTCTCAACTATCCCATTATGAACTGGGAGAACTCCTCATGTACCAACACCTGTGCTCAATGCATGTTGGATTTCATTAACCCCAAAGACCTGGATCACCATAGTCACACAAACAGGGCTAACAGTATGCTACACATAGTCAGTCTCCAAAGCCAATGATATGCTTCTTAAGAGTGAAGTGGTGACTGTCATGGCACCCATGCAGATGGACAATGCATGTGCAAAGGCTGAATCCTACACAAATGCACTTTAAGCACTCACATAAGTGCAGTGATTGTGCCATTGAAACAGAACCAAGATTCAACCAAACACAAACAGGAAGGCAAACTGGTGGTACCCTGCCTTAAACTGCACCACAGAAGGTGGTAACTGTTGCAAGAGTGAACACACATGAGTGGAGGTGATTCCTGGTCAGCCTCAGTAAGATGCAGATACACCATATAAAACCACACAAAGCTACTGTGAAACTAATCAGCCACATATTATGAGGCCAACCACAGAGCATTCTATAGCTGTGTTATGAATCGCAATGGCAACAACAAGACCTGCCGTGCTTCACAGCACTATGGCATGAGAAGTACTGCACCTACAGGAATAGCACTTGTTCATCCAGATAGTGTTTTGGATAACCTAAACCCACTGTCACCTCCCCCCCAACAGGTACACATATTTATATATCCATGTACACAACAGAGCCCCTGTAATAACAACTATGCAGGTACAAGTTGCACTCTCTAAAGCCATACATACAGCTTGCATGGGACCTGTCAACATCCCAGGGTGTATTTTACACAAATGTCAGAACAATTTGCTCTCCACATACACATCATGTTCAATCATAGCTTCATGTCAGGCTATGTACACACTGAATGGTGCACAGCAACAGTTATCACACCCCACAAAGGGGGAGACACCACTGATAATGGGAAATAGTGCACTACTACCCTGCTGAGTCTGGTCTGTAAGGCCATGAACCTTGATAAACTTATTTGATGTAGTCAGTAGAGATGTAGATGACAGTAAGGTTGATTCATACAGCATATCATGACCTTGCCAGGTCTTAGGACACCATCACCCATACTGTGTTCCAGCTACACTCAGGAAACTAGGTGTATATTCCTATGTCACAGGATTGGTTGGCAACTGGACTGCTGGCAGAACCAACACTACAGAAGGTGTCTGACTAATACACGCACATCAAACCAGTGCCAGCTACAGTAATACAGGGTTCATTCCTGGTACTCCCCCTCTTTGTTATCTATACCACACAGACTAACACAGAAGGCATCTGCCTATTGACGTTTGCAAATGACTATGGGCTAGGAGCAATAGCTGACTCAATGAGTGCTGCGGGCAACATACAGAAGGGTCTTTGTGGGTCAGATGTGTGGTGTGTGATGTATGGCCACACTCTGACAGCTAAGTATTGCATTGTCATCCCCTATGTTAAAAACTCTGTACCCATGAACTACCACCTAGGCAGCGGTCAACATAATGGAAACTGTGTGTGCATGGAATGCAGCTGGACAGTAGTCTTTTCTTTGATAGTCACTTCACCACACCAGTCAGGCAAATTGTTCTGACTGATAAGTGGCACTCCTAATCATGACAGGGTGCCATCCATGAATATAGAGATCATTGTTCAGCCATACTCAACACTCAAGTGACCCATAATAGATCACAAATTTCCTTTAAGGGTTATTGGCCACGTTCAGATGGTCGACACCAGCCTTCCCAAACCCTAGCTCCACTATGTAGCATGATGCCTACCCTGAATAAAGCCATGTCCAACCCAGAGATGTTGGACATGCTACACTTACACATCCTGATTTCAAATAAACACATACTTCATGGACATCCACCTTTCTAGTACAAGGATCATAACATGCCCGACAGATCCCTGTCCCGTACACTTTACATACTTCTGCCATACTATGCATCCCTGTCCAGCAAAGCTGCACATTGCCCCTCTTTGAGACATGGTGTGATGACCACATGGCAAATATATCAGCAACCTGTGGATCAGTTCTGTGGCACTGCTTGAACTGGCCACTGAAAGTTACCTGTCTGTTAGCTACAGCTAGGTAACCTTTCAGCCTAGGCTCATAAATGGCCCAGGGCATATAGCCTACTAGTTCACTATGACCATACATGCTATAGTTGATATCCAACCCTGCAAATACCATCAAGCTAGCCATTGTTCCATGTGTTTCACATGTGCAACACAGGTAATACATGGCAGGATGCTATACTGCTGTAAAGTGCCATGTAGATGTATATGGCAAAACACATACATGTAAAACTTTCCGTGAGCAAGTCTGCAGGGTCACAGGTCATGTCTCTTAAGGCTGTGTATGACTATATATGTGATATATACACAGCATTAAAGTCTCTTGCATTAATGTGAACACATCCAGGCATGTGCTGATAGGTAAAGACACCAGTACAGGCAAACAGACATGCCCGCATCAAGACAACATTCACATGGAGTATGAGCAATGTCATCACTTGACACACACATATATGGTGATAACATCAAATCACCAGTAAGTGTGAAATGCGTGCGAGTTAAACATGTCAGTGGTGTTAGTGTCATGCATATTTGCAAAGACATATTTGTAATCATAATAAATGTGATACACATATATGTGCAGCTGTACTTCTGTACTTCTCTGTGAGTTACTGTGACCTGTCTCCATCATTATGTCTTCCAGGTATGCCGCATGCCAGGCTGCCACTATACACCTGCTTGGAGGATGAGGTCCTCATTTTGTACCTCCTTTAAAACCATGAAACACTTTTCAGCATTGTACCACAGGATGCACAGCATTGAGATGCAAAGTGGGAGGAACTTCGCAGGAGGGTAAATGATGTTGGTGGCCACAATCGTGCCTATCAGCAGGTGCGCCGACACTGCACCGACCTCATTAGATGGGCGAAACAGTGTGCAAATGCAATTGCCAGGGAACAAGCTGCAACAGGTGGGGGGCCACTCACCCAGCCCCCACTCACACATACCAAGGAGCTACTGGCCAACCTGAGGACACCTGCAGAACTCCGTCCACAAGCTTTGGCTGGTATTATGGAGGTGGGTGTCTCACAACCACTGACCCAGGAGTTGCCTGGTAAGTCACTACTGCACATATAACACAACTATATTTCATATAGTTACATGTGTTACTGTACAATATTTAATGTAACATCGTATGCAAGGCATGTATGCACACATGCCACATACTATAGTTTGCTACTCTATGCACAGATGTGCATACTCCATAGTATAGTCTATTGTACTGGCTTATGTGCTAACATGCACATTGCACCCTGTAGCTATCACACAGGTGTGGATAATGATCTTACTGCTGTGACACCTCTGGCATTTTGCAGCGACAGCAGCCTGTTGCAGGTGAGATTGTTATTATTTATCAGGCTTGATAATGCACAGATCATATTAATTGCATGCGATCTAACACACGTGCACATAATGTATAGTGGTCCTGTTAATATATACAGGCAGACCTGAAATGCATCACAGTGGTTACCCATGTAGAATAATTGAAGACTATATGAAACACCTACACTAAACCTTACAAACTGTCATTGCCAGATGTGTGGACAGCTGTAAATACAATGGTGGAGGTGTGGTTCACTGTAAGGACATGTACTACAGATCAGCATTACACATGTGGGGAATACAAACAGTACTATACAGAGAGCATATGTGTGCACACACTCTAAATGTTTTGGAGCTGGAGTATGACCAGCCCACAGGATTCACCCTTGTGGATTATACCCTTGTTATGAATGTCACACAATGTCATGTGCTATCTAACATGTCCATGACATTTTGTGGGCTGACTGCAACACTGGTTAACTATCCTGCAAAACATAATATCTCACATCCCAAACATACCACGCTTTGTCTGCATAACCCTGTCCTCAGTGGAGCATATGACATCTACGGGTGTATGTCATATGGGACAAAACTGACATGTGAAATAGATGCCCATCACAACCATTGGACAAAACATGTTTACACATGGCCATGCAGGATGGCCATTGACATGAAGCAACACACACAGTAGAAGGGATGTACGTGTGTATACCCTGTCGTACATTGTCTCAACACAATACAACTATGGCCATTGTGTAATGCTGATATTGCAGATGTGATACACTAAACATCATACAGGCCCGTGCACAGCTTGTGTAGGCATGACATCAAACCACCAAATAACATGTCTTGAACATCTTGAGTGTGTCACGACATGAAAGCTTTCACCTATACAGTATCCAAATACATACATGTGTTGCACAACATACACATACAACCACATCAGGCCTCAGGTATAGTACATTCACCTTGCTGGTGTCAGACATCACTATCATGCTTGCTCCTCATGTGTGTGAGGTACACAGATGGCATGTGGGACATGGAGTACGGCTAAATTAGCCATGTCTGGGCATAGTTGCCAGGCATCAGCAATCTGGTTGCAAATGTGCAGGGGCGTCATCTGTATACCCTTCAGTGACCTTTATCACACATTCCACATTAGGGTTTAGTGTGTATACACCTCAGTAATGTGGGTCACATTCCACATTAGACATGTATTGTATCTGAACACAGTCATGGCTATAAACTGTGTCTGTAACTCACACTGTATAGCAATAGTGAAGCCACATGATACCCTGCAATGGCTATGTACATCAGCTCAATGTGCAGTATGTCACTGCATATCTGTAGAGTGGACTGACAACATTGCGTCAGCTGAAGGTCCATGTTAGTATAACACGTCCCTGCATTGGGACACCATTACCTCACTGTATATTTGAAAGGACACCATTGTGTTAAACATGTATGCATGTCATTCAACACGTCAGCAGAAAACATGTCATACTACATGTGATTGGCAAGGTCATATGCCACACATCAGGCTGGTGTACTGTTAACCTGTGCTGGTCTGTGGCACCATTGCAAAGTAGGGACAGCAATGTCAAACATGTGTGTACAGCCACATGCACATTGTCTGTAGACTCAGCTCAGGCAGGAGTAAGGAGAATAATTTTGAACAGACATGCACTACTTTGGGGGAGATATGCAAGCTAGGGCTCAGGCAAACATAGTATTCACTCAACATACCCTCCTGCTCATGTCCTCTTCACACATAGGGGCAGTGGCCAACACAAAGCATCAGTGGCAGATGTACACAGGTCAGCGACGGTCTGTTAAAATGTGGGGTATGTTGTACAAAACATGGCAGTGCGGTGCAACGGTGTATAGTGCATGAATTGTGTTGCAGGTTTGGGGCATAACCTACTAACACAAATGGTGCAACACAGGGATGTATGCTAACTACTACTATAATTGTGTAAGGTGCATGCCTTCAGCTATAACACATGCATGCTGTTGTGTGCAACTCAGGGATGTATGATAACTACCACTATAATTGTCTAAGCTGAATGCCTTCTGCCATATCACATGCATGTTGCATGCCATTGGGTGCCATATCATGTGTCTCTGTCTGTGTCTGTCTGTCTGTGTCTGCCTGTGTCTGTCTGTCTGTGTGTTTTTCTGTGTGTCTGTCTGTATGTCTGTGTGTCTGTACTGTGCTGTATAACTTGTAATGTACAGTTCTTGTCTGCCCCTCACAGGTGTTGATGTTGGTGTGTTGCCCTCCTACGGTCCACCTGATGTTAGTGTCCCCACAGACTCTAGCAATGGTGATGATGAAAGTATGATTGAGGCATATGCAGTGTTGTCAGGGACTGAATCTGTGCCATTGGTTGCCATTCCACCTGTATCCCCTCCCCCTCATCCCCACACACAGTTTTCATGCCTACACATACCACATCACCAGTGGCCATAGTGGAAGGACAGTTGGCGGGTGGTAGCATGGAACAGGAATGTGTGGAGACAATGGAAGGTGTGCCTGCACACCATGATCCCAGCCAACTGACTGGTGATGTCCCACACAGGCATGTGCCCAGGGCTGCTCGTAGGAAGACTTCTGGCCAACATGCCCCTGCAAGACATAGCACATCAGCTGGTGTCACCAGATGCATGTTTCAGGCTTTAATGGAGGCACAGGCATGTGCTGAACGGCACAACAGAGAAGGTCTGAGGCTTCAGAGGGCTGCTGTCCATTCTTTAACTGACAACATCCAGGCAATTGCAAATGCTCACCATCATCTTGCAGATGTTTTGAATAGACGATTGGGTGACATGGTGGGAGTCCTTGACCATGGCATGTTAATCCTCGAGTGTGGAATGTCTGTGCTGGAACATCTGGTGGGAGTGAGGCATCAGGCACGTGGACGTAGGCCAGCTACATCACCTGTTGAAGGTCTATGTGAACATGCTACTTCACATGCCCACTCCCATAGTGGCGGTAGCAGCAGCAGTGCAGCTGGTGCTGTGCTGTCCACACCAGGACACAGCAGGCCATGTGCACGTGGTCCTGGATAGTCCCAACAGGGACACAGTTCCAGTGGACATGTGTCATCAGACAGTACCCAATCTGGACCTCTGCCTGGTAGTGCCCGTGCAACCCCTAGCAGGCAGAGATCACGTGGCCATGGCCGGACACCGTGAACTGTAAAACCTGCCCTGCAAAGTCTGCAGCTGTCAATAATACCCCTGTGTAGGCCAGCCACATGCCAGACCTGCGTGCATACATACACACACACACCAGAAACAAATGTAGGGCACCTCAACACACACATGCATAACATCCACACACGCCCAATGAGATAAAAGGCCCTAACCCACACACATGATATCATCCAATGGTGCAGTCTAGGCCTCTGGCAAATATTATCACCCTGTGCATATGTTGATGCCTGTGTCGCATCCCTGTCATCCACACCATCGGTGCAGGGACATACTCATATGGTCTGATGCACAGGGTGAACATACTAGGAAGACAATTGTAGATTACCATTGTTGAGTAGTGTTGACAGGCAGCAGACATACCATGTACTACAGTTTTAGAATGCATTTTGTACTTTTGACAGTATGTATCATGTGTAAGAACAATAACTGCATGTTGATCTTGATGTTCTGCCTTCCTCTTTCAGGTGTAATTGCATGTGCCGGGGGATGTCAGTGTTTGCAATTAGTATCCCATATGTAAATGTAGACTACTCACAGGTCTGTATGACAATACGTGCATGCACTTTGTAGCTTCCACATCACAGTTATAGTCTCCCAAGTTCCAAACATGTTTACTGATCTAATGATGACAGCTGTGTAGTAAGCTACTGTGGTCAGAACCATCACATCCATAGTGGGTGACATCACAGATATAGTTACCTGGAGCGGGGAGGAGGTAAAAGAGTGGTTTAGCAGATGACAAGGGTAAAGGCCAGTGGTTTCTCATTGGGAAGCAGTAATACCCACTCTTATGACAGGATGCAAACACACATACACACCAACACACAGCGATTCACAGACACAGTAACACACACACACACACACACACACACACACACACACACACAGAGTTGCCAGTGTTGGGATGAGAACCCCTGCCTATGTGCAAATCATCATTATAGTACTACGCAATTACAAGATGCGCCACAGAGATTACACATGTACAGGTAGTCAGAATGGCCTAATATTGAGGACATCAACAGGGATACTAGATTGCGGTGAGTGTATGTGGGTGGGGGGGGTGATCAGTAGGCTATGTAACAACAAGCCTCACCCCAGGGTGTACATGTTTACAGGCGGTTAGAATCCCCTTCTAAGATTGATGACATCAGCAGGAATACTAGATTGCATTGAGTGGGTGGGGGGAGGGGATCTTATCATTTCACTATGGTAAAATACAGTCTCTCTCCAGGGACCAGACAGCCATACATAAACACACACACACGCACACACGCACACACACACACACACACACACACACACACACACACACACACTGTGGCATTCAAAAAGATATACACCTATGTCACACACATACAGACACTTGACATGTGTGAGATTTAAACCCCTGCCTATGTCTTTCTTTCTACACTTCACTCTGTACAGATGTCTACAACAGTGTACAGGAGAGCGAAAAACATTTGAGATGTATTCCCCACCATTCATGACATATATGGACACACACACACACACACACACACACACACACACACACACACACACACACACACACACACACACACACACGTGCCAGTACTGTGAATCAAACACCTGCCTATTTCATGATAGGTATTACAGAGTTACAGCATTATCGCACGCACTACAAAGTGTACTGACTTTTTCCTTTGCCAACTGTGCTGATATAAGCACAATATATGCACAGGAGAGGTGTTACTGTTTACAGGTGTCAAGAGGTTTGCCTTCAGTGTCACCCTTACTGCATTCTACGTTGTGTGTCTTCCCCTTCAATTAACATAACCATAGCTTAGCAGTTACACAGGTTATTGTAGGAATGGTTGTAACACACCTGTGAGCTGTCCTCAGTAATCATTCATCTGCAAAGAAGCCCCACCACTTAGTAGTTATGTCCAAACATCTGCCCATACCTAAAGTACAGCTTACTGTACTTTGAGCATATCACCATATACAGTTGGCAATGTTGAGGCTACATTGCAACTGCATGATGTACTAAGACAACAGTCACCTTCAAACATCTGACACTGCACACTCATGGAATCTAAACACACATCAATACATGTACACATATGCAGTCTCCATCAGTAAATGGATTAGCAGGTCAAGAGGATACATTCCACACCTTCCCCACACCATGTGTGAAACCTAGCTGAGCATTACACCATAATGGATGTTGTATTCATGTACTGGTAGGACACACAACCACCTTCACGGAGAAGCTAAGTGTACATTTATGTCAACAGCACATATCAGCAAGACACACACACGGCAATATTCCATGTCATGATCCCACAAACTGTTAGTTGACAGTTCCACTGTGAAGCCAGGGCACTGTAATGGTCAACAGTGAGCACATCATATTTGCCGCACACACATCATATTTGCCACACACACCTCATGATTACTGAAAGAGTGCCAGCAATGTGCTCTGTTTGAGCTAGGCATTACACTTATTCAAGCATCTGTGAAGTCTGTGGCTTATAAACATCTCACTCCAGCACATTCTGGCTATTGTGGTAATAAGGTTAATGTCCTGACAGCACACAGCATGGATGGCTTGCAATTGTTAACATGAGGTATATGTAGGAGCTGTGGGTCACACATGGCTGTACATGTCATGGACATATCACCTGTAACTACTCAGGAACATACAGAACATAGCGGTATTTCCCTGAGTCTGTCAATACGGACCATGTGTGTAGGTCCTCCGATCCTGTTATTTGAGTATGTTTGTAGGCATTGCATTTGGTGGATATGTCTAATGACATACATGCCACATGGATTGCTGTATGATATGATAGGTGTCATGGGTGACCAGTAGAGAGGGAATATTACCTCTGTCAACACAAATATCAAACCTTATGTACTGTTAGCATTCAGCAGCCATGGACCTATCTTCCATGTGCATGTGTGTAATGAATGTAGCCACCTGTATGTACAAAGGACAGCAACAGCTATGGTATTTTCTTTTATGTTGTATGAGTGTGGGATGTACATAGCCAGGGCAGGTACATCTAGGTCATATAAAAAAATGAAAAGACCAATGGTTAGACCACAGCTGAAGATAAAAATGGAATAATCCACGTCAGGAAATAAATCACTTGTAGCTTCACAGTAGTGCCCTTTATAAAACCAAAAGTTGTAACTGAGATGTAGTAGTCAAGGTAGGAAACGGTTCATTTGCAGTTTCACACCACTTTATTAAACAAGAGTAAGCGCTTTTGTGATCTAAGTCAGCTGATCGCTTCTTCAGACTCATAAAAACAGTTAAAACATTGGTATTTAAAATATGGTTCAACCAATGAAAACACATATAGAACTATGACATAGACTAATTAAAATTGCATACATCAGTACATTAATTTGCCTTATATTCTGCATAAGATGAAATAAAATATACATATAACAGACACATTTTATGTAATAATCCATATTACTTAATGTTTTAGTGGTCTGAATTTTAAAAAGGTTTCAAGGAAACAGCATTGTTCAATCCAGGAGACCTATCTGCCTGAAGTAATAAAATCCATCTTTGTTCTGCTTCCTCTACATTATTCCTTATATCACCTCCTCTTACTTTTATTTATTATTTCTAAAACCATGAAATTAAAAATATGTTTCCTATCTTCTTCTTCCACATGTTTTGCTAAAGCACTTGTGTCTTTTTTATTTCTTATATCTCTAAGGTGTTCAAGGATACGTTCCCTTTAGACACCTATTGGTTTTGCCTATATAAAAGGCATGACAGACAGTGCAGAAGCTGAAATAAACCAAATTTTGTGTTTTGCAGTCAGCATAAAAATCTATATCAATTATAAATCCTAGTGTAGGATGTTTATATGTAGATTTATTATATAAATAGTCACATGCTGTACAATTTCTGCAAGGAAAAGTCCCCTGCCTATCAGATAGGATAATTCTTTCATTGTTTCTGGATTTATAACAGAGTTGCCTTTTTAAGGACCTCTTATTTCTAAAAGAAAAGCTGGGTCTATCTTCTAACAATTCTCTCAAATCAGGATCCGACAATAAAACATTCCAATTCTTCTCAAAAATATTACAGAACCTTCTGATGTCACTTGAATAAGTTATAGGAATCTAACTTTAAAATCATGACCTTCCTTGCTTTTAACATCTTCTATAGTATTTGAGAAGAGCGATTTACATCTCCCATCCCTATTTTCAATGGTATATTTAGAGCTTTCATTTATGTCTTTCTTACTATAACCTCTGTTTAAGAAGTCTTTCTCTAATATAGTCATTGTCTTCACAAAGCCTTCATCTGTATTATGTAAGCGGCTTATTCTCATATATTGTCCTTTCACTACATTTTTGTGTACAAATGTTGGATGCATACTAGTCTTATGTAAGATACTATTTCTCCATGTAGATTTTCTATACATCCCTGTTGTAAGTTCATCTAACGCTGTCATCTTAACCAAAACATCTAGGAACTCATATGTTGTATGAGTGTGGGATGTACATATCCAGGGCAGGTACATCTAGGTCATATCCAACCGTGAGGGTGTTGTTTACTGGTGTACAGCAACAGTCAACTGTGTTAATGCTGACAACATCCGAGGGACCCTGGTATGTGTACAACTAACCTGGTTACAAACAGTGGTATTATTGCATTGCATAACACATTATGCAACTGTGTCAGTACATGGGTACTTTGCACAGTTGATGTAGGGCTAGGTACCATCCACCAGTCAAAGGTAATTTGGTGTTGTACCATAATATTTCATACCACATTTATGGATGTGTGTTGGTAGTCTGAGGACATGGTGGTGGATGTATATGAGGATACAACCTAGAATGCAGCTTTTGCCACTGTCACCTGTACCTGACTCATCTGTGATGAATTATGTTGGAGTAGTGGTCTTTACTTGTGAGTAGCCTTTATGAATATGTGGACACCACCACCTGGAGTGGTGCGTACCAATGTTATGGCCCACATGCCTGGATCTGAGTTATATGGTGATAGTGCTATTGTGCACTACAGAGCCTTCAGCCAGGTGTTCCTCACTGCACAGATGTCAGTATTTCCCATTGTAGGTTCTACATTGAGCAAATGGATTAGCATTAGCATCCAATGCAATTGTCTTGTAGGTGTCAGGGTGTTACTTCTGTGTTTAGGACATTTGCCTTGGAATGGCACTATATGGGTAAATGTGGCCTATGTATTATCCACACTCCCTTGAATCATGGATGCATGTGATCTGTGACAAAGGCTTGTCTTCTTTCAGTCATATCATCCCGGAATGACAGACACTGGACAACCTCATAATTACAGCAGGATATTGGCTCATTGTTTTGGTCAAGCAGTTGTCACTTGTACCATGACATCACTGTGAGTGGCAGTATTGTGCTTGGTATCAAATGCTATATCTAAGGTGACGGACAGCAGCAGATATTGTGTAGATGACCACTTAGTACTTAGTGGAGCGGTCCTGCTAATAATGACAACTACTAACACAGCCGGGAGAGGTCATGTTGACACCTGCACCTCAGTACCATTAGACAATGGGGCTCACATATTATGCTTGCACATGTCACTGTTCCAAGTATAAAGCCACTGTCCACAACCTGATATCAATGTATGCCTTTCAGGGCAGCAATGTGTGTGACACATGTTGTACTTTGCATCCACCTGTGTGTCCCAGTTAACCAATTGTCTGGCACTTCCACACATGCATGATTGTGTATACTTCACATATATATGGCAGTACTTCATGTACATGTATGCATGTGTATCACACAGCACAGATGCAGATATATCATTTATGGGCCACATACAGGCATCTGGTAATAAACCTGTATGATGTGCATATATACTGACAGTTAAGATGTACATAGCTGTAAACCTGTGTGTTTACAATAGGAGTCCATTACAATGTGTTCTCTACATCTAAGGGTTGGGAGGGTGGCCTAATGGTTAAGGTGTTTGCCTTACAAACACAAGGTACAGGGTTTGAATCTCACAAGGGATAATTGGCTAGGCTTAAATGGCTCGCAAGGGCAGTTAGCTTAGTACTAATCTATGAACCTATGAACCTAAGTGTATGAGCATGCCCACTGTGGCCTTCTGTGGTTAGAATCAGAGTGCATCCCAAACAGCCCCGTGCTACTAAGTGTATGAGCGTACCCACTGCCACCTTGTGTAATTTGAGTCAGTGCATCCAAACAAGCCCTTTGTTTCTAGGTGTATGAGCATGCCCAATATAACCTTGTGTAGTTGGAGTAAGAGTGCATCCCAAATGGCCCTGTGCTTCTAAGTGTATGAGCATGCCCACTGTCACCTTGTGTAATTGGAGTCAATGCATCCAAACAAGTCCTGTGATTCGATGTGTATGAGCATGACCACTGTAACCCTGTATAGTGATAGTAGTTGTCCATTCCACAGATGGGCATACTCCAGTTCAGGACTTGTTGTGCCACAACTATACCTCTCAGGCCTACCTATGTCTTACCTGCAGATGATGTGTCTTGTTTGTGCATACAGGTTGTAATGGACTCCTACTTTAAACACACAGGTTTACAGCTATGTACATCTTAACTGTCAGTATCCCTGCTGATGTCTTCAATCTTAGAAAGGCATTCTAACTGCCTTGAAATGTGTAATCTCTGTGGCACGTCTTGTAACAGCATAGTACTGTAATAGTGATCTGTAGATAGGCAGGAGTTCTGATCCCTCCACTGGCAACTCTGTGTGTGTGTGTGTGTGTGTGTGTGTGTGTGTGTGTGTGTGTGTGTGTGTGTGTGTGTGTGTCAGCAAATGCGCGAGTGTGTGTGTGTGTATTTGTGTCTGCACCCTGTCATGACAGCGGGTTTTACTGCTTTCCAAAGAGAAACCACCTTTTGCACTGGCCTTTATCCTTGTCATCTGCTAAACTACCCTTTTCCCCCCTCCCCACTGCAAGTAATCAGTCCTGTGATGTCACCCAGCTCAGAAGCAGAATCAGATTAAATGTAATTGTATGGGTTCTGTGGCACATACCCCAACTGCATACCACTCTACTAGTTACCTTTACATAGGCAAGACTTGTAAGCACAATACTGGCAAGTGTGTGTGTGTTTGTGTGTGTGTGACTACCCCGTAGCCAGGCATACACATGTGTTATGTCTTTTAACATGCTGCACACCATGGTAGTCATCTGTGGTGAGTGGAGTCTACAAATTATTACATAGTTAGGAATAGAAAAGAATAGACAGTCAAGAATGACTACTGTTGGGTATGTTATTTTCCTGTGCCACTGTCAAGCAGTGACACAGAAGTGGTCCCCAGGGTGTATTTCCATACCTATCATTCCCCCATCCAAACTCCACAATCCCTGGGATATATTTCTTTAGCCATCATTTCCCACCCCAAACTCCACATACACAACAACCATCCCTTCTCTGATGAACTGATTAAGATTTAAATGTTATAATACAAGAGTTGCCTCTGTTTTGTGTACACATCAATTCCTTTGGAACCCTTCTGTGTCACAAAGGGTATTCAGACATGTTTATATATATGGTTATAGCTGTGTCTGTGTTTATGTATATATATATATATATATATATATATATATATATGTGTGTGTGTGTGTGTGTGTGTGTGTGTGTGTGTGTGTGTGTGTGTGTGTGTGTGTGTGTACACATCCCGTAAGTGCATATATGTATTTAGTATTTAGTTATAACAGTTGTACATATGTAGACTTGTCTATGTTGTTTCACAGAGTACAGTGCATTCAAGGGTACTGTACATATGTACACAAAGTGACTGTCCCATTTGTTTTCAGTACTGTGGAATACCTGTAGTAAAATGTGTATTATAAAAACCATGAAACATGTATACAACCCAGATGGCTTAGTGGTAAGTCCAGTGACCATGGTCCAGGGTTCAAGACCTGCAAGGATTGTTGATAATGTCATTTAGGGCTGAATTAGGCAGTTGTAAGCAGGTGTAAATGTGTTTTTGTGACAGTAAGCAGTGTGTACACACAGTTAAAAGACATGTACAACTTGCAGTACACTTGAAATGCCCTTCTTTGGTAATCCTGCTGATGTCATTCATTGTGACATACCTTTGGGGAAGAAGTACTTCAGTAATGTCTGTGGTACATACTATAACTGTGTTCTGCTGTAGTGTATGAAACTAGTTAGATAGGGGTTCAAATACCAGATATGACAGGTGTGTAAATGTGTGTGTGTGATTTGTATCCTCTGTAGTGGTGGTTGTAAGTGTGTGACACCTGTGGGCAATGTGTAGGGGGTTTTGCATATATTTTATGTTGGCCGTACTTTATACCATAATGTCAACCATACAGGGATAACATATGTACATTAGCTGTGAGGCTTGGGTGCAAAGCCATACCCATACATGTGACATCAAGGCCAGCCAATCCCAGTTAGCAACCCCACTATTACCCAGAGCACACACTCATCCATGTGTCATACGCACACACATGCCTAGGCAACAGCCAATATGTGGGTAGTACACTGCATATTGGCCACTGATAGTAACTATGCAGTGATAGCAGTGGGCTATAGAGGGTATGTCACCCTGGCCATCTGTCCAATATGCACGTACATGCACACAGTGCACCTCCACCATGTTCCTCAATGGACACTTGCACCACCTATGGTGCCTTCACATGTGACTCACAATGGACATACCATGCCTGACAACATGCTTACAACTGCTTTACAGTGCCTTAACCACTCTGTAGCCATCGGCCCTTCTTCTGCCTAGCAACAAAATAAACAACCTCTGCTAGGCTTGAACCCAGGACGATGCACACCATAGCCAAAGTGGTTTACCACTAAGCCACCTCTGATATGCATATCCCTGCTGTATTCACAAACATATCATCTGGTCCAGTCATTCAACCATACAGAGTATGTATTCTAACATGCAGATGTATGTGCGTGTGAAAATATATTAATGTCTACACAGATACAAATGTATGTATGTGTGTATATATATATATATATATATATATATATATATATATATATATATATATATATATATATGAGAGAGAGCGAGAGAGAGAGAGAGAGAGAGATATATATATATATATATATATATATATATATATATATATATATATATATATATAGATATCCACATATGTGTAAGCAGATATTTATATCTATATAAGTATATACAGACATACATCTGTAGATAAGGTGGGAACACAGCAGAAACATATATGTCCACATGTACCATGAATGGGGTTGACAGGCACAAACAACATACGTCATGCAGGAAGAGATATTCCCCCCACAGCAAAACATGTCTGACCTGCAGTACACTACCAACTGTTGCAGATCCCATAACCAGGACCTTACACAACAAAGCCACAAGATGTTAACAGTACCCCATCCCACCTCTATGATGTCAGACTTGTATCAGTACCAAATTATGCAGTACAGTCAGGCTCATAATGACTCCCATTTTGCAGTCATCTGTTACCTTTGTTAGCCAGAGTCCTGTACTGTTGGTCTGTACTACAGAGATGTAGAATTCAAACAACAGTGGTCCCAGGACTGAACCCTGAGGTACTCCACTTGTCACTTGTCTGGGGATGGATTTGGAGACAGCTACACCTACAGTTTGGGTTCTGTCAGTAAGCCATGTGGCAAACCGTTGAGTGGCATAGGGATGTATGGCTGGATTACTGTATTAATCTATGTTTCCAGACTGCTGTATGGTAATGAAGGACTTGACGAGGTCCACATAGGCATTGTGGACTGCCTTACCCTCTTCAACAGCTATACAGACTGAGTCAAAGCAGACAATCTGTTTCAAGAGGTATGACTGGCCCTCCATGAGCCCAATCTGTGTGGAGTCCAGTGTTTGAGGGTTGCCAATGTCTGTGTTCCAAACATCCCTGATAATGCATTCCATGGCCATGCAGATCAGGCTCATCACATCAATGTGACAGTAGTTCCAGGGATCCAAGCTGGATCTACCCTTGTGGAGTGGGATAACTGCAGCTGTGCACCACTCAGTGGGCACCAGGCCTGATGCAAGGTTATGATTACACATGACAGTCTGGTCCCATGGATGATGTATTCTTAGCTGTGGATAGTGCGGTTTCTGCCTGTGTGGCCATGATTACTGGCCAATGGAACTCTGTTCATATTGCCGTTGGCCCTTTTGGGGGTGAGAGGGGGTGACTGTGGCACTAAACCAATCCGCCAGGATATTGGCACAATCCTTGGGAGCAATCTATGTAATGCTATACTGTCGAAGCTCAGAGCACATTTCAGCATTGCCTGTTAGATTCAGGACATAACTATAGAATGGTGTGTGGTTGTCTGTGGAATCTGTGGTGAATTTAGTTACATAACCAGCTTTGGAGGATTCCATGGGGGATGTCAACATCTTACTGTGGCTGGTAAGGGAGTTGTTTGCATCCTTGGAGTATCCTTTTTGCTTCAACAGTGTCTACCTTCTGTTGTATACTCTGTTAATGGCAGGAGACCACTAGAGTGGCTTGCTTATTTGGGAGGTGAGCATTGTGGTTCCATGTGGGATGTCAGGAACCATGCACAAGTGGATGTACTCATACAGTACCTTAGTACAGGATTCATCTGTAGAACTGTCAGCTCCTGTCTCCATGGGTGTCACAAACATTGCCACTTCTGTCTTGTGTAGCATGAAGCTGGCTTTGGGGTGGTCTTTTATGGACAACTGTATATACATTCCTTTCACATGTTCACTTTGATTAGCCTATACTGGGATTACTGTGGTGAAACCTCAGTCACATGTACTGCTGTGATGGCTTAGTGGTTAGTTACTGTGACTATATTGTACAGTGTCCTGGGTTCATGACCTGCAAAGGTGGGGTATTGTTGTCCAGCCAGGACAATGATTAATGCATACAGACTAATTGTGGAAATTAGGTTGGTCACACTTAATACAATTCAAATGCCCTACATTGGCAATCCTGCTGATGTCAATTACTGGGGAGTACACCTTTGGGGAAGGGTGTACTCCAGCAATCTCTGTGGTGCATGCTATAACAGTGTAATGCTGTAGTGTGATTTAGAACTCTGGTATGGGTTCTAGTCTCACACATGGGAGTTGTGGATTCTTTGGTGTCTGTTCCTATGCCTGTGTAGAGAGTGCTGCATGTTTGGCTAGTCACACTCACTACGATTCATTGGCCCTGCTTTGGCAATCCTGCTGATGTCACCCACCTAGAAATACACCTCTAGGACTGCTGTAACTCAGTAATCTCTGTAGCGCAACCTGTAACTGCCTAATGCTGTAGCGTAATAAACTAGTTTGGTAGGTGTTCCAATCCCAGACTTGCCAACTGTGTTTGTCTGCCTGAAATGGGAACAATGCTTTTTAGAGTACTTACAATTCATATACTCAATTTTGGCAAGGCTACTGATGTCACCCACCTATAAATATGCCTCTGGGAATGCTGTAATCTAGTAATCTCTGTAGCGCGTTTGGTAACTGCATACTGCTGGAGTGTGATTTAGAACTGTCGTAGGGTTCTATCCACAATGATGGCAGTTATGTATGTTTTGTGTGTGTTTCAATGTCTGTGTAGGGAGCAATGCATTATAGCCTACTCCCTTGCAGGACATTTACAATGCCCTACTTTGGTAATCCTGCTGATGTCATTCCTTGTCAAATACACCTCTGGGGAACAAGTCCCCTAGTAATCCTCATGGTGCATCCTATAATATCTCCATGCAGTAATGTGATATAGATCTTGGTCATGGGTTCTATACCCACACATGCAGTTGTGGATGTTTTGTGTGTGTCTGACTGTCTGTTTTGTGAGCAGTGCATTTTGGGCTACTCGCAGGAAATTTAAAATGCCCTACTTTGGTAAACCTGCTGATGTCACTCCTTGTGAAATACACCTTTGGGGATGGAGTAGCCCAGTAATCTCCGTAGCATGTGCTATAACTGCGTAACGCTGTAGTGTGATAAACTAGTTAGGTAGGAGTTCTATTCCAAGACATGGCAGGTGTGTGTGTTTGTCAGTCAGATCCTGTGTGGAGGTGGCTGTGAGTGTCTAACCACTAGACATGTTGAGCAGCGGGTTTTGTAGTTTTCCCATATGGTGGCCATATTATATGTCACAATGTCCACCTCATGAGGATTACAGATTTCAATCAGCCAAGAGACCGGGTTGGCAAGCCATACCCCTACATCTGGCAAAAGGCCTGGTGAACAAAGTAAGCAACCCTACTATTACCCAGAATATGGTCTGAACCCATGTGTCATACACAAACACACTTGCCTAGAAAAATCCCACTATGTTGCTAGTACCCTGCACATTGTTGACAGATAGTAGGCATGGTGTGATTGCAGTGGGCTGCAGTGGGCATGGCACCCTGTCCACCAGTACAATAGGCACATAATTGCAGACAATGCGCCTTCACTATGTTCCCCATTGGACACCTGCAACAAATGTGGTGCCATCAAATGTGATCCACAAAGGACATACAATGCCTTACACACATGCCCTGTATGGACAGATGCCACTGACACCAAGGAATACCTGTATCATGCTATCAATGCAGGTGCAGGGTCAACCTGCTGTCTATTAGCAGGTCCTGCCACACCAGGCCAGCATTGGCACATCTGATGATAACAGTCTGTGTACATAATGTTCCAGGCAAACCAGGTACACAAATATGTCACTGTACATTAATGTGGGATGCGCACATCCCAGGCAATGTCCATGTCAAGGACTATCAAACACAGACATGGCATGCATTGCAAAGCAATGGCCACACACAATAGTAACCAGGATGACAGGACGGTTAATACAATACTCATCTGTGTGGGACATTGCAGACACTACACCCCTGAACCACACTGAAGACCATGGTCAGGTGGCCTGATGGAAAGGATTACCCCTCACCCAGCCTTGTACAGCCATCTTGCACAGCCAACCACTACACACCCATGAAGCAATACACACATGCATGTCAGTACTGGCACCTTGTGTCTGCGTGTGGGGTATGATGTTCCCAACCACAGCCACACACTCAGTATAACTCCCATTGGCATACTGATTGATGTCAGACACGTTCACATGCCCTAGCCCATAGAACCTCAGCACATTGTTGACAGCCTGAAGCTTGGATAGCTCATTCAGTAGAGCATCAGATGTTTAATTTGAGGGTCCAGGGTTCAAGTCCCTGTTTGGGTGCATGCTTTTGTCTATACACACTGAGCAGAGTGGATAAGTTGTTGACCACAGCTGTTAGCTGAGATATATAAGTATCCTGTTTTTTTTTCGATTATTTATACAGATTATTGTTTTTAACAATTAATATATAGCACTTTTATTGTCTGCTTTTTAGTCTTCGAGTGTATTTTATTGCTATTAACTAATCTGCACAAGTAACTGATTTGTCTGCAGTTAAAAGCATTCTGTATCTTTACAAATCTTTATCTGTTTGTGCTTTCTCTAGTGCTACTGTCTGTAGGCTATTGTCCCCACCCTCCCAGTTGGTGTCTTGCTCTTATACTTGGTGGCTTTGCAGTTGCCCGTCCCTACTGTAAATCTGATCTGTGACACTCCTCCCAGTCTAGTGTCATTAGCTCATTGCCTTAATATTGCTACAACTCAAGTGCTCTAGGTTGCACTGCATCTGAAGTCTTTGTGTGTTTTAGCTGCTTTTCTGTATATATAGACTTCTCTGTTTCTTTAACTAAATAAGCTCTGCAAAGTTGTTTTATTGCATTCCTGCCTGTATTTCTGAGTTTTTTGCACTTTTAAAGTTTGTTTTTGCTTAGTTTAACTGGTAGGCTGCACACTTAAGTGCGCTAGCCGAATTAAAGTATTTAATGTGTTTCTGTACCTAATTTCTGCTACTTTGTAAAAAAAAAAAACCTTGTTTCCTGCCTTTACTGAACTAGAATAGTCCAATCTTTGGGTATTGCTGATCTCTGGGCTGTGTCATAGTTCCTGTGTCGCCCATATCCTTATTTGGATAGGAGGAAGCGTCTTTGTTCACCAGTGAGAGTGGGGAGCTCTGAGCAGCCTATCTGTCCCTTGAGGAGTTGTTCCAGCCTAGTGACCTGTAGCTTATTGGCCGTTTTGGGCCATTTCCTATCTCTTTCTAACCCCCTGCTTTAAAGCCAGCTTTAGCGCGCTTTTGCGCTTGTAATTTAAAGTTTGTCCTGTTTGTTGCATTTACCTGTTGAGGCTACACACTCAAGTGTGCTAGCCTGTGTTACATATTTATTGCATTTTTCTGCTGATTGTTGCAAAAAAGAAAAATAAATAAATAAATAAATTATCCTTGTTTCCCATCTTTCCTGACCTAGAGTAGTCCAAATACAGGCTTTGCTGTATTCTGGACTTTTGGAAAGTTCCTGTGCTGCCCATTTCCTTTCTTGGATAAAGGGAGGCTTCTTTGTTCACCAGTGGCAGTGGGGAGCTTGGAGCAGCCTATCTATCCCTAGAGGAGTGTTCCCAGCACAAGAATCTGGTAGTTTCTGTGTTGCCCATTTCCTTTCTTGGATAAAGGGAGGCTTCTTTGTTCACCAATGGCAGTGGGGAGCTTGGAGCAGCCTATCTATCCCTGGAGCAGTGTTCCCAGCACAAGAATCTGGTAGTCTGTTTGTTGCAAAAAAGAAAAAAAAATTATCCTTGTTTCCCATCTTTCCTGACCTAGAGTAGTCCAAATACAGGCTTTGCTGTATTCTGGACTTTTGGAAAGTTCCTGTGTTGCCCATTTCCTTTCCTGGATAAAGGGAGGCTTCTTTGCTCACCAGTGGCAGTGGGGAGCTTGGAGCAGCCTATCTATCCCTGGAGGAGTGTTCCCAGCACAAGAATCTGGTAGTCTATTGGCCGTTTTGGGCCAATATTTAGCTCTTTCAAGTCCCCCTGTATAAAACCCACTTTGGCGTGGTTTGTGCGCTTGCTACTACTCAGCCAAGCTCCTTGTGGTCCTGCAGAGTGGTGCTAGCAGCAGAGAGGCTAAAAGAGCAACTGCTAACCTGATAAAAGTGTTTGTTTTCCTGCTACTACCTGGGCGATTGTCCGATCTAGCTAAACTGCAAGTATTTCTGCTTCTTGAACTGTTTTAAACTGTTTAAAGTTGTTTTTGCACCTGCACTTTTAAAGTTTGTCCTGTTTGTTGCTTTTACCTGTTGAGGCTACACACTCAAGTACGCTAGCCTGTGTTACATATTTATTGCATTTTCTTGCTGTTTGTTGCAAAAAAAAGAAATAAATTATCCTTGTTTCCCGTCTTTCCTGACCTAGAGTAGTCCAAATACAGGCTTTGCTGTATTCTGGACTTTTGGAAAGTTCCTGTGTTGCCCATTTCCTTTCTTGGATAAAGGGAGGCTTCTTTGTTCACCAGTGGCAGTGGGGAGCTTGGATCAGCCTATCTATCCCTGGAGGAGTGTTCCCAGCACAAGAATCTGGTAGTCTATTGGCTGTTTTGGGCCAATTTCTAGCTCTTTCAAGTCCCCCTGTATAAAACCCGCTTTAGCACGGCTTTGTGCGATTTTGCGCATAGCGCAACATCGGGCAGCGCCACTTAATTGGGTTTAAACCATTCTCGGCTCCACAAAGTCTGCTCTTCACTTATTCCCACTCTAAAGCCTGGCACTTGCTCACTAAAGCAATTATATAAGTCAGCACTAAAAAATTAAAAGCACTACACCCTCACAAACTCCCCTTGAGTACTTTGTTCCCCATTGGCCCTTTTTTTCAATTATAAAGGAATTCCCAATACTATTCTAGCATGTCCAAAGGTCAGTTGTCAATCTCCTCTCTGGTCCAGCTGGTGAATCTGGGTATCTTGAAGCAATGTTACAACTGTCTCATGTACACAGACAACCCTCTCCTCCTCTCAACAAATTCCAACACATGTGAGAGATGCAACCATATAGCCAAACTGGAGGCTAAGCTCTCTCAACTCAGTACTGGCATAACCAGTCAGGAGGAGAAGGAAACCACACTCACTACAATTCCAGTCTCACATAGACCTACCACGACAGCAAACCAAACACATAAACACACAAAAACATACTCGGAGGCTCTAAATAAAAATCTGCCTAAGCATCAGAGACCTCCAAAGCAGACACCCAAGCAACCGCTACCCCAAAACAAAGCACATGCAACACATAGCTCACAAAGCCAGTGTGCCAAACAGTTAACAGCCCTTAAGGCTAAACAACACAACTGATACACTTGTAATAGGTGACTCTATCGTCAGGCACACTGACGTCCCGCTCACCAGGCTGAACAAGGAGAAGGCCACAGTGAGCTGCCTGTCGGGCGCTAGGATCAGCCACATAACACAAGCACTCAGGTAACTCCAAGGCAAGTACAAAAATGACTCAGTCATTGTCCATGCTGGTGTGAATGACCTGAGACGTACCTCCCTGGACTACATGAAGAGACATAGAGGAGCTCTCTGAGCATGTAGCCCAGGCGGTATGACTCTGACCTTGAGTAGCATCTTACCCTCACCAAGAATGATTCCACAATATGAAGACAAGATGATCAATTTCAACAATTGGCTTAAGTATTGGTGTCATTCAAAGGGGATCCAATGCCTGTCTGCCTGGGATGACATGCTCGACAAGCCACAATGCTTCGCTAGGGATGGCTTGCAACTGTCACCCCTGGGCTTTCGGATATTGGCAAAGGCTCTTGCTACCCCCATAGTACCTTTTTTGGGCAAGGCTCAAAAGACAAACCCACCTCCATAGGTATCACAAGGGATAAGAAACTAAGAGTAATGCTACTCAATGCCAGAAGTCTAAACCTCAAGATGCATGCACTCGGAACTCTCCTTAGCATTGAGAACATCGATATCTGTGCAGTAACAGAAACCTGGTTCAAGGCTCCCGAGAGCACCCCAGCACTACCAGGTTATACCTCATACCATGTTTTTCAGCCCCAAAACTTGGACCGAACCACAAAAGGAGGGGGAGTATCAATATTCGTCAAAGATACCCACATCTCCAGGTTGGTGGCACAGCACGAAGCATCAGAGACTATCCATGTGCAACTAACAGTGGGTAAAACTGCCTTCCAGTTTATAGCCTGCTACAGACCACCCTCCCAAACCCAGGAACCCCACTTGGCCTCCCTGAGAACACTGGAAAATATGAAGGTCTCTCCAAACACCATTATACTGGGCGACTTCAACTACTCTAACATAGACTGGGAGCATTACTCTAGCTCCAACACCCTAGCCCAAAGGTTCCTAGAATTTATAAACTCAAATGCTATGGAACAACTTGTTGCCACTCCCACAAGAGGGGAAAACATACTGCACCTGATCATCACCAACATGGGGACTCTATGCTCCAGACCAGAAGTGTATCCCTCACTGGTAAGATCAGACCATAAACTAATCTCACTAGATATTCACATCCGACCCCAGCCCCTGCCCAGAAAACCACAGTGAAAAACTTCTCTAAAGCAAATTTCACACTCCTCAAAACTGAGGTGGAATCCTTCAAAGCCCCGGGCCTGTGGAAAATACGGCCCAGACCGCAGAATCCTTTATAAATGCATTCTATGAACACCTTCAGGAATGCATGGATCATGCAATCCCAAATAAAACCAAGACCCAATCCTCCAAAGTTAGGCGTCCTGTCTGGTGGACCCCAGCCATAAACAAACTATACAATAGAAGGAGGAAGCTACTACATGATAGAGCAAAATCCCAAAAAGGGAAGGCATCTCTGATCAGTATTAGCAAAAACTACGGGCACTCATAAAATTGTCTAAGGCCAGCTTCGAGAGAAAAATTGCACAGGACACTAAGGATAATCACAAGGCTTTCTTTAGTTATGTTAGGAAACTGGATGGGAATTCCCAGATATGCTCAGAATTAGTCCAAAATGACAAAAAATACACCGAACCCACAGACATTGCCAACATCCTAGCTGACAGGTTCAGCGCAAACTCCCCCCCCCTTCCCCACCAAAAGGGCAAATATCTATCCCAGCAGAGTGCTGCCCCCCCTGACATCTCAGATGCTCAGGTAAGAGCCGCCCTCTCCAAAGCAAAAAACACAGCATCAATGGGACCAGACGGTGTCCTGGGCTACGTCCTACATGAACTCCAAGAAGAACTAAACCCAAACATAAAACTACTGTTCAATCTCAGCCTTACTACAGGATATGTACCCAAAGAGTGGCGTACAGCAACAGTGGTCCCTCTCCACAAAGGTGGTGCCTCAACGGATCCTGGAAACTATCGCCCCATAAGCTTGACTAGCTTGGTCTGCAAAGCTATGGAAAGGATCATCATGGACCTCATAAATAAAGATATTGGGGACCTACAGACACTGGATCCTACCCAGTTTGGCTTTGTTAAGGGCAGATCCTGCCTCTTAAACCTGGTCTATTTCTTTGAAACAGTCACCACGGCCATTGACGAGGGGAAGGTGGTCCACACAGCCTACCTGGACCTTGCAAAAGCCTTCGATACAATACCCCACTCGGGCATATATAGATAAGCTCACCAGCTTAAATATAAACCCCTATGTCACTAGATGGGTTGCAAACTGGCTCAAGGACAGAACCCACATGGTTAGAATTGCTGGAGCCATGTCAGACTCCAAACCAGTTACAAGTAGCGTACCACAAGGCTCAGTCCTGGGACCTCTCTTGTTCGGTATATATTTCTCGGAGGTACAGGCTAACATGGAAGGACTGTGGCTGACCAAGTTCGCAGATGACTGCAAACTGGGCGCCATAATAGACTCTCCAGCTGACACAAGCATCCTACAAAAGGGCCTCATAGAAATAGACAACTGGTGCCAGAGCCATGGCCTCAAGCTAAATGCCAAAAAGTGTATAGTCATCCCCTTTGGCAAAAACAAAGTGCCCACAAATTACCACATAGGTGGTAATCCATTAAGTACGGAAGAAATAATTAGGGACCTGGGGACCCAAGTTGATAGCAATCTCTCATTTGACAACCACGTGGCCAAAGTGGTTAGAAAAACATTTTATATAGCCCACCTAATCATAAAGGGATTCACATCTAGATCGGGGAGGTCATCGTGCCTCTTTACTCATCCCTCATCAGGCCCATAATTGAGTACAATGCCCCTTTTGGGATGTACCTTACCAGACACCTGCAGCAACTGGAAAGACCCCAAAAGTACCTCACCAAGAGGATCAAAGGGCTCAAACAGATACCATATGCTGCCTGGTTAAAGAAACTCCAACTCTACTCAGTGGCATACTGCCTGCTCAGAGGCGATCTGTGCCTGACATATAAAGCCATGTCCAACCCGGAATTAATGGACATGCTGCACCTCAGAAAATCCAAATCCCATTGAGCTACGCTCGAGACTTGAACCTCAGCACTGAAATAAATAGGACATGCTGGAGGGACAGATTCATAACCCAGAGGCTCCCTTCACTCTGGAATAAAATCCCAGTCCAGGTTAGGCAGAGTCCCTCATTGACTCTCTTCAAGAGGAATCTTGATGAGCGGATGGGAGATAGTAGGTTTACCCCGGGTATTACATAGCAAAATTCATTTAAAATGGGTGGCGAAAGCCAAACACACTCTGGCTTGGCTTATAAATGCCCTAGGGCAGATAGCCTAGTATGAACCTATGAACCTATGATGCATGTAATACCTGTGCATTACTGTAGTGTGGCAAACTAAGTAGTTAGGAAGTGTATTTGTGAGCCTGCCAAAGTGTGCCAATGTGTCTGAGTCCCTTAGACAGTGTGGCTGTGTTGACAATGACATCTGTTCATGTGGACAGCCATGTGTGCTACACCTAATGTATGCCTACTATATCTCTGTTGCAGATGTCGCTCACCAGCATACATATATGTTCTTACAGCACACCAACATGTCAGCTATGGGGCACATGGAATAACTGCATGCACTTGTAATAGTAATGGCTAGTCAGTCAGGGGTTTGAACCCCTGTACTGGTAGGTGTGTGACAGAAGATGCTTAGGTTTTAGTCTTCCAGCCCTTCTCTGATGTACTTTGCCTCTGTCTGTCCCTCCCACACACTCTCTGGTGGATGTGGAGATGTACACCTGCTGAGCAGCAGCTTGTGTTTTGTAAGTGATGGTCATGATCAGGTGATGGCCTCTGCACCTATTGCAGTCCTCCTCTAGCTGATTGCATGTGGAACGACTGTGGTGACATTCCCATAGCCAATTGCATGGAAACACAGTACAATATCAAGGAACATTGTGTTGGTGTTTGCCCATGACAGTCGCTGTGAGTGGAACCTGGATCTGGTGTTTGGTAAAGAGCATCACAGATGAAATCTGGATATTCCTCAAACAACATACACAGTGGAAAATGGCCTAAAGACAGGAGGGTGATGTGCCAGACATGACTACAGCATGTAAGTGTATCTATGCTTCATTCAGACTACTGCCAATTTAACAGGTTGTGTGTGGTAATGGCTAGTCTGCATGTTTTAATAACTGACAAGACAGTGCTCTGTTTGTAAGGAAACCCCCCATCTATAGGGTCATCTGTGGACTGGTCAGTGTGTGGAACCATTTGTTTCTTGTGTTACTCACAGAACACACATCTGTGAACTGCAGAAGCATAGTGTGAGGACTGAAGTCAGTAAACGGTGACAGTGATGAGAGTTACTGCCATCGCATCCCTGATTGGACATACGTCACATGAAATAGTGATATGACAGTCACTGTCTGAGGTTATCACAGTGACATGCCAATAATGGGCCACTGTTCATAGCTGCAGTCACAAGTCATCTACGCTTTGGACAGATGTCATGCAGTATATATGCATGTGTTGTGCTCCCTCTGCAAATGTATGACATCTGTTGTCTTGGGTTGATGGTAATATCTATTCATGCTGTTATACGTAATCCTGAATG
Source organism: Protopterus annectens (assembly GCF_019279795.1). Lineage (NCBI taxonomy): Eukaryota > Metazoa > Chordata > Ceratodontiformes > Protopteridae > Protopterus > Protopterus annectens. The sequence continues at coordinate 1,302,928,038 of NC_056745.1, read as the reverse complement.
CTGTTGACTATTGCTAAGCCTTATCTGTGCTAAAACTGCAACACCATAGGCTGTATGGGATTGGAGGTCCTGGCGGAACCACCTGTCCCACTTCAGCTGGCCATGGCACTGGGCACCAGCATGTCTAGGGCCCAGCCTTGGACCTCCACCTCTGTTGGCTCTGCACCACCTTTGGGTGGAACCGCCACTGAGGATGGGGCTTGCCCCCCCCCCGGGAGCAGGTCCAGACAGGAATTTGTCAGCCATCGTACAGTCCAGGCCGTGGTGCATAAGGAGCTCAGTAAGTGGTTTCAGGGCCAGTTACACCAGCTCAAGGGCAAAGTGGCACATTTAGAGGGTGAGCCTGCCCCTCCTAGACAGCCCCCAGCACAGCCACCTTTGGGGCTGTGAAGGTGCAGTGGTGGCTGCCCATGGGTGAGAACTTCCGTCCCACTGTTTCCATTTGGGGCTCATGGGCTTGTGACTGCCAAACACCCCTCCCTGTCCAAGGTGTTTCCCCACAACATGTGTCATATACCGCCCCTGTATGCTGTCTTGTCTGTCATCCTACCCAACCTATCCTCCACGAGCATACCTACTCTCCTTCCCCAACATCCCACTCTCACCTTACAAAAACAAAAACAAAAGACCAATCTGTTCCCAGAACAACTTTTGCCCCATACATAGCTGTCCATTTCACACACGTGTCCACTGGACACATGTAACCTTTTTAATTTCCATCACAACATACTACTGTTGTCCTCACCCCTCTCTCAGGCACACGATCCTGGTATGCACATGACTCCTAAAGGTTCCAGGTACATGTGATGCAGATGACCACAGTGTACACACGACACTACCAGTCCCTCTATGGTTACCCCATTTAACTTTTTAATGATGATGATGTTGCACACAGCACCATGCAAGAGTACTGTTCTCACATAATGACTGGACAGGAATTGTTTTGTTAATGTAAATAAAATGCTCAAAGTAATGTATTTGGGCAATGTACAAATGTTTGCATGCATTAATGACACATGTCTGTCTGAGGTAGTCTTGATATTACACAGGACAATACCACTACATAATACAGGAGTTGCTGGTGTTTTCCTTTTCATCGTTTTTTAATGCTTCATTGTCACATGGTATGTTCTTAATATATCTATATATATATATATATATATATATATATATATATATATATATATATGGACATAAACACACACACACACACACATACATCTACATAATGAAATACTTTTCCTATACTGTTGAATGACTGTGCTGGATGATATGTTTGTGATAACATCCAACATCTGCATATCTGTGATGGCTTAGTGGTAAATCACATTGGCTGTGGTGTGCAGGGTCCTGGTTTTGAGCCTTGCAGAGGCTGTTTATTTTGTTGCTGGGCAGAACAAGGGACGTTGGATATGGAATGATTAAGGCACTTTTAAGCAGTTGTGAGTGGGTGTGCATGGTTTTGCATGACGGTAAGCAGTGTTTACTTTTGGTGACATTTACTTACACTCAGTCACCATCTTGATTGCTTAACCTGTGTAGGCAGTGTTTACCCCCATGCATACAGGCTGAAACCCGCTCACTGCTGCTTAAAAGTGTTTACTCCCACTTACCCCCGCGCTAATTTATTTAAAAGAAACGAAAAAAGGGATGATAGGAAAGTGTTGAAAAAGGGGCACAAAGGGGGAAAGACAGTAGACAAGGTAGCTAGGGATGTGGAGGAAGGGTGTAGGGAAGGTCCATAGCTGTCCATTTCTTCTACAGCAATGGCTGTGCATATGCAATAAATTTGGCGGTACATTTGGACACTCACAACCCTGAGGGAGAGGTGAGGACAACAATAGTATGTTGTGATGCCAATTAGAAATGTTTACATGTGTCCATTGGACACGTGTGCGAAATGGACAGCTATGTATGGGGCGTGCTTTTTTTGCAGGAACAGATTGCCCTTTTTTTCTTTTATGTTTAGGTGAGGGTGGGATGTTGGGGAAGGAGAGTAGGTATGATCAGGGAGGATAGGTTTGGTAGGATGACAGACAAGACAAACAAGACGCGTACAGGGGTGGTATATGACATATGTGGGGGGGACACCTTGGACGGGGAGGGGTGTTTGGAAGTCGCAAGCCCATGAGCCCACAAATGGATACAGTGGGTCTGAGGTCCCCACCCATGGGCAGTTACCACTGCACCTTCACAGCTCAGAAGGTGGCTGTGCTGAGGGCTGTGTAGGAGGGGCAGGTTCACCCTCTAGTTGCACCACTCGGCCCTCAAGCTGGCATAGGCGGTCTCAAATCTCCCTGTCGAGCTCCCTACGCACCACAGCCTGGACCGTACCATGGGTGACAGGTTCCTGTCTGCTCCCACTCCCAGGGGGGGGGGGGCTGAGCCCCATCCCCTGCAGCGGTTCCACCCAAAAGTGGTGCAGGGCCAAGGGATGAGAAGGTCCCAGGCTGGGCCCTAGATGTGCTGGTGCCCAGTGCCATGGCCAGCTGAGGTGGGACGGGTGGGTCTGCTGGGACCGGCCTTCCCATATGAGCTATGTTGTAGCATGTTTAAGGCAGATATGGGTTAGTAAAAGTCAACAGCATTCACGATTAGTTATAACATCATGCATAGGTATTCCCATTACCCAGGGCACCAGATATAAAATAGTTGCAGAGCAGGCAGAACACATGCATATATGGGAAACAGTGGCCATTACAACAACATGCAGGTTTCATTGATGGCAACAGGCCACCAATATGGGAGTATTTTAACATGGCACATGCATAGAAACAGATGTGAATATTTATAAACCAATAGGACATATGTCGCAACAAAGTTTAGGAGTGTAGACATACCAAATGAGTTGTGTAAATCGGGTATTTCTGCACATATGGTAGGGGTGAGAGAGAGAGAGTTCAATTAACAACTAATAAATCCTTGTAGTTTTCACAACATTCATAGTCACTGCAGTGGTCTGTCCCTTACATGTATTATTACACTACCCAATGGTGTTATATTGTACAATGTTATGTTTGTAGATTAGTATGTATGGGACCTATGTCTTACGTACAGGCTTGACAAGATGCAGGTGTTAATGCAACATGTTTTGAGACTGCTGTCATACACTTTGAGTGAGATGCTGGGATGACAGGTATGTTTGCATGTACATTCTCTGAATATGTACAAGTCTGACTATCAGTTATATGTCATTAACAGCTGCCTACATTTCTTGGATCATCACACTAATTTGTCAGGGGAACAGGGCAAAAGGCAGGTGATGTGGGCCATTTATCAGGACATACTGGGCAGATTGGAACAGTTGAGGGGTATGAATATGTATACCACTTTCTATATGAGCATTCTGGCAAAATCTGTACAGTTGTTAAGTTTATATATTTATACAGCTTTCTCATCATCCAAAGTTAAGTCTCTCTGAACACAGTTGTGTGGAATGATTATGCATACAACTTACTAGCGATCCTGGGATCCAAAGCCCTGCTGTGTGTGACAAAAGCATTACAGTTAAGATCATTGTACACTATGCTATCAGGCAATTGTTGTGAGGCTTTGCAATGTATTTTGTCTAATATGACTGACCTGTTTGTATTTCCAACATTGTTATACAGCACTTCATAGACATTTTATCTGCATACCACAGTGTGGGTAACACTGCTTAATACAACAGTACTATTTAATAACTGCAACAGTACAACAACATATGACTGCAGAGTAAACAGAAGCAATGCAGGGGTTACACCTTTATTTGCAGCATATTACACAATTCTGTATACTGGTACAATACTTTCTGAGGCTCTTACATTTATTTGTTATGACAGTACATGCAGGCTATTTACTAACCTGCCTCACGACGCATCCTTTGCAGCCTAGAATCATAGGCTTGCTGGTTTGCAGCACACTCATCTGCAGCTGTCAGAGAAGTACAGTGATATTTAGCCATACCTATCCATAGTATACACAAGCTAGGCAATTATTAACTACATAGTGGAAGGCGTACTTACTCAGTTCTGGGGCATTCTGCATCTGCCTTGCTTCCTGGATCCACTGTTCCAGGACATCCCCCCTCCGCTGCTTCAGGTCTGCATGGTGGTGCCTGACCTGCTCACCAGTCCGGGGGATACCTGTGGCACTAGTGAGGTCATGGGTGAGACTCTCCCAGGCCTCCGTTTTGTACTATGAGCCCTGGTACTGGCCCTGCAGTAGTTTCCTGTCATGGTGCTTTACCAGGAGCCATACCATGAATTTGGACTCCTGGATGCCCCAGCACTGCACTCTAAAGCGAGTGCCTTCTCCCACTCCAGCCATTCTGCCAAAAGGGGATGCTACAACCAGTTATGAGCCATATTCCTGCCTCTTCGGTTTAAGTAGGGCCGGATTCCCGCACTTTTCCATAATTGGTCGTTTTCGAAAAGGCTAAGTTATGGGCACACCTGCTTACTTCAGGTTGGCACTGCTTAAAGAGGTGTACCTGTGCGCATATTGTATTGGCTTCCCTACACATTGCTTACAATTACTTAGTTGGACTATGCTGCGGTTAGCATTGCTTATTGGTTATCTAGCATTATATTTGCCTTTTGTCAATAATGTCTTATTCATTACAGGTTATATATGTGTCTGGTATCCGTGATTCATGTGTACATACACTGTATGGGGTCCTGGGGACTTCAAAACTTTATTACAGTGACACCTCAACTCTATGTTTACTGCAGTACTCCAATTCACATATTTATGGTCTGTGGCGGGTTATAGAACATTACACTGTACATAGATTCAGTTCACATGTTTGATTTGATTTCCCTGTGGTGAAGATTAGTTTGCTGATACCTCCTTTACATGTATTGCTATCATGGTGTAGTGGTTAACTACTGTGACTGTAATGTACAGGGTCCTGAGTTCTAGCCTTGTAGAGGCTGCTTATTTTGTTGCTGGCCAGAACAAGGGCCATTGGATACAGAGTGATTAAACCACTTTTAAGCAGTTGTGAGTGAGTGTGTGCGTGTTTGCGCGATGGTAGGCTGTGCTATCTTCCAATTACAGTTTCTTTAATTCAGTTAGCTTCTACTATGCTTAATGTGTGTGGGCACTGCTTACACCCGCGCAAATGCACTTAGACTTGCTTACTGGTACTTATATATGTTTACTACTGCTTATTTGTGCTTACACCTGCTTACTGGTGCCTTATTCATTATGACACTACCACTTTGATTGAATGACATTAGTTAAACATTTCATGCAGTACTCCAGTTCACATTTACATGTTATTATGTAGGTTATACAGCAAAAAGATGTATAAATATGTTCATACACACATTCAACATGGAAAATTATATTTGTTATAGTGGGACATGAACCGTGAATGCCTGTTTGTTAGGCGGATGCTCTAACCACTACACTATTGACGTTTATGTTGATTTTGCATGTTTTTTTCTGTTTGGATGATTTTGATTTGTAAGTTACGCTAAGCAGAGGGCAGCGACACGCAAAAACGCTGCGCTTCGCTTACACTTTCAATAATGAAGCAATACAAATGTAAAATAGGGACATGGGGAATATAATTGTAATAGTTCTAGGGATGGGGCTCAACATTCCACTACATGCTTGTGTGTTTACTACTCTGATTTTATTTCAGTGTTCGTGGACACTCTTGTTTGCTTAGCATACATTTCAGTATCCACGGACAATGAATTAATTGCTTACTATTAGAGGCGGGCTCTAATAGTAAGCATTGTAGGTTGTGCAACTGTGGGGGCATGTTTAAGCCTCCGTAGAGCACTTAAACATGCCCCCTGCACTTGCACACGTTTCCTGTGCACGTCGAGGGTGCGGCAGTGCACCATCATAAATATTCATATGGTGCTGCTGCACCATCTGTAAGGAGGATGCTCGGCGCAAGGCTAAAACCATCCTTGTGCCGAGCTTCATGAATCCCAGGGTATATCTGATAAATGGTTTGTCTTGGAGAGAAGCAAAAGCATACCGTAGTATATACCAACCACAGGTGATATGTATCAAAATACAAGATACAGAGTCAATTGCTGTGAGAGACAGTACTCAAGAGTACAAACCAGGACTATAATCATATCACGGTGCAATCAGTAAATAAACACTTTCTGTAACATTAAGAAAAAGATCACAGTACTCATAAGCTGACAGGCGTACAGGTGCACACAGTCAAGCACTAGAACTATGTAGCCATGTTTAAATTACCTCTCCTGAGCTGTTTATTTAACAGAAGGTAAGACTTAGCATGCAAAACAGTGTATGCAGAGAAGTAAGCAACGTTGTTTCACCTCTTCATTCTACATGTTAACATAGTACAGGTTCTGAAATCATGTTTCAAAACATTACTGGAAGCTAATTATCCTGTAGAATTTAAAAAAATTTAAACATTGTTTCATATGTACAAAGAATAAGAACAGATTTGCTTAAAATTGCTTTCTGGGCTGTAATGAGAGTAAGGAATTACAATACGATATGCAGTCTAACAAGATTTGCATATAAACTGTACATTTTTAAAGTCACAGCTGTTGCAGCTGTTGGCCTCAAATTATTGTTTATGTATCATGTATGTTGTAAAATGATATGTGCAGATACACGTTCAGGTAAGTAGAACCCACATGACAGTTCTGTTTTTTTTTTTTTTTTTGTTTAACCTTACTTTCTCTAAACCATAACAACTGCAGGGTATAAACAATGAAATGGGATCTGCAATATGAAGGATGACATTCCAGGCAGCATATAGTATTGCAGCGTTTTTTTTTCAAAGTGCAAAAGGGTATGTGAGTGAATGTGGGCATGAAGTGTGGATGTGTGCGTGTGTCTGTCTGTCTGCCTCACTGCTGATTTCATGAAACGATTAGGTCATGTCCACATTTCTGTGTATTTTATTTGTTCAGTCCCTTACCTTAACTTAGAATTTTTATCTGTCTGCATGTACAGTAGCAACCAAATTCAAACCCTGATCCATGCCTTAGTTGCAAGAACTATATAGAGCTCAAAAGGCAGATATCTGAGATTCTCACATGAGGCTTCCATTGGAAGGATAAAGTTTGCAAATCATCCAGTTTTGGTTACAAAATCAGAAAAAAAGTATTTAGCTAGAACAATTACTCTGCAAAACTAAAAGACAAAACATAGACAGCTAATTATCTGGAAAAAAACAAAGTTAATACGTAACTTAAGATTTAGTCTATGACACTAACTGCATAAAAATACTGTACTAGAGTTCTTCTACTCTCCCTTTTCAAATTGTAAAAACACAGTCTCGTGTCAGCTGACAAAGATGAAAGACAGCTCACCAGTGAAAAGAAGTCATCTATGCTTCCTTTCCTTAAAAGTGTTTAAAAGTGTTACTATAATGTGATATGTTTAGACAGTTGCGTGAAAAAGCTTGTATTTTTCTTACACAAATGCAATAATTCAGACAATTATTAATTAATTGTGTCAGTCAGTCACAATAATTTGTGTCACATGCACACTACTGATGAGCTCAACCTGTTTGCACAGATATCACCACCCTCCCCCACATACCCTGACTCCTAGCACCCATCCCATGTTTCCTTTCCATCATTTCTCTATTTTTTCCTAAACCAGGTATGATCATAGGCATAAGTTTTTCTTTCCAGGAAATAGCCAGAAGCACCTTCTTCTTATTATTTGATTTGCTTAGAGTCCCATAGCATGCCCGAAGAAGCTGAAGGAATCAAACCCAAGACTGCAAGATAAACTCCTTAGCAGCATATACAGTCTTTAGCCATCTATGCAAACTGCCAGCTTTTCTCACTCCTTCTGACCTTTCCTAGGTTCCCTGAGAGTCTTGTTGTATACCAGGTCTACTGGTGTGGTTTTCCAGGTCTCATTTCTTTTTTGAATAAATATCTCCTCCTGGATTATACTGTGGCCCCTAGGTAAGTCTATTTTCGTCTTAAGTATCAGTAGCTCATGTCTCTTCTAGGTCACTGACAATTACTTGCTTGTGTATGGAGTCATTAAGTGTCTCCATTTCTTTTCCACAGGTAGATTGCAAATCTTGTAGGTGTGACGGGGAAGAAAGAAGTAATTGGGAACATATTTTTGAAGTGTAATAATGAGTTGGCAGATTTTAAAAATTCCCTGCAGACTACTCTGTCAGAAATAGTGGGCAAGCAAATTCATGTAACTATGGAAATAATTTTTTGAGACTGCAATACAGGATCTGAATGGCCTAGACATGGTAAGGTCTTGCTGAGTTTAACTTTGGTGGCTGCCAAAAAGCAATGACTAGAAAATGGAAATCAAAGTCTAAACCAACCATACCGGAAGAAGTGAATACAGTAACAGAGATAAAGGACTGAAAGTGGGAATCTTTAAAAAGGACATGAGCAAATTACATAGAAAAAATGGGAATTGTGGGAACAGCACATGCAGAACAATGTTTTGGAGGAGGAATAAAGTTTAAGGGAAGGCAGGAACTGAATGAGCTATATAATGTTTAATTCAGAATGACGGTATAGCTGTATAGAAGATTACATGTGATATATAATGCTTGCAACTGAAAATATGGCAATATGGTTTGTTTTCGTTTATATAACTGTATGATTGCATATGTCATCAGTAATAATTCAATAAAGATGTTTTTGATTAAAAAAGGTCTCTCCATCTCTGTCTCTCGTGTCTCTACTGCCTTCCAAATTGAATAAATCCAAATATTTCAGTCTGTGCATTAATTATGGGAATTCCAAGTTAATTGCCATGCATGGGACTTTTGTCTGCATCACTTTTTTACTGTAAGGTTTTGAAATACATCTGTGTGCTTGTGCATTGTGTGTGTGTGTGTGTGTGTGTGTGTGTGTGTGTGTGTGTGTGTGTGTGTGTGTGTGTGTGTGTGTGTGTGTGTTTGTACACTCACATTTGCATGTGCATGTGTGCCTGTCAGTCTGAGCCTGTGTGTGCTTTTGAGTAGTTGCAGAAGTTACTAAAGACTCCCTGGAAAAATGTAAGTCTCCTTATCTTTTAACTAATAAAAAATATTTCATTTTTATCTTTGAATACCTGTAAGGGTATGAGGAGGAGTTAAAATCTGTTTGATTTATGTTTAACCTATGGCTACTTGTTAAGCCAAAATACTCAATATAACAGGGTTCAGAATAGTACTGTTAATAAAATACATGTAGTTGGTACATAAACTGTGTTGTTTCAACATAAAGAATATGAATTTTGCATCGCAGATATCAGGGCTGCCCTAGCAACCATGGGGCCTAGTTTGGACAATTATGGTGGGCCCCCCTGGCTAACTGTACCACCTACACTTACCTCATTCCATCCTATGGCATTGTGGACTTAAGATTGTTTCAAATCAGATATCAGGAATGCATGCTGTTATTATGTATTAAAAACAAAATAATATCTTTACTGTCTTATATGTGGCTTGGGAGTGCCTTCTGTGTGGAGTCTGCATGTCCTCCCCGTGGTTGGGTAGCGTTCAAAAGACATGCGTGCGTAAATGGGCATGCCTTCATTGAAGGTTGGGCATCGAGCTGGCACCTCGGCATTTCGTAAAAATCTACTGCCAATCATTAGCGGACCCCTTACCGGGAAAAAGCCGAAAGACAAACAAAACTGTCTTATATTAAAAACACACAGACACACACACACACACACACACACACACACACACACACACACACACACACGCAACACTAAACAGACCAATACTCGGGAGTAAGCTGAACTGAAACATGAAATCTGGTAAAATCTTCTGATTCATCACAGTCCCCAACTCTTGTTTACATATCCAATGTGCTGGGATGCCAGCAAGTCCAGACAATTGTGTGAGTGGAGAATAGACTTGGCATTATTTGGATACAGGAGGCCGAAAAGAACAAGGAAATTTTATATTCAGTTATACATTCTCACATCGTAGTACCCCCTTCTCCTTCATGGGTTTACAACCACCTCCTTGTCCTGTTCTGAACTGTTGAAGAACATTGTCCAGTTAATTCTCATACCTTGTTGTACTCATAAAACTGTTGAGCTTTCGTCATAATTAACAATAATAGTAATAATAATCATCATCTCAGATAGCATTACTTGTATACTTCCACGCTTATGACTATCTCTGAAAGCTATTTTAATTTTCTTATTTACTAAACCAGGTAGGTAAACTGATATTTGCAGATTACTTCCAGTCATATGTCAGGCTGCAAGATCAACAATAAAGATTACATGGAGAGGAATTTTATGGTTGCCACTAAGCAGTATATTTTATCAGGAAGGAAGAAATCATAATGCCCTAATGAAGCCCAGATGGGTATAGAGAGACCATGCAAAACACACAATTAGCTCAGTTTCTGCAAAACACTTTCTTCCCAATTCAGCCTGTTTTATTCCTTAATGTTTCTGTTTGCCAGCCCCCCCACCCCCACTCCACTCAATGTACATACTCTGTGTTTTAACTCCCCTTGGATTATTTTGCTGCTGTCTACATCTGCAGCAAGTGTTTCTCTGAGATACTGTTGAACTGGTAACATTTTGTCATATGTCTTGGTGATTATAAGTTATTTCACATCACAGTATCTGTTCATTTTTATTTTTGTTTGTGTTTACTAGTTGTTGTTTTCATACTGCCTGAGGTTGACTATTCCACAGTCAGCAAGGGAAGTAAAACAAAACACAGTACCTCTATCCAACTTCTATTAAACATGGTCTTACTTAGGTTCATAGGTTGGTACTAGGCTATCGGCCCAAGGGCCTATACAAGCCTAGCCATAACAATTCCCTGGCTATTTCTTCCCACACTATTTACTTCCCTGGACCCTTGTCTAGCAGGGCAACTGACGTGATCCCTGGGGTGAATTTCCTTTCTCCCATCCAGTCATCAAGGTTCCTTTTGAAGAGGGCCAAAGAGGTGTTCTGCTTGACATGTAGGGGCAGTCTATTGCTTCTGCAACCATAACTAGAGTGATACACAAAATCAGAAAGTTAATCTGACCTCAGTTATGGGTTGAAAGCTCTGTTGATTTCTCAGCCATGAACTATCAAGGCAGAATGAGCAGCTAACAATGTAAGTCATACAAGTGTCACAAAACTACAGTATTAATAATGGTGTACTAGCCACAAATGTAATGAGTGACAGGAAATGTAGTCTGCTTCACTGAAGAGACTCATAGCTGCTGCAGAAGCAAGACTGCAGCTAGGAAAATGCCTTGCACTTTGCTGCATTAACTTTAGGCAAGTTTTGTGGATCACATAAGACATGATAATCCTGCCACAGCCCAGTAGTGGGCCCCCTGTGGGAGCAGGTCTAATAGTCTGAAGACCGGCCCTGGTAGATAAATTATAAAAGGAAACTTACTGTGGCCCCTGCTGGTCAATACCTATAAGCTAAGAATAAAACAAAAGTTTAAATCAGTAGCTTTAAAACATGTCATATGAATTACTAACAATAACACAAACATAAATGGAGTATATTGCTGCATTACAACAATTACTGTCAGAGGTTAAGCATCTGTTATATTAAAACAGCTGACTTATAAATAGGTACTGAAGTTACAGCTCAAGCTTTCTAAATAAAATACTGAAAGTGTCTAACGACACAATAGTTATGCTGTAACTGATACATAATTATTGATAGTTTTCTGCATCATTACCTCATGCTATGTTATTCAAAGGGATCTGTGGTCTTCAAGCTGACTATCCAACCAAGATACTACAATTCAGTGCAAATGGTTTATAACATACTTCTAATGTAAAATATACATATTCTACTTAATGTACATTCTGCGTACAGTAAAACGTATTGTTTCTCAGATTATCATATCTCTCACCACTGTAAATCTGCTTAAGTGGGGAGTGTACTATGGAAATAAAGAAGAATATGCTAAAACTGACACTTTTGGAAAGTACTTTTCTTACCATGTACCCAAAATGTCAGGTGTTACAGGCAAGAGAGGAAACCCAGATCTGATTTATCCGATTTTTTGTTACTAAGAAACTGTCCTGACAGAAACCAGAAATAGATATTTTGTACTAAGTTGTTCTGCATAGCAAAACATAGTATCAGCAGGACGTGACCACTGAAGACAAGGACATTATCATGGATGAGCTCTGTGGAACATAATTTCTTTATCCATTTGTCACTGGATCGTAATAAAACAAACGAACTAAATAGACTGGCATCTTCAAAGTCAAATCATATAAATATGGTGTTGTTGCAATATATATTTATTGCTTAAAGTAAGGAATGACAATGCTTACATTTAGTTGCATCCAGCTTATGCTGCCTGTCAATCTACTGTTATTTCACATAACAAACTATTCTGTCTTTGATGGTCTTTGGTTACACTGATATCTGTACTATTACTAAAAGTAATTTAGTAAGTTATTAACTAGCCAGTCAAACTATTGTTCTTCTGAATATTATATATCATTCAACAAATATGTTTTATGACTGACTAATTTACCAAATGTGTCATTTCAGATTCTGTATGTTATTAATTCTTTTTTGTTTGCTTGTTTATATCAAAGTTATCAGATGGCCCATTAATATCCTGTTAGTTGGTTAACTGTTTTTTGATCTAAGAAAGTATTTACTTAAGTAGTTGCCTGTATTTTATTTATAACTATGTCTCAGTGCATCTAATTAAATTTATGTCAATAAAATAAGTGTTGAGTATTTGTCTGTTAACTGGTAAAGTCGAACATCAGTGTAACACATTTGTTAGGTAGTTATTTAGGGTATGCTAAGTCAGGAATTGTAAATGTCACCTATTTAACACTGTCACAGAATATCTGGGGTCCTTTTCACTCCAATACTCCTCAAATGATATAATATCCTTCTTCAAGATTATCCCTCAGAGCCAGACAGTTGGCAAACCTGCAAAGCTTAAGTGTTGTTGATAACCTGAAATCAGGTACAAGCCCAAACTGTTTAAGTGATAGCCAGAGAGAACAAAGACATTCCCCCAGATTTACGAAGCCCTTTATAGCGTGCAGGATTAGTTTAAGAGCTATTTTCGGCAATATGGCTGACATGCGATCCAGTAACGCTCTCCCGGGAAGTACACGTGAGCTCTTAGGCTAATCCTGCATAGACCGAGCTCCTGTATGCAAATTACTCTCATTTGCAGGTGAAAACCATGCAAATGAGGGTAACATGCGATCCAGGAAGCTGGCAGCCATCCGTGCAGGATGAGTGCAGTGTGCAGAAATGTATTCAGTTAGTAACCGAGTACAGTACAGCAATCTACAAAACAGAGCTATGACAGCTCCGAATAAAGGCTGCAAAGCATTGAGGAAGCATGCCAATGTCCAAGTAGAAGGCCACTGGCATTACAAAATGTAAAAGAAAAAAATAAACAATGTTTAATTTTATCTTCGCCGATCTCAGCTGGTTAAGTATAGGGCAGCGACGCGCAAACAGGATCGGGGGGAAATCAATAAAATAAATCTAAAATAAGCATTCTAACTAACATTAGTATTCTGCCATGCAAGTCAATGGCAGTCAGAAGACAACCTGGCCAGTGTGTAATGGTTGCTAAGGGGGGATGCTCAGTGTGGGACATGTAACTATGCATTAGTAGGCAATCCTATGCAAATGAGGGAAGGGTTAGTGAATCCCAGATTTTCCCAGGGTGTAAGGCAGGTCCAAAGAGTGTAAGAGTATAAATAGCTGGGTGCAAGACTAGGATATAGGTGACATCATGGGGGGGTGTCAGGCATACTGTAAGGGGATTGGAGACCTGTGGCTCGGGATTGCTCCTAGTGTAGCACATCTAAGCTAGGGGTGTGTCTAAACCTGCCTAGCACTCTTTACAATGTGTAAGCAGGTGTGCGCACCATGCAACAGGTTGCACAGGAAGAAAAAGGAAGTTAAACCAGGAAAAAGCAGCTCCATGCACATTTGAGCACTCCATTCACGCGGTGCACACACGGGCATAAACAGGGAGGCAATGGGAAGGGAAAACAGCAGTAGGAAGGTAATCAAGGAGACCTAGTTGAGCTGCCAGGTGAAACGTATCAGAATCAGCTAATCACACAGGAAGCAGACCACCCAGCCCAGAACACCACTATAAACCAAGCAAACACCTATCCCCCTGTTTTTTCCACACTCTACACCATTGGTGTATACAAACAGGGACATTTTAAAACTAAACCTACAAAATGAGAAGGGCTGCAGCAGGCAACATAGAACAAAATGTGCAAGAGGCTGAGGGTGGTGAGGATGTCAATGCTGCCAAACAACCCACAGTGAGGAAACAGAGAAGAGTGTACAGACCCAGGGTAACCTACCAGGGGCTACATGAGCTGGAGATAGTGGAGTGCTATAGGGTGGACAGAGACCTCCTACAGCAAATCGTTGAGCTGTGCAGGCCACACTTAACACACCACACTGACCGAGGGGAACCCATCCTACTGGATACCAAGGTATGTGTAGACCTAGGTATACTAGCCACAGGTACCTCCCAAACTACAACTGGGGATAACATGGGCATCTCACAGGCATCAGCATCCAGGGTATTCCACCAATTCCTGGATGCCATGTTAGCACATGCCAGTGAGCACATATATTTCCTCAACACACGTGAGGTGTTAACCTGCAATATGCGTCTCTTCCACCAAATAGCTATCTACCCTGGGGTAGTGGGTGCTATAGACTGCACGCACTTATGCATCAAAGCACCACCCGGTGAGCAGGGTAGGGCCTACATCAACCGCAGGGGCATCCCCTCCATCAACTGTCAGGTTGCATGTGATGCCCAGGGCATTATACTGAATGTGTGTGTGCTGGCTGCCCTGGAAGCTATGATGATTCACACATATGGTGACTGACACAGCTGTACCACAGATTTGCCGATGTGGACATCCCCTACGGTCACTTAGTGGGGGATGCTGGGTACCCACTGGAGCCTTGGCTGATGACACCCATCAGAAATGCACACACACCTGAACAACAATGCCATAATGATGCACATGCACAGGCCCGACATATAATAGAGCATGTGTTTGGAACGCTCAGGTCACAGTTCCAGTGTCTGGACACATCTGGTGGAGCCCTGCAGTATTCAATAGCTACATGTACCCAAATAATGATGGTATGTGCTATGCTACACAATATGATCCTGCAGAAACAGCTGCAGCAGAAACAGCATGGGGAAGGGCCACACAGCCCCCCACCAATGCCAAGGCCTGTGCAGGTACAGAGTGAGTTGGTGGAAGAACAACCTGAGCCTGCTCCAGTAGGCAGAAGGGGGCATGCCCAGTATGCCCTGACCTTGGCAAAGAGGCAACACATAGCATATGCACTGACACAGTAGGGCCCCAGGGAATGACACCTCTCTCTGACTCGCACAGACAGTAAAAGGGATGCCAAACATGACACTACCTGTGCCTAACCATGTATAGGGAGTGTACTATGTGCCTCTGACATAGGCAGCCCTCCAGCATCATCCACAAGTCCGGCACACCCTCAAGGTAAGTCAATCAACCTACCAATTGTCAAATGGAGTAGAATGTGTTTTTACCTGTAGCTATGGTATGGATGTGAACATGCAAGGGAATTGGGTGGCCGGATGTCAAGGCAGCAGAGAGTAGACATCCATAGTGGTAGCATGAGATCTGTAACACATACTGGAGTCACCACAGAAGCCAGTACTACACAGGGTGACAAAATGCACTGCAGGAAATGGCCTGAGCGACAGGGGTGTCCATAAGAGCCACACATACCAGTCAAGAAGGATCACATACCCAGCAACAGTCTCAGCCAGCAGGACAGGGGAAGACAAACACAAACAAATCCTGTACTATGGCTTCCAAATGTGCCCTATGGTTAACCCCACCCCAGGCCTACACAGACAGACCACAGCAGGCCAGGCAGTCACATGTACATTATGAAGGCTAGAATGTCAGACACTAATATGTAGATAAACAAAGCTAGGATCTGTACTACACTGGTAAACCCTAGCCAGCAGGAAAGGTAAGACTACAGACTGAAATGAAGTACCTGACTTACCAGTACACTCCTAGCAAATGTGTACAAGTGTCAGGTGCGCCCCCCCCCCCCCATCCAACGTACACATAGAGTAACAGTCAGGTGTGTCCTCCCCCCAGTCCTGTGTAGAACAGTAGAAACAGTCAGGTGCCCCCCCCCCCGCTATGCAGAAATGTAGCAACAGTCAATGGCAAATGACTGATGGATACCCTGCAGACACAGCATGCTACCTGTTGGTGTACAACAAAAGGTCAGCACCGCAGTACAAACAACCTGGACATGATCCACACATGCAACACAGATGGCCACACTGGGCATGCTCACACACTTAGAGGAATGAAGGCAATGTCAGTCAACAACATACTGAGAGGTCATACTGGGCATGCTCACACACTTAAACACATGAAGGCCATGTCTGCAAACACCAGTGGACCAGACATATCTGGAAGTTGCAGTTCTCAGTGTGAACCACTCCTGCCCTGCAGACACAGTGGATGGGAATGCAGGCAAATATGTAAGGACAACACACTATAATAAGCCACAGACACACGGGCATAGATGTGAGGAAGAGAGTGACTGTGACAAGGAGCCATGCGGACCTGTCCCAACTGGCACACAGCCTAAGGGCCCCCAACACATGAAGTGCGGATGTAACCCACTGCAGATACTAGCCACCAGTACATGTCAGCATGACAGACTATGTGGTGTACGTGCCAGCTGTGCAACAAGACTGTACAAGGAAGCAGCCATCTAGTAGCTGTATACACGCACCTGTGACATATGACCCCATGTATGCCCGCATGTGGCATGTCAACCCCCACATGAATGGAGTATGACCCATGCATACACTGCCCTCCCCATAGCAGTAGTATGACAAGCCTGCTGAGGTCATCCAATGTGAATTACACCTTTGGGAGAGCTATAGCTCGGTAAAGTGCATGGCGTGTCCCATAACTGCATACTGCTATAGTGACAGAGTAGTTAGGTAGTAGTACTAACCCCAGACCTGTCAATTTGTGTGTGTGCATGTGTGCCTCTGACTGTGTAGACTGAAATACTTGTTAGGCTATTCACACTCCATGCAATACATATATTAAACTTTGGCAAGGCTGCTGATGTCACTCACCTAGACGTACACCTCTGGGAACATGATAGCCCAGTAATTGCTGTGGTGTGTCCTGTAACTGCATAGTGCTGTTGTGTAATAAACTAGTTAGGTAGGTGTTCGAACCCCAGCCAAGGCAACTATGTGTGTCTGACTGGGTAGAGAGCAATGCTTTTTAGGCTACCCACACTCCATACAATACAAATACACTGCTTTGCCAAGACTGCCGATGTCACTCATCTAGAAGTACACCTCTGGGAACATGATAGCCCAGTAATCACCGTGGCATGTCCTGTAACTGTGTACTGATGTAGTGTGATAATCTAGTCAGGTAGGTATTCGAACCCCAGCCGTGACAACTGTGTGTGTCTGACTGGGTAGAGAGCAATGCTTTTTAGGCTACCCACACTCCAAACAATACAAATACACTACTTTGCCAAGGCTGCTGATGTCACTCATCTAGAAGTACACCTCTGGGAACATACTAGCCCAGTAATCACTGTGGTAAGTCCTGTAACTCCGTACTGCTGTAGTGTGATAAACTAGTTAGGTAGGTGTTCAAACCCCAGCTGTAGCAACTGTGTGTGTGTGTGTGTGTGTCTGACTGGGTAGAGAGCCATGCTTTTTAGGCTACCCACACTCCATGCAATACAAATACACTACTTTGCCAAGGCTGCTGATGTCAGTCATCTAGAAGTACACCTCTGGGAACATGATAGCCCAATAATCACCGTGGCACGTTCTGTAACTGTGTACTGTTGTAGTGTGATATAGAACGACGGTAGTGCTCCATCTCCATCCATGTCAGTTCTGGATGTGATGTGTGTGTCTCAGTGTCTGTGCATGGAGCAATGCATTATAGGCTACTCACTCGCAGTACATTACAAATGCCTACTTTAGTAGTCCTGCTGTCATTAACTGTGTAATACACCTTTGAGGAAGATGAACTTTAGTAATGTCCGTAGCGCATAATATAACTACGTAGTGCTGTAGTGTAGTACACCAGCTAGGTAGGGGTTCTGCTCCCAGACATGACAGGTGTGCGTGTGTGTTTGCAACTGGTGTCCTGTGTAGAGGTGGTTGTGAGTTTGTGACACCTGCGTGCATTGTGGAGGGGTTTTGCTAATTACATTTATGGTGGCCCTACTATATATCACAATGTCAACCATATAGGGATAAGAGATGTAAATGGCTGAGAGGCTGGGATGCAAAGCCATACCCATACATGTGACATCACGGCCTGCCAATCACAGTTAGCAACCCCATTGTGCCTTCACATGTGACTCATGATGGGCATACCATGCCTGACAACATGGCCTGTATGGACAGATGACACTGACATCAGGAAATGCTGTTAGCATGTATCAATATGGGTGCAGGGTAACTCTGCTGACCAGTACCACTCCCTGCCACATGTGGACAAGACTAGCACATCTGATGATAAGTTGTGTTCACAGTATGGGCCAGACACCCCAGGTACAATTCCACATGTCACTGTACAAGCATGTGGGATGTGAGCACATCCTAGACACCATCCAAGTCATGGACTAGGGAACACATACATGGCAAGTGATGCAGAGCATTGGCCGCACATAATGGTCACCCAGGTGCCTGGAAGACGGATGCAATACCCACCTGTGCAGGCAAATGCAGAAGCTAAAGGCCTGTGCCACAATGCAGACCAATGTCATGTGGGCTGATGACAAGGTATACCCATCACCTACCCTTGTATAGCCTATTGACACTTGTGGCTACCACACACCTGTGCAGACATGCACCCATGCATGTCCGAACTGGAGCCTATGTGTACGTATGTGTGCTGTATGTTGTGTATATCCACATCCTCATGCACTACTCTCCCCAGGGCACAGTGAAGCATGCCGCCTTATGTCTGACACCCCCCTCATACTCACTGCCCATACGACCTCCATATCACTCATGTGGTGCATGTGTTTCCTGCGCATTGATGTGTTGTGGCAATCCCACTAGTGATAGGTCGCACTCCTGGCCCTGCCAAGTGTGTTAATGTGTGTGCATCCCTGTGTGAGTGTGCCTGTCCTGATGCTGGCACCTGTTCATGCAGACAGACACGTGTACGTCACCTACTGCATATCTATCATATCCTTGTAGCAGATGGCACTCACCATCACATATATGTTCTGAGTGCTCCCCACCAGACAACACATGTGGCGCATCCAATAACAGCATTGGACTGTGATAGCACTACATAGCTGTTGAGTGTATGATACCCTGTGCTGGGAGGTGTGTGACTCAAACATGCGTCAGTTTTACCCCCACCCCTACCTGATATGTATTCGCCTCTGTCTGCCTCCCCCACACCCTCTCTGGTGGATGTGGAGGCCCACACCTGCATTGATTAGGCAGCAGCATGTGTATTTAACGTGATGGTCATGATCAGCTGATGGCCTCTGCACGTATTGCAGGCCTTCCCTATCCGATTGCATGTGGAACAGGTGTGGTAACAGTCCCATAGCCAATTGCATGGAAACACACTCCACTACCTGGGAACATCCTGGTGGTGTTAGCCCTTGTCTGTCACTGTGAGCAGGAGCTAGAACTGTTGTTTTGCAAACAGCTATTTAGATGGGTTGGGGATTTACCTTCAACAACATACACTGTGGGAAGAGGGCAATAAACAGGAGGGGGATGTGCCTGAACTGCCTACGAACCGTAAGTGCTGCTATACTTCATGTGGAGTAAGGTTGGATTAACAGTGTTTGTCTGGATATGCCTGTCATACATGTCGCAGTACCTGCCATGTCAGTTCCATGTATATCAGGAATCTCCATCTGCAGGATCATCTGCAGACTGGGCAGTGTTGTGCCTTTGTGTGTTAGCCAAGATGCATCTATCCATGGAATGCAGATAGTACTGTGAGGATTGCAGTCTGTTGATGGTGAAGGCCATGACAGTTACTGACTACATATCCCTCATTAGGCATATGTTGCAACAAACCCCATTACAATGGTAGATTAATGAGGGTATAACAGCAACATGTCTATACTGGCCCTGTGTATGTGCTGTCAACCACACCTCTGTCAACCATTGTACATGTCGTGCATGAAGTAGTGCATATGTGCTGTACACCGTAAACAGTGTCAACATATGTGATAATACACCAGTGATATATCAGAGTGCTACACATGTCACATACAGTAGGGGTTACACTTAATGCCATACCCTGGAACACCTGTGGATGTTTGTACAGTACTGAGGGCTGTGTAGTGATGCTGACTGTTGACAGTGTGTGTATTGTTAATATGTACTGTGGCCTGTGTACAGACTGTGGTAGATGTCATTGTCCTAGCTCCCCTTCTATCTGTTGTTACATGCTGCCCCACTGTATGGTACCATATTACCTTACATGTGTGTAGGGCCATACACACACATGTTCCATACCACAGGCAGCCATCAGACCAGACTGTGTAGCAGCCCAGTATATGTAGAGTCATGCTGTGAGTGACACATATGAGGATGGTGTAGGACAGATAGGCCATATACTGTACTAGTATGCTAGCATACCATATGTGGCTGTGGCTGTGTTCACATTGGCTGTGGTTATGCACTGTCACACAGATGTGGCCTACCCTGTGATGTGACATGGCTGTCGAGCCTGCTATATATGCAGGTACTGTACCATGATAACCTTAGGATGTCTGTCAGTAGCCAATGGCACACACGTTATGAGCATATGTCACCTTCCACACACACCGTGTCTGTGACAACAATCCCAATGACAGTAGCAAATGTCTACTAATATACCAGCTATACATACCAGACATCCCCCTGCACTACTACATTGGGACTGTAGGGGCTTGGGTAGGGCTACACTCCATGTCCAGGACATATGGTGGGACGATATGGACATGTAAATATCCAGATAGCCATATATATATAGATATATATATATATATATATATATATATATATATATATATATATGACTACACATGTGTAGTACGTCCAATTATCACTGTCATGGCAACCACCCACTATGAATCTCAACATCATGTGGCCATATTCCCTGTACATTCCCTGTGTGAGGGACACCCCTCCTGTGTGTGGGCATCAATGTTACAGACAGCAGATAGCAATACCTCCAACAGGAGTACCTACACACTCAGGGCAGCCACATATATGTAGGAGGATCAGGACATACAGACAGACTGTGAGTAGAGTGGTGTAATGCTATGCATAGCACTGGTGATACAGGGTGTGTGTGTGTGTGTGTGTGTGTGTGTGTGTGTGTGTGTGTGTGTGTGTGTGTGTGTGTGTGTGTGTGTGTGTACATACTAGTTTACCTTGGGCTGCAGTCTGTCTGCATATTTCACTACTGTGGGCCATCCTCTAGCTGGACAGAGGTGTGCCTATCATGTGTTGTCTGTCCACCACACAGGTCCGTGTCGGATATTACATTAGCAGTGTGTGTGTTGCGTGCTAGCAGTACATGGCTATATCCATTTGTGTACCTGATGTATTCCTGCATAGGGGTATGTTGCAACACATCCTGTAACAGCAGTATGTTCCAGGGTGTGTTACTGCAATATTGCATGTATAGCCCTCCGTTCCTGCCTTTGTCCTCCACATGTATGGCAGCCCTTGTCCTGTTGTGATACGGGTATGGGTTGTTAGGTAATGGCCTATCATTCACCACTGCTAGCATTCCTACTATCATCCCAGTCATAGCATGGACACCCACAACATTTGTTGGCCAGGGACCATGCCTGTGATGGATGCATTGACATTACCACAAGTAATGAATGTCTCCCTAGGCCTTGACTACAGGGTGTAATTGGAGGCTGCTGAACTACATCTAATATTGGTGATTGGTACGTCTTGTGCAGGTGCATCTGTTGTCAAATGCTGTACAAATTGAAGGGCTTAGCCTGGACACCATAGTACGATATATATCCGCACTGTCTGCATCGACTGTTATGTGTGGGCCTTGCAGACATCACTGGTTATATACATCAACATCCATGTGCTGTCAGTAATGGCATACATTATTGTATGGTACACAAATAAAGATTGTCTGTGTATACATACCTGTGTGTCGTGTCATGTCCTTTGAACTGTGAGTGGGTGTATGTGCAATGTAAGTATCTCCTTTGTGGGGCTGGTTGCTACACCACACATGTCACAGGTACCGGTTACAGGGCTTGTGGCTGGGGATATACATTTCACCCACTACGTCCACACTACTGCTACACATGTATGGCTACTAATACCCTTTGTCTGTGTATATGTGTATGTACCCATATATCCCCTAGATCGTATATATATATATATATATATATATATATATATATATATATATATATATATATATATATATATATATATATATATATATATCTGCACATGATCGTCAATGTATGGATGTGTGTGCATATCTATACCGCTGTAATGTGTAGACATTCAACATAGTACATTCCCTACGGTACAATGGCATATCTGCATGGTATGTTACAGATATTGGCCTGACATGTACAGGTGACATGGATAACTGTTGGAGCATTGTAGCTGTGTTGTTGTGGGTCCTGCTGTCAAGCACTGCATGTGCTGGATATTGGTTTGCACAGCATATGCATTATGGCTGGGGGGGGGTTACATTGCAGTAATTACCAGGTGTCTCTCATGTGTGCCACTGCCCCCATTAACTGTGCTCATGGTCAGTTATGTCATATGGAGTGGGCCAGGAGCCTGTTCCCATGTGGAAACCATATACACACGTCTATCTGTATATATATATATATATATATATATATATATATATATATATATATTTAAATGTATATCTGCATAAGTACATATGTTATCCCCCCATATATAGAGGGAGAGAACTGGACATTGATATAGCTCTAGCTATGTATATGTATCCATATATATATATATATATATATATATATATATATATATATATATATATGTGTGTGTGTGTGTGTGTGTGTGTGTGAGTGTGTGTGCGTATGTATGTAGATATATATGGATATATATATACTGAACATATTAATCTACCTCTGTATGATTGCTGTTAAATGGTTATTTGTGAGTCATACATACACATATATACACCTATAGCTGTCTATCTCTCTACATTAACAGATGTATAGCTGTCCATATGTGCATGCATGTTTGGCCTATATGTGTGGCCTGTACCTCATTCTCTTGGCAATTGACATGGATGACCTTAGCACTGAGGTCAGTCATTCGTGCAGACACGTACATGTTTCAGACATATCATCTCCAGCGATATATGTGTTCTACCACATATAACTGTGTAACTTGCAATGTTTGAAGTGTATTAGAGCAGGATATGACAGATATCCCTATATGTACCCACATTATGGCGCACTATGTCCATGATTCATGCATTAAGAGGTTGTGTGGTGTGTTATTACTACATTCTCTGTGCTGTTGACTGATTGTGATGGATGATATGTATGTGGAATGAGTGATTATGTACATCTGTCATGGTTTAATGGTAAATTACGTAGTGTATGATGTGCAGCATCCCGAGTGTGGCCCTTCCACAGGCTATATATTGTGTTTCAGTGCAAAACACCAGCTGTCGGATACAGAGTGAGTTAAGGGCATTTGAGCGGTGGTATGCGGGTGTGTGCGTGTATGTGCAGAGCTAAGCAATGCTAAGTTCGGGTTGTATTACCTTACACACAGCTAGCATCTACTTACCTCAATCTATGTAGTCAATGCTTACCCCCACACGAATACACGTACATACACTTACAACTGCGTATCCATGTGTACAACTGCTGTTATGCGCTTACACATGCTTACTAGTGCCTTATTCAGTATGACACATGTGCATTTAAAGCAGTACTCCTGTGCAGATATAAATGTTACTTAGTAGGTTATACAGCACAATGAAGGTAACAGACGGATATCACATGGAAAATAGGATGTGCTGCAGTGGGACTCAACCCAGAAATGCGTGCGCATTAGGCGGATGCTCTGGCCACTACACTGTTGCTGTTTTGCTTCGTTTGCATATGTCTACCATAATGACATACATATGTTTCATTCCCTCAGCCCCCGAGCTCCACTTACACAGCATCCATCCATTCCTCAGTTGCTGGCCCTGCCATACTACACCTCCACACATTTCCCTCTCTGCACGTCTCGGTACACCTCCAGTATACTGTCCCCATCCAAGTGTCTGCAGCCTCCTCATCTGTTTAGTCCACGTATGTACCAGCCTTCCCCTGATCCTTCCTGCGATACTGGTGGTGACATCGATGTGACCCACAACTGTTGGTTCATCCCACCAGGGACGGACCTGTTGTTTTGTCAAGAGTAGACCTAGCTGGTCTACAGTGTTTCTCCCACTGGTAACATCTTGCCAAGGTATTGTGTAGCAGTGGTTTGCTCACACACCTGGCCAGCCTCATCTCCCAGTTTCACAGTACTGATGCCCCAGGTGTGGCATACTGTGCATGAAGCACGTTCACATGCCCCCATGGTGTGCACTGTATATCATTATTCCCTGTGGTATTATGCAGGACTACTGTTCTCACAGTATGATTGGACAGGCACTGTTCTGTGCTGCACATAGACTGCTCATAGTACTGTGGTTGTGCAATGGACACGTGTTCTGGTATTAATCTACACACTTATATACATTTCCAATACTGTTGGATGCCTGTGCTGGATGATGCGTTTGTGATCACAGCAGCTGAATGTGTATCCGCCATGGCTTAGTGGAACTCATGTCTACTACAGTGTGCAGGGTCGGGGCTTTGCAACCTAGCAGTGCAGATTATTTTGTTAATGGCCACAACAACAGCTGTTGGCTACATAGTGACTGAGGCACTGTAAAACATTTGTAGGCAGGTATGCACTTGTTTGCATGTAGCACAGCATTACTGACATCTGGTTGCAGCGTCTTGCCCTCGGTTAGCCTCTACATTGCTTCACCAGTGTGGTACTTGTATACCTGCGGCCAAACAGGCTTACACCCGCTTGCTTCCACATACACACGTGCAACGTCATGCATTATGTTCACATCTGTCAACCGGGATACTCGGACTGTATGCTTGTGCATTGTCAGCTGTGGCCCATTGACCCCAGCTACGTATCCCAAGTAATACTGGGGTGATCACATTCATAGATGGTAATAGACATAACATAGCTATGTCTCCCATTCAACATGCTTAGTTTACGTTCAACTGTCGGTATTACCCATGCTTAGGTCAGGTTTACATGTCAGGTATGACTGTTGACAAAGGTCAGTTTAAGGTGAGGTTGGATTGCTCTTTCATAGGTCAGGATAGGTTACATGCAGCTATTCGGGGTAAGTGTACATATTCCATACCTGTGTGGTACAGTAGCGGTGAATAGCTAGGGAGTAGATAGGTGGGTAGTGGGGCTGACATTGTAACTGTATAGTATAATTGGATGGGGAGCAATAAGGAAGGTATGTCAGATGTTGGGAATTGTATGCGGGGCAGGACAGGATGTGTTGGTATCACTGGTTGATGTCGTGGTATAGAGTGTGAGGTGGGGGAGGTTCACAAGGTGGTGAGCCTGTGCTGCTCCAGGTGTTCTTGTGGTGTTCCTTCATGTGTTAGTTACATGTGTCCTGTGGGACAGCTATGATACTACATGTGGGTTGGGGTTCCAGATACTGGCAATATAGTGGGGGAAGAGAGTGTCACCTACGTGCACCCGTAGACATTAAGAGGAATGGAACAGGGTCTAATAGGTACATGGTGTGCATGGGGCACAAAGGGGGGTGTTAGTAGGAGGATTATCCAGGGATGTGCACAATGGCTGCAGGGAAGGTCTACAGCTGGCCATGTTGTCTATAACAACAGCTGTGCATATGCACTGCATTTGGTGTTTGCGCTGGACACTCACACCCCTGGGTGGGGGTGGGGACTTCAATAATACCTTGCAATGGCTATTACATCGGCTTACATGCCTACAGTGGGGTGTTGCGACCATGTGTTCGTAGGTGTTGTGTAGTGGGTAATGCAACAACACATATGGTTATACCGTACTTTGCCATGTACACTGGACTGTGCTGCGGCGGAACCCATATTGGGAATGGCTGCCCGTTAGGAGTAAGCATGTCTGTCAACTGTACAGAATCCGCAGCCTATCCAGCATTTGCTTCATAATATTGGTGTGTTCCTCTTACAATCCGCACCTGTCTGGCAAATACCTGGAAACTGACACCATTAAATACAGACTAGTAATTGGGTTTACGACTCCACATCCTTCAGACCTGTCATGCTAATGCATAACCTATTATTCTATCAGCTTTCTAAGGTTGTAAGTGTAATATGTGCTTTCTGTCCCTACTTGTCACCCTAATGGTTTAGGTTCTGTCCAGTGGTTTAGCTCTTAGAGGTTGTGGGGTGTGATCGTAGACTCTGCCCAATTCACAATATTACTGACATCCCCGGGGCGGTCCAAATACAACTGCACCAGCCAACACCTGCACACCTAGGCCCATAATTGCATACCCCTAGTTCCCCCACCTGGATCTCCTCTACAGCACTCATCCTTACTGTGGGTGCAGGTGGGGGTCTAACCACACCACTACACACTGCCCACTCTCCAAGTGTCGGGACCCATGTCGTACGTTGTCTCAACCCATGGGTCATCAGGCTTGCACATCCTACTGGTCCGTGTACGTATACAGCCTGGTTGGATAAATCGTTACAGGGAATGACTCCGATTATCATTAATTTTTAGGGTGTCCCACAAAGGACATTGATGTCTTTGCTTCAAGATTAGACGTGGCAGGTCTCTCCCATGGTAGTATCCTGCTTGTGGTCTGGGAAGCGGTGGTGTGTTTACTTGTATTGTGTGTTTGTATGTGTCACCTGTATGTTTCACCTGTCTAGGTGGGGGGGTTTGATGCTACGTGTTGCATGTTTGTTGATTGGACCTCTCACCCCCATTGGCACAGCCTGTGAACATATGTAACCCTTAACTAGTGTATCATATCTATATATATATATATATATATATATATATATATATATATATATATATATATATATATATGCTGTATACTACTATTTAATATACTGTTTTCTAGTCTTGAGGAACTTTTCTCCCCGGGTCTCTGCTGTAAATGTGCCAATAGCTCAGCCAGACTTACCCGGTTAACAGATATCCTAGCTACATATATATATATATATATATATATATATATATATATATATATATATATGTTTACACACATATATACATATATATTTCTACATATCTATATACATATATATAAATATATATATTTGCATGCATACATATATATGTAGATATATACACATACCTCTACATATATACATCTACATCTGGTTATTCCGTTCCTTGCCATGTAGATTAGACTTTGCTGCAGTGGGACTTGTAGCGGGTGTGTTTGCTCGTTGGGTGATGCCTCTGCCCAATGAACACTTTTGCTTACATCCCAGGGGCTGTCTGTATAGACCCACATCAGCCAACACCTGCACACCTAGACCCATAGCTAGCTACCCATAGTTCCCCCACCCGCACCTCCTCTACAGCACCCATCCTTACTCTGGGTGCAGGTCGGGTCTGAACACACCACTACACACTGCCCACTCTCCCCTTCACAGGACCAATGTCATACGTTGTCTCGACACATGGGTCATCAGGCTTTCCCACCCTTGTATTCCGGGTATGTACACACCCCAGCCAGAATGGTCGTCTCATCGGCTTCCTTGCATGATATGTCAATTTTTGGGGCATCCCGCAAGGGACGCTCCTGTCTGTATTCCAAGTTTAGATTTCACGGGTGCACTGTGTAACCCCCAGTTGTATCCTGCCTGTGGTCTGGGGAGCAGTGGACTATTTACATTGTTTGTGGGTTTATGTGTATGTTTCTTCTGTCCGGCTGGGGGGGTGGTGATGCTACGTGTTACATGTTTCTTGCTTGGGCGCCTCACTTCCATTGGCATAGCCTGTGAACATATGTCATTCTTGAGTGCTGTTTCCTATCATAGCTGTATATCTGTGTATATCTACGCACACACACACACACACACATATATATATATATATATATATATATATATATATATATATATATATATATACATATGTCTGCATATACATATATATATATATATATATATATATATATATATATATATATATATATATATATATATATATATATATATATATATATATATATATATATATATATATATATATATATATATATATATATATATATATATATATATATATATATATATATATATATATATATATATAGATTCATAAATTCATAGATTAGTACTAAGCTAACTGCCCTTGCGAGCCATTTTAAGCCTAGCCAATTATCCCTTGTGAGACTCAAACCCTGCACCTTGTGTTTGTAAGACAAACACCTTAAACATTAGGCTACCCTCCAATCCATGTGGGTGTATAGGGTGTATGGCCTTAATCTCACTTATCTATTGCTATGATGGCTTAGTGGTTAACTACTGTGACTATAATGTACAGGGTCCTGTGTTTGAGCCTTGCTGAGGCAGTTCATTTTATTGCTGAGCAGAACTTGGCCCATTGGATCCAGAGTGTTTAAGGCACTTTAATATGGTTGTAAGCAGGTTTGTGTGGGGTTTGCATGATGGTAAGCACTGCTAACCTCTGGTTACAGTTTCTTACACTCATTAGCTTCTACTTTGCTTGCTCTGTGTGGGCAATGCTTACCCCCGTGCAAACGAACTTGGACACGCTTACCGCTGCTTATTTTTGCGTTGACCTGCTTACATGTGCCTTATTCATTATGACAATAACACTTCACATGTGCATTTCATGCAGTACTCCAGTTCACATTTAATTGTTATTCTGTAGGTTGTACAGCGAAACGATGCAAAATTTTGTTCATATACAGATTTCCCATGCAAAATGATTTGTGCTACAGTGGAACTTGAACCAGGAATGCCTGTTCATTTGGCAGATGCTCTAACCACTCCACTATTGCTGTGCTGCTTCATTTGCATATATATGCCTTGTTATACTCTTCAGCCTTTTCAGCTGCTTTAACCGTAGCTAGGCGATGGGCAAACCCACGCACCTATGGTTAGCTGTACTCGGGGTTTTAAAACAATTAAATAATAGGGTTTCTTAATTTTATTTGACTGTACTGTTGCTGTTGAACACATGGAGACTGTTGGTGGGGATATGCGGACACTTGTGAGCTGTCTCGCTCATTTATTTACACATTCTTCTGTTCTACTTTGCAGGGGCGTGTTTATTCTGAGAGCTCTGCTCTCAGACACACCCCCTGCACTCGTTCACGCTCCGTGTAGCATTTGGAGTTCAGGCAGTGTGCCTTCATTAATATGCATGGCGCGCTGCCATCTTCCTATTCAACTGCCGCTTCAGTGCAGGACTAGATTAGTCTTGCACGGAAGATTAGTAAATCTGGGGATTTATTTTGCTCCGTGAAGTCTGGATAGTGGTGCTGAGTACAAGACTGCCCCTAGTGGAGAAATGGATGGTGGCAGGCAGGTCAGGCTGTAATGTCAGTTTGTGAGAATGGGAGTGGCAGACATCGTGTGTGTGTGTGTGTGTGTGTGTGTGTGTGTGTGTGTGTGTGTGTGTGTGTGTGTGTGTGTGTGTGTGTGTGTGTGTGTGTATAAATGAGTATGCATGCAGGTTTGCATCAAACCAAAGAAATATTTAGCATTTACTACATTGAATAATAGGTTTTGGTACAAATTACCTATTTCCCCTGGCTTCTATTGTGAACTTGATTAAATGGAAGATATTTTGGCCCTATATCACACCATGACTTTTAAAGCATAATCCACGGGAGTTAGAAGGATTATAAATGGGGCACCAGAGGTGATACATATTTTAAGAAAAACACTTGTTACTCCACAGCAGACTAACTATGGAAGCCTTGAAAGTTACTTGTAATACTCTTGACGTGGATACAGATGATTCTGTATTTTGTCACATAGTACAGGTGATTTATCTCCTACTACTGTTCACAACCATATCACTCTCATCCAATAAGCCTTTTAGGGGTTTCAGGCCTTAAAGGGTCAGTATTGAACTTAATGTGCCCCCTACCACTTATCCAGTTCATCCTGTAATTACTCTCAGCCTTCACCATTTCTGCCACTATACTCACTCATGTGAGACCCCTGACAACTTGTTCTAGTCCATTCTATAATTATTCCCATCCTTCACCATTTCTGCCCCTACACTCACTACAATAAAACTGACTATACTATAAATAAAAAACAAACACAAACATCTTACTGTTTATTCTTTGCTTATTTATTTATTTTGAATTTGTTAATTGTGGTAGAGCACTGGTCCCATTAGACATATTTTAGTCTCAGCTTGGGATTAAACACAATAGATACATGGCATTATATGCAGAGTGAATGTCAGCTCACAATATATACATGTATTACATACAAAGTGAATATCAGAGTTGGCTTGAGGGTATGAAGACAATAGATACCTGGTAACATATTCAGTGGATATAAAAAGTTTACACACCCCTGTTAAAATGCCAGGTTTTTGTGATATAAAAAAATGAAACCACAATAAATCATTTCAAAACTTTTCCCGCCTTTAGTGTGACCTATAACCTGTACAATTCAATTGAAAAACAATCAAATCTGTTAGGGGAAAAATATAAAAAATAACATACAATAAGCTGGTTGCATAAGTGTGCACACCCTTAAACTAATACTTTGTTGGAGCACCTTTTTATTTAATTACAACATTCAGTCAAAATAATCACAATGAAAGTAGAGTTAAAGTAAGATATATAGATGGAAATAGGGTAGGAAGAGGTAAAGTTATATAACCAGAGAGAGCAAGGTTGCATTTTCCTCAAATCTTATAATGTGCTTTTAGTTCTAATTGTAAAAAGTGATAAAAGGAATGATCTTTAAGAAAAGAAGGGAGCAATTCCCACAGTTTGGGACCAAGGACTGAGAAAGCATAGTTTGTGCATTAAAGCCTAGTTTGGTGGATATGGAGGAGAAGACCTGAGTAGTTAAGACTTCTAAGGCTGCATTTTGGTGGATCAGATGTAAATAAACCAAAAATTATTGGCTCAAGTACTATCTGCTTGTTAACTGGTTAAACATCCTTAGCACAAGTGCCTCATTTGTCAAATAGCACCTGGGCGTACTATTTGTTTAGGTGACTTGTTCAGAGTCATGCACTCTGTGACTAGAGACTAACAAATCAAACCCAGCACTACAAGATAAAGCTTATTAGTAGCACATTGTGCTATACTGCCATGGAGTATCCACTGCCAGCGATCCTCCCCTATGAAAACTACCCCTACTATCACCTTAGTAACTTGACCAAGGACAGAATTTGTATCATACGCAAATAAATCAACAGAATAAATTATGCACTCACTCGAGGCACTCCTTAAAATGGAGAACATCGACATCTGTGCAGTGTCAGAGACCTGGTTCAAGGCTCCAAAGAGCACCCCTGCATTGCCAAGCTATAATTCATACCACACCTTTTGGCCACCTAACCTGGACTGAAACACTAAAGGCGGAGGCATGTCCATATTCATTAAGGATATCCACACCTCCAGGCTAGTTGCTCAGCATAATCCATCTGAGATTATCCAAGTGTAACTAACTCTGGGCAAGACCGCAATCCAAATTGTAGCTTGCTACAGATCCCCCACCATGCCCCAGGATTCCCACTCCTCATTTCTTGATACACTGGAAAATATTAGGGTACAACCAAACACCCTAATAATGGGCAATTTCAACTACCCCACCATTAACTGGGAAAACTACTCATGTACCAACTCTTTTGCTCAATGTTTTCTGGAATTCATAAATTCCAACACCTTGTATCAACTTATCCACACCCCCACTAGGGGCAGCAATATCCTAGACCTGGTCATTACCAACATGGGTGTTCCTCATTGGTCAGATCTGACCACAAGCTAATCACCCTAGACATCCACATCCTGCCCCCCACCCCCCATTAGGGAAACTACCATAAAAAATTTCTCCAAAGCCAACTTCACGCTTCTTAAGACAGAAGTGGCAAACTTCACGACACCCATGCAGAGGGACAATAGAGGTACGACTGCTGAATCCTATACACTTGCACTTTATAAGCACTTACATGAGTGCATAGATCGTGCTATCCCTAACAGAACCAAGATGCTATCCTCCAGAAAAATGAAGCCAATCTGGTGGTCCCCTGCCATAAACAAACTTTACAACAGAAGAAAGAAACTGTTGCAAAAAAGAGTAAAATCCCATGATTGGAGGTACTCCCTGGTCAGCCTCAGTAAGAAGCTGCAATCCCTCATAAAATCCTCCAAAGCTAGTTACGAAAACAAAATTGCCACTGATTCTAAAGACAACTACAAAGCATTCTATAGCTATGTCAAGAATCTCAATGGCAACACTCAGATCTGCTCTGAGTTACAGCACAATGGCACTAAACCAACTGATATTGTCAACATCCTGGCAGATAGATTCAGTGCTAATTTTAGCCCCCTCTCGCCCCTAAAGGGCCCATCTCTATACCGGAAGAAATCACAGCTGCACAGGTAAAAAACACACTCTCCAAAGCCAAGAACACAGTACCCATGGGACCTGACAACATGGCTGCATTCTACACAAACTACAGAATGAATTGGCACCCCACCTAAGTACCATGTTCAATCATAGCCTCACCTCAGGCTTTGTGCCCACTGAATGATGCACAGCGACAGTTATCCCACTCCACAAAGGGGGATCCAGCACAGACCCGGAAACTACTGCCCCATTAGCCGGATGAGCCTGGTCTGCAAGGCCATGGAACGTATCATCATGGAACTTATAAATAAAGACACTGGTAATCTACAAACTCTGGACCCCACCCAGTTCAGGTTTGTAAAAGGCAGATCATGTCTCCTAAACCTGATAGACATCTTTGAAGCAGTCACCAAAGCCGTAAACGAGGGTAAGGTGGTTCACACAGCCTATCTAGATCTCGCCAAGGCTTTCAACACCATTCCCCACTCTGGAATTATAGATAAACTCACTAAACTAGGTATAAATCCCTATGTCACAAGATGGGTTGCCAACTGGTTCACTGACAGAACCACCAAACATGATGCTATGCAGGTAGGTTGATGCACGGCCAGAACCATTCAAATGTATACCACAAGGCCAGCAGTATATGATCCAGAAGTCACAAAATAAGATGAAAATACTAAATTAATAGCATATAACTGGCTGAAAACAGCCCTTTATTAGTGAGACAGACCGGTTTCGGCAACCAATGCCTTCTTCAGTGTATGAACATTTCACACAAAATACCATTCATTTATAGACACACCCCACCTTCCCAGGTATTTTGTGTGAAATGTCCATACACTGAAGAAGGCATTGGTTGCCGAAACCGGTCTGTCTCACTAATAAAGGGCTGTTTTCAGCCAGTTATATGCTATTAATTTAGTATTTTCATTTTATCACTGACAGAACCCACACTGTGAAAGTAGCCGACTCCAAATCCAACTTCAGACCAGTGACAAGTGGAGTACCACAAGGTTCAGTCCTGGGTCCTCTCCTGTTTGGTATCTACTTCTCTGAAGTACACAGTAACACAGAAGGTCTTTAGCTAATGAAGTTCGCAGATGACTGCAAACTAAGAGCCATAATCAAAACTCCTAACGATGTGGACATCCTACAAAAGGGTCTCACTGAGACAGATGCCTGGTTCATAGGTTCATAGGTTCATAGATTAGTACTAAGCTAACTGCCCTTGTGAGCCATTTTAAGCCTAGCCAATTATCCTGTGCTACTGTCGAGCAGAGCCACAAAAGTGATCCCTGGGGTGAATTTCCTATTTCCCATCCAATCATCAAAGCCATGGCCTCAAGCTCAATGCCAAAAAGTGCATTGTCATCCCCTTTGGTAAAAACTCTGTACCCATGAACTACCACATAGGCGGTAGTAAACTTAACACCAAAAGTGTGATTAGAGACCTTGGGACACAGGTGAACAGTAGTCTCTCCTTTGATAATCACATTGCCACAGTAGTCAGGAAATCCTTCTACATGGCACACCTCATCACAAAAGGTTTCTCATCCAGGTCATTGTTCCCCTCTACTCATAACTCATTAGACCCATTATAGAGTGCAACGCCCATTTTGGTATGTACCTCACAAGACATCTACAACAACTGGAAAGGCCGCAGAAATACCTCACAAAGAGGATTACTGGCCTCAGACATATGCCCTACGCAGACCGACTCAACAATCTCAAGCTTTACTCCATCTCATATTGCCTACTCAGAGGTGATCTCTGCCTAACATACAAAGCTATGTCAAACTCAGAGCTGTTAGACATGCTCCACTTAAAGAAATCACAATCCCACCGAGCTACATACCCTAGGGACCTAAACCTTGTCACCACAATAAACAGAACATGCTGGAGGGATAGAGTCCTGTCCCAGAGACTTCCCATACTCTGGAACAAACTACCTATCTATATCAAACAAAGCTTCTCATTAGCATTCTTCAAGAAAAATTTTGATGATTGGATGGGAAATAGGAAATTCACCCCAGGGATCACTTCTGTGGCTCTGCTCGACAGTAGCACAGAAAAATAATTTTCCTAGGTGGCAAAAGCCACGGTACCTTTTTGGCTAGGCTTATATAGGCCCTAGGGCCAATAGCCTAGTACCTATCTATGAACCTATAAATGAGCAACATAACAGGAATGCCACACTGCTACATGTTTTGAACATATTTTGCATTGTACTCTAGCCATAGATGCAGCTTATTTATTTTTCTGTTACTTCCTTTTACAACCTTATAGTGTATACTTTCTAAATACTACAGTTCATTCTAGCAAATAACATAGAGTAAAAACATTTGACAAGACAAAGTTACGTTTTATTACATGTATCACTGCATAGTGTGGTGTAGTGAAACATTATTTTTCTTTGTTTGTTTATTTACTTAATATTCATTAATGGGTAATGGACATTTTGTAAAGGACTCATTTAAACTACTGCCCAGGTCAAATAATTTTGCAAAAAGAAAGACAATACAGTACTCAAGAATTGCACATTTCATAATTATACTAACATGATTTTACTACATATACAAACTATGGGAAGGATGAACTTAACCAGCTTTAGTGATCTTATAAATAACAGGCAGAATACAATGGGAACCAGGGGGATAGATTGTGCAAATGAAGGATGAAAACATCTACAATTAGTTCTATCTTTTAGGTACAGTTACAGAGTAAGTCAAATGTTTCTTGAGATCAGTAGGAATTTCTGAGCAAAAAGATCAAAGCATCCCTATAAATATAATCTATAACCTACAAATAAGTTCTGGTGCAGCACTAGAATTTGATCTTAAAACATTGGTGTCAAGCATCATATTCACTATGTTCACTAGTAGGGGCAGTAATCAGTTTGTAGCAGCTTAAATAACTAGGCATAGTGGATAAAGCCAGCATATTTCTTAATGAAGAGACATTTTGGTCTGAGAAAGGCGTGAAATGATGACCTCTTTAGACTAAACCTGCTGGTTTTATAACAAGAGACTTATAGATCATGTAAACATTTTAGAGGTGGAGTTGGTTACCACTGGCAGACCATGTTCAAGGTAAGCCATCAGAATACTTTTTTTTCCCATGGAAGTTCTGAATTCCTAACTTAAAAACTAGATATTTCCATTACTAGACAAGCAGTCTGTTAATTTTAGCTTTAATTTACCTAAGATGAAACTCAGCAGTAAGAGCAGCATTTACACAGACTCCAGGTACTTTAATATTTCAACAGATTCAGTTGTTGCTCTAGTAAAGTTCATTAAATGCTAGACGGACGGAATGTGCCTGAACCTTGTGGAAGTCACAAATAATATAACTTTTATCTTGTCCTAATTTTAGACTAGATGATTCCCTTCAAAGCATTTATGTATTCTGACAATATATGTTTGAAGCAATTCTTCAATAACTAGTTGACAGGTCAAGGACCCATGAATGACCAAGTAATTTGACTGTGTAAAGTGCAGGGTTCAGAAGTGAAAAGTTTGAGGAAAGAAGGTTAATAAATATTAAGAAAAAGAAGGCCAAGAGCACAGCCTTGAAATACTCCAGATTAAATGCAGACAGAGGAGATGAAAGCAAATCCACTTTTTGGTTTCTTGTCTCTTAGATAATATGAAAACAAGCAATAAACATAAAACAAGACCACATGGCCTTCACGAGACAGAGAAAAATATTATGTCTGAGTCAAAGATTTTGGTGTGCAAAATATGAAAGCACTATTTAGGAAGCCTCTACATGAGACAGACTAGCAACTCACAATGACCAGAAGTCAGATAATATGCTTGTGCATAGGTTCATAGATTAGTACTAAGCTAACTGCCCTTGCGAGCTATTTTAAGCCTAGCAAATTGTCCCTTGTGAGACTCTAACCCTACACCTTATGTTTGCAAGGCAAACACCTTAACCATTAGGCTACCCTCCCAACCCTGATTAGCACACATACACTGTGTGTTAAAGTTATGTTGAAACTGAGACAGCAGTCCATAGTTAATGAGATAATCGTTAACTTGCTGAAAAAGTAATCTCTCATATAACTTTTCCTATGAGGAAAGAAGAAACATCAGTCTTATGGCAAAGGTAGACATAGTCAAAGAAAGTTTTGGAAGAGAAGAAATAATAGCAACTTTCCAAACAGCAGAACAGAAGCCCTAAGGGAGAGAGAGAGAAAGGCAGACAGAAATTCAAATTATAAGCTACAGCACTGCAAATTAAATCTTCAGCAAAAAAGGGGTATATGTTATTATTGCCTGAGCTGCTGTATTTAAGTATTTTCCTAAGAGAAAAAGAACTACTTTAAAGTAAATTTCTTAATATGAATATGAATAAAAAGAAGAAAGTGATGGTATAAAAACAGAGCTAAAACGTATGTGGTAAGCTAAATTCCCTTTTAAAATCATCTGGGGGTGCTAGGCTAGGGTATAATTTTACAAAGTTTAAGAGGTGAAGAAGAATCAACTGCAGGTCAGTTTACCTCCTTTCAAAGTGTTTAATGGTTGAAGAGTAGTTTGGTTTGCTTATTTCTATAGAATTATGCTTTCTGTCCTTCTAACTAACATATTTAGCCAGGTTTCTAACAGTAATATGCCTTTTCCAGACAGCCCACACTGCATCCCAAAGCTTTAAGAGATGCTAATAATATATGAATAAGGGCATGTGCTTACCATAATGAATGGTAATTATATACATCATCAAGTACTAAGCATTTTTCTAGATAGTCTAAAATTAGACATAAATATATTGCAGTATGCATCAACAACCAATGAAATAGACATAATTAATATAAAATATGTACAATCAAAAATGATGTTCTGTAGGGCATACCTACTTAAAGTTTTACTAAATCCTCCAACACTCAAAAGACATTTTGCACTGGATTACCACCTGAAGTTACGCATATAGAGCATACATTCTATATTGTATAGTTTTGTTCATCTGTTAACCAGGTAAGCTAACTAGGTGCTAGTATCTGTTTACAGGATTGACCAGGACATACAGTGCCAATGGCTCAACAGGTAACACCTCACCTTTGGTGGTAGACGGTCAGAAGTTGTTGGTTCTATTCTCACACCAGCTACTTGGATTCATTTCCAGTACTGACACTGCAGTGCAGCAGAAGGGGAGTTCTGCACTCCTAAGAGGGCAGCCCTTCAGAAAAGCCATTAAACTGATGTCCCATCTGCCTCAGTTGATGGGTGCTCAGGAGGATATAAAAGATCCCACGGCACTTATTGAAAAAAGAGTAGGGAAAGATCCCTGGTACCCTAGTCAGATTTACCCTAGTCATTATGAATACTACCTCAGGTCTACTCTGAAAAGAAAATACTGGCCTAGAGGGACTAAGCTGGTCAACAAAGAATAAATAAAATAAAAATTAATAAATATTGTCACTTAAGTGATTTACGCAGAGATGCAGAGTCTGCAAACTGAGGGCAAGGGAATCAACACAGAACTACAGGCTGTAGCTCACAGCATTAACTGACAGACAAATTACCACCTGGCATTAGCATTTGTGTATATACTGTAAGTTACATTTTCAACAGTACTAGTAAAACATCACCTGACAGAGATGTGTACATGTACCCAAAATATTTGAAATCATAGCTGTTAGTTTATAGTTCTTGTTTATACCACTTGCTTGCTGCAACTAAGTATGTGTATATATTTCACTAATAGTACACCTAAAGAAATTTCAATTCCTCCACACCACACGCTCCCTAGACCTCAACCTCATTACCACAATCAACAGAACATGCTGGAGGGACAGGTTCATAACCCAGAGACTGCCCATGCTATGGAATAGACTTCACATACATGTCAAACATAGCACCTCACTGACCCTCTTCAAGAGAAATCTTGATGAGTGGATTGGAAACAGAAAATTCACCCCGAGGATCACTGTAATGGCTCTACTCGACAAAGACACTGGGAACTAAGGTCGGGCGGTACAATGTCAGGGTACTCCTATGGGCTAGGCTTGTAAAGGCTCCAGGGCCTTTAGCTTAGTACACACCTATGAACCTATAAATATAAAAAGAGGAGACATCCATATATGTTTTTTTTTATTAAACAATGCATTAAAATAAGTAAACAATAACAAAAAGATGAATAAATCCCAATATTCTCAGTGACAAATTTGATATATATATATATATATATATATATATATATATATATATATAGAGAGAGAGAGAGAGAGATGTGGGTGTGTCTATATGTCTCTCTGTTTGTGTGGAGGTAGCTATTATTATTTCTTCAGCATGTCTGTCTGTATATGAGTCACATTTAGTTTGTTAATTTGTAGTATGCTAATTAAAGTACTAGTTATGACTGTCTTTCAACAGTCATAATTCTTGCCAGGGGCTCATGATGCAGTACAGGTTAATAATCATGCTTGAATTACAAGCAGATTTGTACATTTATGAGTGATCATTTATCCTAGATATACATGAACAGATAAAATAACTGGAAGCACTCGGCTAATTTGTGTCTAGAGGTATTACTCAGTACTGAAGAAAACTGACTGTGTATTTCTAATCAAATGACTATAAACTTTTCTTCAAAATCCAGTAACATACAGAATAAAATATGTAATGATTGCAGCATACATTATGACTCTAATTCTTTGTTGTGCAGAATACAGGTGAACTACAGTGTATAATCAGTATAGCTTGTGAACATT
The DNA here is from genome assembly GCF_019279795.1 of Protopterus annectens. NCBI lineage: Eukaryota > Metazoa > Chordata > Ceratodontiformes > Protopteridae > Protopterus > Protopterus annectens. The sequence goes on along the minus strand of NC_056745.1, from coordinate 1,302,888,691 downwards.
ATCTCTCCCTTCATGCTGAAATACCCTTGTGACATTTTTCCTAACATTTTCAAAAGCACTAAGAAATTTATAGGAAATGTTCAAAAGTATAGTATCCTAAGCAAGCTAATCATTAAACATATTATTTCATAAATAATATATCCATTCTTCCTCATACATTTATCAGGGTTAGAAATTGTTCTCTCAAAGAGCTCAACAACAAGTCTGTATATTAACACCAGTTTATTATTAAACTGAGCTGCAAATTCACATTTCCTAATGGGCAAGATAAACAGTGTGGAAACAAGAAAAAATGTTTATTTATAATAAATGTACATGAACCTGAATAAACGAGTGAGTAACTTTGCTTTTAAAGAGATTCAAAATAACAAAGTAACTTACACGAAAGTGTAAAGCTCATAACTGCATACTTCAAACATAAACAAACAGCATAAATGCCATTAAAGCACATGCTGTTTCTGTGAGGAACCCAGTTTTCACAATTGTTTTATCTAAAAAAGAACAAACTAGTGCAAATCTAAGGGAAACTGCATAGTCCAACAACAGAAAATTAAATACATAGATTTCCATTTAAATCATGCCACAAACTCAAAATATGATGAAGAGGGACAAAGGAACTAATAAATGTATTTACCTGATGAACTTCTCTGGTTCATTTCACAGCTAACGCAGCCTGTTCTTTGGTGAGATACAGCAGTTATTACGTGCCCAACTCAGAGAAGTAATTCTTATAAAGCAAATAAGTGACATCACTCAAGAGGTGGAACAGGATGAGGATTCCTTTGGTTTGGAAGGCAGAAAGGTTGCTGCAGAGAGCATCACTCAGCCACATAGGGGGAACAGAAATAATCAGACAAGATACATTTCATGTGTCCTTGATAAAGAGGGGCATGCCTGACTTAGCTTCCAGTGGTTTCTTTGTTAGTTCCTCCACTGTAAATATATAATGTATATAAATATAAATGTAAATATATATGTAATGTTTATATTAAACAGTACACTGAAAATTAAATCCTAAAAAGCAAAAATCTTTGCATCTAAGACTCTGTGTCAGGTTTATTGTTATTTTAGTGGAAATGCAACTATAATTTTAATACTGTTCTGATTCTTTCTCTGCTGCCTTTATTGCTGCTGTCAGAAAGTGTATATGTACATGCGGCTGTACTAAATATATGTATGTATGTATGTGCAGTGGGTACACATGTATATGCATCTGTGGTATTTTACACCTTGATGTTTTGTTAAATCTTTAATAGTATCTTGAGAGCCATCTGTCCCATAAATTGATAATTTTTATGTTTAGTTAATTTATTTATTTGTTAACTGAGAAAGTAAACTTGTCCTTTTCTGAACCATTTTAGACATGGTCCAGGCCACAAGGACAAGGGAAAGTGCAAAAATGATAGATAGTTTAGTGTAGTGAGCTAATCATCACATTTTTGGGAGGAAATGGAAGCTTCCAGAGAACATCCACAGAGCCACAAGCAAGCTTCACATGGTAAGAGACTGGAGGACAGAACTGAACCCTGGACACTGGAAGTGTGAAGCAGAAATCTTACTGCTCAGCCACCATGCCACTCAGCCAGTAAGTCTTCATTATGACCCTTCTGCTGTTCTTTAATTGTAACAGACCACACAGTTTATGTTTTAGTAAAAATAAACTTTCTGACTAGTCAGTGCATTAACAATTTATTCCAAAGCAACTGCATGTTACTACCACAAATTCTGAAGAAGCATGAATGTACATTATTGCATGCATAGAACCACCAAGGATAAGGAGACACTTGGATAAAAAATGCTGTATCATAGTTAATTGAATCACAGAATCTGCAAGTGAATGGAAAATATTGACCTTTTGTGATACAATGCTTATGGATCATGTGACTTACATAGGCAAGAAGCAGTTCAGTCATCGGTGTACAGTGTTTTTGGACATGTTTGATTTTTAAGGGAGGGATTGTGGAAAGGTATTTTTAATTAAAATGCCTAACTTCTGATAAGGAAAGCAATAATAATAAACAATGATAGTGAAGGCTGTTCTGTGAGAGGAAATTGAAATTAGGGCTAAATAGTGAAATTTAACAAGCTGTTCATCAGTTCCTATGTATTTTTTAACTGAGTGTACACTACATAACTCCTTACAAAGAACTGTACAATACATAAGAATAAGATAACTTTTACATCTGTTATAGCATCATGAGTAAATGCAGCCTGAAAATGGAAATATATTTACCTCTGCTAAGCAGTAGTCATAGTTTCACAAAAGGCATATCTTTTTCCACATATTGCATAATGACATAAGTAACTGGAAATCCCACTTAACAGACAACCCCCTCATGAACAAAGTTTATCTACATATAGATCTGACTGCCATCCCATTTAGAGCTGTGGGCAACCTGCTCCACATTGTCTTCTTAAAACACATTAAAGCCATGCCGTATTTGTTTCAAAGTCTGATGAGAAGATTATCATGTGATCTATTTGCAGGGAATGCTGACAAATGCTCCATATGCCACACCATGCCATAGTATGAATACAGTCATAAACATGTAATAAAAATATTGTTCTCAGATGTGAAAAATGTGGACACCTCATTGCTATTACATTCCTGTGCTATTCTTGCCTATTATACATTGTTTCATATTGTCTGTCAGCACTCATTTTGTGAAAATGTCAACTCATTTTCAAAGCTGTACATTTTGGAATGTATTTGGACATCATCAGTGTACTATATGTAATGACACATCCTCATTTTGGCACCAACCTAGCCCTAACACTTATGCAAAAATTAATCTGTTTACAGGTATTTTGTAACTTACATGGTCTGGCTGCACACTTTCTTAGTTTATACAGCTGTGTGGCTGTGTTTAATTTGATGTTCTTGAAACTGTACTTTTACTGTTGAGTAGGGTGTATCATTGTTATGTTTGCTGATTAAAGTCATGACTGAGTATATTTCAAAAATGTATACAAGTCACAGTGCAAAGTGCAGATACAGACCCACATCCATCCAGCAACTAAGAGTTCATTTCAGCACCATCAGTGTGTGGACAGCATCCCTCTTCATCTCTAAGCAACATCCCAGCATCTCACATTACAGCATCACTTTCCTAGTCCCCGAAGCAAGGACCAGCCTCTGTTCAAAGCACAGTAATACTGAAATATTTGGAGCAATGTTCATAAAATGTAAGGGTATATGCTCCAAATGATTCTAGATTTCCTTTGGTCACATGACTGTGGCATCCTCTTTTTGTCTTCCAGACAGCAGTTGTCTATGACTTTAAATGAGTGACTGAAATTGTTATTTTCCTTTAAAACAAACATGGTGAGATAGAAAACATATCACAAACACAGCTGCCATATGGTAAAGTGTTTCTGAATAAATCATAAATGCAGACTATATTCTGTTTTATTACTTTTTTTTCTTCAGTGAACAAATATAGGCCTGCATGGTGACTCCTGGATGGCCCACAAAGGTATGTTTTTCAAGGGACATAAGCTGGAAAAAATGCCCCCATATGTCCACTATCTGTGCAGTAAATAAATATGTTATAAACCTTTCAAGGAAAATATTTGAAGAGCAAATATTAGCAAATGAAAATCCATACAAGTCTGCTACCATGCTCGCTTTAGTGACTAATTATGCATCATTAGCAAAGCCCTCACAGATTTAAACACTCCAGAAAGAATAGGCAGGATCTTAGAATGCCATATGTTTCAAATTATCCATTAACCATGTACATATTACAGATTACTTTTCAGTCATCACCTAGGAAGCTAAGAAGCATCAGCTGCTATGAAGGCAAAAGAAACTTAAATTTCCTAGTCAGCATAATCTGTTAATCCTAAATGGAAACATGACATTACAGTGTCCTCTGACATGTATAATCCTGATTTTGAATAATTCTGATATAACTTTTTAATGTATAAACTGACAAAAGAAAGGTAAAAAGGAGCATTACAATATATATATATATATAGACACATGCAAAAGTCTCATCACAAAAGCAAAAGGTGTAATCCAAGGGAAATAAGCATCTGATGTCTGTTTGGATACCTGCGTTATTTAACTCTGGTGACTTAATTCACACAATTCCCAAGAAATACAAAAGGTCCATCTTTCTACCTTAGTCACCAAGAGTCTACATTTTTTTCTGAAACCAGCTTAGTAGTAGAATAAATGGATACTATGTATCTCTGCTAAGAGGCTGTTCTTAGAAGCTAATACTAAAAAGTAACTTCTTACATTGAAGGACATTTGGGCAAAAGCATTGTACATGATAAAGGGCCTAGAACTCCTGTTGTATGTGAAAATACTGAAAAGTTTAGATGTATTCAACTTGGAAGACATAGGAGACTATGTGGGACAGGGTTACATCATGTGTGTGTTGACATCCAACAGTGAACTGTTGAAGGTTTAATCAGAAGTTAAGCATCCATGGCCTAACTCTGGCAGTTCAGGGGGAATGCATAGTGATTTCCTTTGTGTAGAATTAAAAAGCCCAATACATAGAAAGAGTGCTAAGGAATTCACTAGTAGTGAGATAGGCAAGGGTGGAACAAAAGGGTAACAGGGTTAGATGCAGAAGAGCTTTGGTGGCTACTAGGATGGCCTCATAAACTAATTAGAAAACTAGATCTCCTTCTGCTACCAGTTCCTCTTGTTTGCACTACTACAACTCTGTGACTCTGTGAAGAAAACACAGCACAAATCACTGTCTCAACATACAAAAAGTCAGTTGCAATGCTATGGCAGTGAGTAACAGAGCTGCTATTTATCTGTAAGACAGAGAATACAGATGACTATCTGTATTTCACACGCTGCTGTCTATATTCGTCAGATTGTGTGTTGCTATGTATGTAGGATGGAGGGACTTATGTACAATAACTCATTTGCACTCTTTCCCTGTTTCAGATATCATGCATTGAACTCTAGATAATGACTTTGGAAAAGGTTGACCACTTCAGCTGCTATTCACCTGGTTGACTTTGTTTCAATGTTTAAGAAAACTTTTCATATCAGTAACTGATACAACTCCTGCTGAGTCTCATAAAGGTAATGCAACAAAGAGAAGGGCGGGTACAAGAATTCTGAGCAATATTCCATTGAATGAAAGAATAACAAAACTGTTAAGAATTCCAAAATGAGCTTAGGGAATGTGGCATAAAGAGATAACATGTGTAATAAGTTTTAATCTTAATCAGTCATGAAATCAATGAACAGAAGTATATGCATATAGAGTCTCTCTCTCTGGCTTTCTTTCTCTCCCTCCCCTACCTCTCAACTGTACAGATTTTCGCAGAACATCCAGATTTTTGCCTCATATTTTTGGTCCGTTATTTAAAAAATGTTGGTTTTCTGGCAAATTAGTGGCAAATCATTAAAGACTGAAGTTAAAAAACATAATGACAGACATTTGAGTTTCAGACTTCATGCCATTCACAAAATTCATGCTAATGTAAAACCTGTTATTCTACCAACTTTCTAAGTTTGTAAGAGCAATATTTAAAAATTGCCCTTACTTTTGGACCTTTATCCCACTTTTATTTATGGCTTTGTCCAGATTTCATGCTCTAAGAGGTTGAGGGTAAAAAACTTCCCTCTATCCCGCTCTCAATAAAGAAATGCCACAGCATATTGTGATATGTTTGTTTTAGTGTCATTATTTATTCAAAATGAAAAATTATTTAAAATATGACCAGACTGAGCTAGTTTCTCTTACTAAACCTTATAAATATAGGATTAACAGTCTCAAAAAGTTGTTAAAGCAATTACTTGTGAACAAGTGTATATTTCAGATCAAAGTTTAATAAACAGTTTCTTTGTTCTTAATGTATGACACTGTCAAAATCATTTAGGAAAACTTAATCATTTTGGTAACACTTAAAAATCTGAAAATGTGTACAGTAGATATTATGTAATTAATATGATCACTATTATATCTAGCTAGTGTGTCATAATTCATAGTTTATATGAGAATGACATTATCAGATAACGCTGCATTACCAAGCTCACCAAAGAACATAAGGAAAATGTTTTAAAATCATATTTATTACAGTTCTGAAATATTTTAAAATAATATTTTCACACACACACACACACACACACACACACACACACACACACACACTCACACAAACCTGCTCTGTGTTCACCTACAATATGAAGAATGGAATGGAGTGACACTAATGGCTGCTGTTTTATCCCATTAAAACTGCCTTCCTTGTTTTACCCCTTAAAATGTTAAGCGAAACTTTCTATTGTATATTTTGGTATTTTTCTACTTTATATATATATATATATATATATATATATATATATCCAGTCTTGCACCTAAATCTTTCACTCCCTCCAGCCTGAGCAGCCTTTCAGCATTCAACATCTCCCCATGGTAGGAGTCCTCAGTTTCCAGGAAAGTTTGCTTTACCAAAACCATCCATATTTATGAATGACAATGGAGTGCTTGAGTCAGAGTACTGGTGGACCATCTTCTGTGGCCTGGCTTTTTTTTTTCCAGGCACACTATTCCATGCAATGTCAGATCCAGAAATATGGATAAGTCTAAAACCATGTATTGCTCTTTGTAAAATGGTACATGATGAGATGGTGTTAAAGTTAGTCCACTCACACTGTAGCTAATGACCTCTTCTCTTTCCTCTGTCCTCAAGATTCAATTTTTCATAAAAAGTCTTGTGTACATATATCACACCCTCTGTCCTCCCACTTCTATTTTCCAGTATACATAACTCTCTTACCTTTGGTCACTGTTTGTACTTCTTTGCAACACTATCTCCTTGATGAGCTATGTGGCCTTTTTTGTTGATGTTTACAAGTTGTTTCTCATACTTTTTCCTTGTACAGTAACCAGTTTGTGACAGAGTAATATGATAACACACTTTCCCTAATCATCTACTTCAGGGTCCTAATGTCCTAAAGCAAGACTGTTGTTCTGATGCCCTATAAGACAGGTCATGGTCCTGAAAGCCTGCAACACAATTTCATGGGCCTGATGTCTAGTAATATATTTTTGTTGTCCTACTGCATATAGTTATGGTCCTGAGGTCCTGCAAGACCATACTTGGCGCAAATATCCTACAGCACAGGGTCATGGTCTTGATGTTTTGTAGTACAGAGTCTTGGTCCTGATGCTCTACAGTTCATGAATGGTTCAAATATTATGCAGAACAGGTTACTGTCCTGATCTCTTACAGCAAAGGTTCATGGCTGTGATGTCCTACAGGACATGAATGATACATATATTGCACACAACGGGTTATGGTTCTGATTTCCTGCAACATAAGGTCATGAAACTGATGTTTTGCAGCAGAGAGTATTGATGCACAACAACAAAGAATGCGGTACTGATGTCCTGCAGAACAGGGTCAGTTTTGAGATGTCCTATAGCACAGGGTACCGCCCCAATGTCCTATATTTGATTTCCTAAATGTCATGTTCCTGATGGCCTACAGCACAGCGAGCACAGTCCTAGGAAAGTTAAACCAAGGCTCTTCTGTCCCTGTCTAGTCACTTTGCATTTACAAGTTTAAATCACAGTATTTACTAATGAAGATGGTATTTACAAGACACCTTTTATTTAAAATCACTCTAAACTATGTGCGGATATTATCAGTTTGGAAAGACTGAAAATAGTTAACTTGTATACCAAGAAACAAAGGAACTGTGAGAAGTTAGAGCAATTACATCAAATCATTAAATCTTATTAATAAACCCTGCTGAAAACATTGCAAATACAATGCATGTGTGTGTGTGTGTGTGTGTGTGTGTGTGTGTGTGTGTGTGTGTGTGTGTGTGTGTGTGTGTGTGTGTGTGTGTGTGTGTGTTGCACTTTTAAATTCTGAGACTTGTAACTTCAAGTCCTGGAACAGCATGACTGCATTGTGATAATGAGGACTGACGAATCTCAAGTCTGATACCACTGTGTCTTGGAATATTCCCTTTTATCCATTGTATGGCAAACATTTAAGTTAATTGATATTCAGTGTTCTGTAGTTTTGCTGTTTTTTCTTCTGTTTTTGTAATTCCAGCACTTAGAATAATGGATTTCAGAATTAGAGTAGGGAGCCACTGTGAGTATGCATATATTATTTCTTTGCTTTTTACTTTAAACATGGGCACTGACAAAGAGTGTGATAAAAACATGAAAGTGAAATAAAGTGCTGAAGTGTGAATAGTTTTACCCCCTCCACCCACATCAGCAAGCACTTATCACAATTCTACAGGCTTCATATTTAAATTTCAGGACCCACAATACTGAGTTCCAAAACAGAAACAAAAAAGACTGAAAATACAGAAGAAGAAAGAATATCGAATAGCACTCTTCTCAAAACGTGTCTTTTGCAAAGGGACCTGCCCTACTGCACCCCCCCTCCCACACACACACACACACACACACACACATATATATATATATATATATATATATATATATATATATATATATACCCACTACAAAATCATCATACCTTAGAAAAAATGGAATATTCCAAGAAATGCAATCTCAGACCTAATATATGTAAGTCCATATTTTCTGTCATTGAGTCACCACATTTTGGGACTTGGTGTTGTGAGTACTGACATTTTAAATGATTACCCTACTCTATTCATGTTATCAGTCTATCTAGCCCCATTTAAGCTAATTTAATAAAAGTTCATGCACTGTATCCAAAAACTACAAAGATGAAAAAAAATCCATTAAAAAAATCCATTAAGTAACCTGAAACAAACCCCCAAACCCAAATCTGCATTAAGATGATGGAAAAAAATTAAATGAAAGAAAAATAATGTATTTATTTACCATTTGTTGGCAGGGTTAGTCCCACTAAACTAATGGCCTGTTTCCAAGGGAGACCTGAGGTGGTAGATATACTACTAGGGGAAATTTGGCCACGGCATCAGGAAAATTCCCCTACTTTTTTCAATCGGTGTTGTGGGATCTTTTACATTTATTTATTTATTTTATTTAACATTTATTTTAGCAGCCCTACGCTGACCACCTTAAAAAACTCCAGCTATACTCTGTCGCATATCGTCTACTCAGAGGCGATCTCTGCTTAACATACAAGGCCATGTCAAACCCAGAGCTGCTGGACATGCTACACTTAAAGAAATCCCAATCACTCAGAGCTACATGCTCCAGGGATCTAAACCTTGTCATCACAATAAACAAAACATGCTGGAGGGATAGGTTTCTGACCCAGAGACTCCCCAGACTCTGGAATAGATTGCCCATACATGTCAAGCAGAGTGCCTCTTTGGACCTCTTCAAGAGGAACCTTGACGATTGGATGGGAGAAAGGAAATTCACCCCAGGGATCACGTCAGTCGCCCTGCTAGACAGGGATCCAGGAAAGTAAATAATGTGGGAAGAAATAGCCAGGGAATTGTTATGGCTAGGCTTGTATAGGTCCTAGGGCTGATAGCCTAGTACCAACCTATGAACCTATGAACCTATAAGTCCAACTGGACATCATGTGTCCTTTTTCAGTGGAATCCTGGGGAGAAAAGCTCCAAAGAAATAACAGTGTACATACATGCTTTAGATAACAATAAAACTGGCATCCAAGATAAGAGAAGCAATGAAGTACAAAAAACAATTATGTAGAACAATAAGATACTCAGGAGTAGTACCATTATTTACAATATATACAAAAAGTACATTTCAGGTGAGAGTATAGTGTATGCATTAAAGGCTTCAATGGGTCACTTACATATGGAAAAGTGGGTCTTCAAGGGGGGTCTTTGCAGTTGCAGAGAGAGTTAGCATTGAGGTGTAATTTAAGAGGGCCTTTGAAGGTGCCTGTGTGACTTTGTAGCCTGAGTTCAGGTGGGAGGGTGTTCCATGCTTTGGTAACATCATGGGAAAATAAGGCCTCCCCAGAACTGTTATTGCATGGATTAACTTCAATCAGGTTTTTGATACATGAACATAGCTCCGTTTTAGGGTTGTGAAAGTTTAGTATGTCGGCAAGGGCAGGGCACTTCCTTGGATGGAAGAGAATTTGATGGGCTATGATCAGTTGGTGGTAGCGTAGGAGGCTTGGAAATACTAACCAGTGCAGTTTAGGTAGGGATAGGCAATGGCAGGAATGTGATCTATTATTGGCAGTGAACCTAGCTATTTTATTGTAGCATGTAGAGAGTTTGTTCAGATTGTTTTTTTAATATTGGTGAGAACTGGAGAGGCGTAAAGTAGTGTTGATAAGAGATGAGTTCTGGCTATTGTTGTTCTAGTCTCAGGGGTTTGGAATAGTTTGCAACGATATAGGTAACCTAGTTTTTTTTTGGACTTTAGAGATAGTTTGGGATATGTGCTTGTATTTAAGTTGATGATCAATAGTGATGCTTAAGAGATTAGACTCAGTTACTGGAGTGATGAGGGTGCCATTGTTAGACATGATGGTAAAGGTGGCGTTGCAGTGTTTGGTTGTGTGGAATAGTATTAGCTGTGTTTTTTTGGGGTTTAATATTAGTTGGTAGTTGTTTAGCCAGTTCTCTACCTCAGTGAACGATTCTTAGGCTTTACTTGGAAGTAATTGGATGTTTGTTGCTGAGCAGATTAGGGTAGTGTCATCCGCATACTGGACAATGTTGGCTTTAGTAGTAGCAACATCCACTTGAGCTATCAACATCACAAGCATATGGAACCTAAGTTTAACATCTTATCCAAAGGATGACACACTCAAAACTGCAGTACCCTCCTTATACTGTACTACAGTGTCAGCAATTTATCTACCCAGTGCAGGAATAGAACCCACAGCCTTCTACAACAAAGGCAAGTTTGCTACTTTTTGTGCCACTGACACTAACATTGTATTTCTATAGTTACAAAATCACATTACTTATAAATCTGGAAAGAAACTATCAAAATACATTAAAACTATGCAAAAAAAACCTAAAACATATAAGCACAACGCAGTCTGTGATTATTATATGATTGAGACATCACTGCTAAGAAATAAAATTCAAAATTGAAGCTTGAGAGGTGAATCTTGGTATCTATGTCAAGAACACATAAAAGTTTGTTATGGGTGGCCCAATAATAATTCTTTGTGGTACACGGAGCTTTATCTGCTCCATGTACTACCCATTACAGAGAAAATAAGAAAGAAAGAAAGAAAGAAAGAAAGAAAGAAAGAAAGAAAGAAAGAAAGAAAGAAAGAAAGAAAGAAAGAAAAAATGTAGGAGCACAAAGTGTTTTACCAGCTTTGGAAGTTAGTAAAGCACTTAAAGAGTGTTATCAATTAGACTGTAACATGCAGAAATGAAGTACTCCTGCATGGCAATAATGGCTTTAAAAGCCTTTAAACACTTCTTTTTGCCACTTTCTATTTACAATTGTGGCAGAGTGAAATTCTAACAGTTTTTAAAAATTGCTTTACAGTCTGATTTTTTGCCAGCTGGCACTGTCTGCTTTTACTCCTTAGTGTAATACCCGATCTTAACAGCACTTACGTGCCCATAACAAGCTTTTATTTAGAACCCCTATGCACTGCTAAAATCAGGTCTCATGCTAAGGAAGTTCTTATCAAGTCAATATTTTCCCCGAATTCAGAACATAATCATGGTGCTTCATGTACTACAACAACATTAACCTATCTGTTAATGTAGTAATTAACAATACCACCATACCTCACTCTCATGTAAAAACACAATAGAAAACTGAAATTTCACATACTTCACACATAAAATACACCCAAAAACCTTCTAAAATAACACTGGCCATTAAATCTAACCCTTGGAAACTGAATCCAACATTACTTGAACAAAAAAGTTGAAACAAATAAATAATATATATAAAACCAAGTCAACATTCCATGGGATTCATAAACATCACATGCCACCATGCAATGGTTAATTAGCATAGCAGAAGTTGCATAATGTGCCACAAAGATAATTAAAAAATATAATAAAAGGTAATTAGCCTGATGACAAGAAATTAATTAAGGAATCCGCTACCGAAAACTGCACAAGCGACAAACAGAGGAGAACATCATTATGACAATCACATGACCTGCAAATCCCAAAAGCATGCATATAGCATACCCGAGACTATGCACATCTACGCATGCAATGTCAGACTACTATGAGAAATGCATGGAGGGAATGGATATCTAGAACGATTAGAAAGAGGGAAGAAGAAGGAATACACAGAAGTACAAGGGGAATGAAAAACTGGGAAAGAGTGAGGAAACGAGGTTATTTCTATGTGAGATGGTTGCCTTTTTTTTAAGACAGAGTAAGAAGGCAGTAAGTTCTGGGCAAGACAGAGGGTAAAGGGTGATAAAGAAGACAGAGCAACAAACACTGAAGACAGAGAAAGATCAACAGGAGAGCTAGTGACACAAAAGTGGGAAGGCAATGGCGAGACATAGTCAGACAGAGGGAAGGACAGGTGATGATGGCGAAAATTAGACTATGAATTAAATTAGAAAAAAACATTTTTTTTTAAATTAGACTACAGCAATTACTCCAACCATATGCCAACACTCGGCAACTCCGATCCTCACACAAAACACTCCTTCAAGTATCCAAAAGCAACAACAAAGCCGGGGATGCACTCTACTCCCAACACATTTCTAAACTTTGGAGATCAGTCCCCCAGCACATCCTAAATGCTACCAACCTACACTAGTTCAAAACTCTGCTCAAAGACCACCTCATTAACAACTGGCTCTGCTCCTGCACCAAGCCAGGCAAATACCACATAAGCCCACATCAAATTTCATCCCTTAAATGTTATAGTCTCCATATAGACCCCCTTCCCACTTGTTAACAACACCTATCAGCTACCTACAATAAGAGTATAATTTGATAATTCTTTTTCCTTTTCTTTTGTAAGGGTATGCATACGTACACGTATTATAGTATACTCAAATGATCAGGACCCCTGCCCTCAAAAAAAAAAAAAAAAAAAAAACTCAACTTTAATATATTGTAATAACTTTCTCCTTTTCACTAAAGTGCCTGTTATATATTGTACTTTCTTTGTTGTCTCTAAATACTTCTGTTAAATTCTATGTAAAACTGACACTGTACCTGTCAATGCTATTCTTGATTTATTGGAGCGTTTCTCCCCGGGCCTCCACTGAAAATGGGCTCACACCCAGATGGACTATCCCGGTCAACAAATGTAAAATAAATAAATTAATAAATGAACTGAGGAAGGAAGTGAAACACAGGGAAGGGGAACACTATTATAGAGGATAAAGTGGAATGACAGCTCCCTTTCACATTGCCTAGGACACCATCCATCCAGTGATCAGTCCCCTTCATGAATGCCGTCCCTTCTGGGTCTTTTCTTTGTTGGCCCAGGCAGTAGTGCAACTCTGTCAGTCACACAAAAGACATTCTCCAGTCAGCCAATGCAGATGTCAAGCAACTGGTCCACCACCATTCTCATTGCCTACTCCAACTCCTGCTGGGTAACATATGAGGATGTACCAGCAGAGGCCCCAGACAGTGTGACAACACACATACCCTATGACAGACCACTGGAGGTCACAGTGGAACCCTCCAAGTCACTCCTGCTGGATGACCTTCATCACCCCATGGAGAGACAGGGCTGAAGGCAGCTGGAGACCCATCAGAGGATGGCAAGGCTGGTCAATGGCCAGGTGACCACTGCCACACAACATACTGCTAGGTGTGGCCATCTCTGCAAAAAACAATAACATAAATGGAGAGGAAGAATACAACAAACATCAAATAAATATAATGGACAGTTGGCAATAAAGAGAGTAGGTACAACAGGGAAAACATTAGCATGGCTATGTAAGACTACCAGGCATAAAAGAGTCTACAGATGTTGTTAGGTATAGAATGGCAAAGTAGAAGATGCTTCTGACCAGGCAGACTATAGTGTAAGCTGGAAATGTAGGCAGAGGGTCACATGGGACATTAGGACATAGATCATAGTTTGTTCCTATATGTGGACATGGCAGTACAATACAGGTGGTCCATTGCAAAGACCACAGATGCTGTTGCTGGATGTCCTAACTAATGTATTTATGGCCAAGGGACAAGAAAGGACAACACAGACATGGCCAAATGAACAGATGCAGCAGGGCAACATGCTGATCATTCCAGAGGAAAACAACATTACCAGCAAAACCAGTGGCCTAAACGTGGGCACCAGCAGTAATCAGTAGTCTACTACTATTATTATATATGCTAGACAGTACACAACAAAGAGTAAACAAATAGGTAACATGTCTCATTTATACCTTGTGTAGGTGTCACTGCAATGGGGCTTGGATCAGCCAGTGCATGCAATAGACTATGGCAGTGCATGTAGCAAGATTTGAGGCCAGATCCACAGGGATGCAGAAGAGCAAGGCACTTTGCATGCTAGGAGGACAAGCTGTGGCATGTGAATGACCCCTACTCTAATAGTGTGGTCACCTCACTCAAGTTGGGTGGGTGGGACAGCACCATGGCCTACGTTATGCAGTTGTACCTTAAGATGTTTATTCCTGCAGGGTCTGGGTGTTGACCACAACATACTATTTGACAGATCTGTTGTTATGATATCTGTATGCTGCTATACTATTACAGGTACATATTTACTCCTGTGTCTGGACAGACATTCAATATACCTTTGAAAGAGAAGCCAGCTCTGCTTGATCTCCCTGGAGTTGAAAGACATGAAAGAAAATGAAAATGTACACAAAGCACACATCCTGCAATTGTCCTTCAAGTTATTTATTAAAATACAGAAAAATGCGATTGTCATGTATGTTAACTATAGAACTCAGTAGCACTTTCCCTAACCTCTTCTTCCTATTGGCAAAGAAGGTCAACATGGTGCTTCATTAGGTTACTGTAGTGGCGCCTATATTATTCACCTTAGTAAGTACTCCCTGTTGTAACAGTCACTACCCTGGCAAGGCTGTACTAGGCATCCCCATTATACTGGGGACCTCATAGGAAGTCAAGAGCAGACATTGCCAGTAGACATTGTACATCAAATACAGAAATATATCCTTGTCTCTTGTGAGCACCACCTGTGAGCCCTGCCACATTCTGTGTTCTCTGAAGCCATAGACACTTCACAGGTCACAGTCTAGAGGAATATGGTGATGCACTCACATTGAAGCACATTTATGACATCACATGATGCATATCAGTGGACATCAGACAGTACAGCAATGCATTATGTCCTCATATATTTGCCTATAACTACTTGATATAGCAGGATATTCTTTGTGTGTGAATGACATGATGGTATACTTTTTTTTCCAAACACCTTTATTGAATTATCACTTGTGACACAGGCAAATGTACATTCATATAAACATAGTATGCTTGTATGTAGGCCACAGTACACACATGTCATTCTATCATTGCTCTTTAGGACTCTTGGAGCCACAGCAAATATTTAATGTATCTACATGCCCAGCTGGGATCAGTAATCCACCCAAACATGTACTTTGTGACCATTCAAGCTTTGTCTTACTCTACTGGGAGCCTCATTCACTAAATCTTCTCTGAAAATAAGCAATAGATCATTGTGACATTCATAATAAACAGAGAATAAAGTGTTAAAAACATAAAATGTATTAAGATACAACAGCAACAGGAAAAAGAATACATAGAACGCTCTCAAATATTTGATCAGAGCAAATGGTATCCACTGGGTAAACAAAAATAAGCAACGTATTTTCTTAATATGGAAACCAAAGGTCCCAAAGAAGAACATATTGAGTGAATCTGTAACAAATCTTGGGAGGCTGAGAACATGTGGGACAGACCTAACAAATCCTAGAGACATACTGTTTTTCCCTGTAGAAATCTTTTTCATTAGTTCACTGGAACACAAGCACGTGCAAACGACTTGGCTGCACACGAGGGAGCCCTTCACAAGGGATAAGACTGAACACCGCTAATCTGATGGAGAAAATGATAAAGTTATTTAAGCCATCTGAGCAAAACAGAGAAGCAATAAAAAGTTTTTGGAGTGGCTTGAAATAATTTGTATGCAGTACCCATCACAATAAATGCCCTGAAGGGAAACTCATTTAAATATGTTTCTGCTATTTCTTCTGCTATGTGTTAAAGACAATACAGCATAGTGGGGGTTTTGTAAGAGAACCTGATCTACAAATAATATAAAAAGTGTGTTAAACATACTATTCCATAATAAGTAGTTGAAGGATATAAGGGATGGTGACAGGCAACTAATGGGACTAGTTACTGGGTTATTGGATTACTTACTATCACTCTCAGATGAATAGAAGGCCACTATTGTGAAATTCCTGGGCTCACTGTTGAGACCTTTCCCCTTGTAGCGTTTAAAGGAGTTCATGTCATATAAATGAATACAGCAACATAAAATACATATATATTAAATGTGAACCTAAAATATAGAAAGCTGCACATACACAATAAACTAAAGCTCTCATATTACACTTATTCAAATATATTAATTTGTTGGTCACACAACCCTGGA
This sequence comes from Protopterus annectens, assembly GCF_019279795.1. NCBI lineage: Eukaryota > Metazoa > Chordata > Ceratodontiformes > Protopteridae > Protopterus > Protopterus annectens. Next base: position 1,302,872,222 of record NC_056745.1, on the reverse strand, counting down.
GTAGGGGCAAACTGCGCAAGAAAAAAACTACAGTGCTTTACTGCAAAAAAACAGCAAATCATTCCACATCTTCATTTCAAATCGCTGACAGAAATCACCAAGCAGAAATACTTAAATAAGAAAATCCCCAGACACCAATACAAAACTTTAATACAGTAAAAATTAAAATGAATCCTACAGCAAATAAACAAAATCCACACAAGCACAGATAACTTTGTGGGTAATGGACCTAGGGATTCTCATTCCACAGAAATTAGACTCAAGAACTCATCACATTTCTGTTTGTAACTTGGAAGGGGGAGGGTCATGTCCCCTTACAGATGATATCAGAATGTGACTTGGTGTATTCATCAGAAGAGATTATGAAAGCCAAGGATGAGAAAATCTCTGAAGTGACCAATGGTGTGCCAATCGGATGTTAATGCAAGTATCTGGGATGCATCAGATAAGTATGTAATGGAAACCCTGGGAAAGTATGTGAAATTGAGGAAAAAGGTGTTGCCTATGAGACAATTGTCCATTTAAAACAAATATATATATTTATATGTAACTTTGCCTTTTGAAGTTGCAGATAAATCAGTGAATTATACTTATGTGTGTTCTAACCCTTAATATGCTCAACAAGGACATTATTGCTACCAAGTTTTGAAAATGGGAGCTGGCACTCACTGCCATTTAATACTCACTTTTGGATGTGAAAAAAGTTTACCAGTGATTTACTTTCAACACTTCTTTGGCAGGGAAGACTGAAGCAATTTTAATATGTCTATGATGAAATTCTTGAACAGCATATTAAAAGGTAGCATTGTTCTCAATGGTTATTTTGCAAGTGGCTCTGTGTCTTCACATTTTATAAGGAAATTATATATCAGTGACACTTTTCCCTTGCACAAGAGTTGCAGTATCAATTTTAGGAGCAGGATTATGCTTTAGGAATTTGAAAGTGAAGCTAGTTCTCAGAATCAGAAGAGATTACCAGACATTTCCAGCTTTAAAAAAACTCTTTGCGCCACCTGATAATTCACACCTATCCACAGATTCAGTAGGAGGTATGTAGGACTCCACGAAGTTATTCTGCCTGATTTTACTATAACTAGCCTCAGTCCCTCTGACCTTATTGTATCATTACATAGCATGACTCCAAAAACATGTAACACACATAAAAACTGTCTCATAAATGACTATAACATGAACCGCTAAACCATGATATATAATCACTTCATGTGTCCAAGCAGGTATCAAAGGCTTGATTGCTTTAGAATGTACATTGCACTTTTGAGATGAGAGCTGTGTATGTTAACAACTTATAATATACTTTATTATTTTTCTGTTTTTAGTTTATGTGTCAGATATGTATTTTGAAATAACCTAAAGTTAGAAGCATTCAAGTCATAGAATATAGGGATATTGAGTTTGAGTTTAAAAATAATAGGTAGCAGTGACAGGAAAATTGAAAATATTTTTGTCCTAACAGCAGCCTCAGCTTCTCAGGTTTCTAGGTGATGACTGAAAGGTAATCTGTAATATGTACATGGTTAATGGATAATTTGAAACATATGGTATTCTAAAACCCTACCTATTATTTCTGGAGTGTTTAAATCCGTGAGGGCTTTGCTAATGATGCCCTATTAGTTACTAAAGTGATCATGGTAGCAGGGCTGTATAGATTTTCATTTAATAATATTTACTCTTCAAATATTTTCTTTGAAAGGTTTACAGCATATTTTATTTGCTGCACAGACTAGGGACATCTGGGATATTTTTTTCTTGGTTTCTCTTACTTGAAGTGCAGCTCTCAATGAACCATCCAAGAGCCACCATCCAAGACTCTATTTGCTCAATGGAGAAAAAAGTAATAAAACAGAATACAGTCTGCATTTATGATTTAATCAAATGAACTTTACCATATGGCAGTTGTGTTTGTGACAGATTTTATATATGACCTTGTCTGCTGTAAAGAAAATTTTAAGTGTAACCAGTCATTTAAGCTCATAGGCCAGGAGGCTACTACAGTCTTTTGAGAAGTAAAATACTAGACTTGGTTAGGCCACACATCCTACAGGATTACTCTGAGCATTGTTCCTAGAGTATTACTCTGAGTATTGTTATAAGCATTGCAATGTTACAGCCACTCAATCTAAAAGACTGGTCCTTGCTTTAGAGAGTGGAAGAGTGATGCTGAGAAATGCTAGGATGCTGTCCAGGAATGCAGGTGTGATGCTGTCCACACAATGATGGTGCTGAAATGAACTCTGCACTCTTGGGAAGGGTGTAGGTACTTAAAGTTTTTAAAGATGTGGTTTGCATTTCCTGATAATATGTCTATTCATCGCTGGGGATAACAACAGCATTCTAGAACCATCAGTGTAAAAAGTCATATTGTAGACTTGAGAGCAGCAAACTGACTATAAATGTAGAGCTTTATGAATAATAAAAATGTTATAGCTGAAGATATGTCAATTACAGAATAGCTTGCAAAGGACTGTATGCTTGGAGAAATGTTAGGGAATTGTTAATCTATAAGGGTCAGCCTGATATTGAAAGGATAACTTGATGTGGCTGACAAAATGTGCCTAGGAACTTAGTGGTATTCTCACAGTATCAGTTTTGCAAGACAGGACTGAGTGGTTGAAATAATGCATGATGGCATAAAACAGGACTGTAAAGGCAATGAACTGCTATTGTTCTATAGACAAGCCTTATATATTTATGAATTCCTCCATTCTCTACCATGGCACAGCTTGCAAGTCATTCATAGTCATTCCCTTTAGATAGTTCAAGTACGTCACACAATATTTCTCTCAATATATATTTTAACTGACTTGCCTGTGTCTTTAAAGTGGTTTAAATTAAAAATTGTAGGGTCATCAAAGGTCTAAAAAGAGGGGATATCAGATTGGTATGAAAATTAACTTATTTTAATGAGGCATGAGAATTTAGTTTTATTTTAATGATAAAATCAATGTTGATTGCAATTCCTTTTTTAATTTCTCCAAATCTTTTGGGATTCTAATAGCATGACGGGAATGGACCCCATTCCTAAGTTAAAGTACAATTACAGTTCATGAAATTGGTATTGTTTCAATCTTTGATGTCAGCCAAAAGTGCTCTTCACAGCACTTACAGTGTGCCGAGTAATGACTCCTAGTGCAATTCGTACGGGGTTAGATGGACTGGTAACACATCTAAATATAATTGTAGATTATTTTTTTATAAAATCCTTTGCTCCTACTACTATTGGAGCTCTCTGGGTATCTTTCTTCCACATTGGTCTCATTTCTGCCTGCAGATGCTGATATTTTATGACTTTGTGTCTCACTGTATGCACCACACTGTAGTCACTGGGTGAGGTGATTTCAATAATCAATGCTAATTTTGTCTTCTTTTCATGGACCACTACATCCGGTTTTCTAGCATCTGTCTTTTGAACTGTTAGTAATGGATGATCCCATCTGATATAAATTTCATAATATTCTATGATGCTTTCTGGTTCAGGTTTCCAGTGTTTTTCAGCCACTTCAATACCATAATGTTTGCACAATCCCCAGTGCAATAGTCTTTCCACATTATTATGCCTTTCAGTATACAGTCCTTCTGCCATTAGTATATCACAACCAGCAATGAGGTGTGTGACTGTTTCCAATTTGGTTTTACAATACCTACTGTTTCTCCCACATGTTCAATGGACTTCGTAAACCAGCAAGTACATAGCCCACTATCTTGGGCCAATTCCTCATTGTAAATTTCAGTATGTAATCTAAGACAATTCTGCTCTTTAAGGCACTGTGACTTCTCTTTTGTAGAAAGAAAGACATTTCCTTTTATTAGGCCAAATTGAGTTTGCTCATAATGATTCAGCACAGCTGAGAATTACCTGGTAATTTCAAATCCACAGTGATAACTTGATTTACATTTCCTGTAGCTCAACAGCAGGACAATATCACCCTGAAACATTACTCAACACATTTAAAAGAAACGAGACATTGCCACCTACAAAACTATAATGGCAGACAACTAAAAGAAACAAAAACATATAAACAAATAGAAACAATCAGAAAACAACAAAATAAAAAAGTCAAAACTTAAAACGATTTTTTGAGGGGTTGACCTGCACTCCTTCATACCTTTAACCTACATATACTAACTTTGAGATTGCATTAAAATAAGAGAAAAAGATGGAAATTCACTTTAAAGTATATAATTCAGTCTTGTTTTATGTTTCAACATACAGCAAACCCAGACAGGCAGCCTCATCGCAATATAATGAGCAAACTAAATTAGGGATAGAACCTATACCATAGAAGGTAAATTTAATTGTCACACCAAAGGGGTGGTCTATGTAGCTTTATGTGAAGGGTGCACATCATACTATATTGGTAAAACTGAAAGAAAAATGAAACAAAGGATATATGAACACCAGTAAAGCATACACAAAAATATAATCACAAATGCGTTGGCAAAGCACATTTTAGATTACCCCACTCATAAGTTTGTGTTCGGTGTATTACAACAGGTAGAGCACAATACGCGAGGAGGTCCATGGGAGCTTAAGCTAGAGGAATGTGAGCTTACGTGGCAAGTTTGCACATTTGCACATATACCACCGGGCCTCAATGAATACACATCAATTAAGTGCCTTTTAAAGCTTAAAGCACTGGCTAGGTAGTGTTTAAAGCTGGTGCTTTAGTTCTCTATTTTATCCTATTTATTATTATTATTATTATTATTATTTATTAAGTAAACCTGATGGGGACCTGGGGCATTGTTTGTCTTTTTACATAATATGATATATTTATTGTTTGTCTTTTTACATAGTATATCATATTTATTATATTACACTTTAGCACTAGTCCACTTGGCCGAATTTGTTGGTTTTTGATACATACACATCTATATATAAAATGAAATATAAAATGAGGTATAAAATGTGAGAAAAAACATTTTTTAATGTTCCAATATTTGCATCAATAATTTGTTCATCCTTTTTAGTATCCTAGTCCAACTTTTATCAACTTCTATCTTGTTAATTCTTATCTTTTTATTCATATATTTATTTTTTATAGTTAGCTTTTGTGTTTATATGTTTATACATTTTACAAGGTTTTAATAACATACATCTTATATGTTGAGTTTATATGCATTGTATAAGGTTAAACTATCTGCTATACAACTTACTTAGAGGTTTTTAACTAACGTACATGATTTAATGGGGTTAACTTAATGAATACCTATTCTAATTGTTTTAATTGGATCCACTTGTAATTATATAAAAGTGGTAATTTGTTGTCTAGGCTTTGTCTGATGAAGTTGGAGCATTGCCTTTGACGAAAGCACTCACAATAAATGGTGTGTGTGGTGTAGTTACAGCCTGCTTGCTTTCTTCGTTGATGTACTAGTTTGTTTCTTGTTTGGAGTTATTTATCGTTTTTTGTATGGCGAGTGGTGTTGGCGCACCATCACAGTCTTTGTTTTCACAACAAGACAACAGCATGGCAAGTTCACCAATTGAACCTCTGAGGCGAATGCCATTGGAAATCTTACTGCCTTGGTGCAGGAGTTGCTTAATCGGGTGGATACTTTATCGCAATGGATGGACGAAAGTAATGTTATTGGTGCTCAAAGACTAACCAGGTTAGCAACCAGCCACCCGGGTATAAGTGGACAGACTCTTACGTTCTCTGAGGTGTCGAGTACACCATTGAGAACATTTCTTAATCAGGGAAGCACAGTTAATACTGATGACAGGAACAGTTTATCAGCTGTTGAGCAAGGACAGGCATCAAACGCAATGAGAGCCGAGTCCATTCCTTCTATGGCAACATATTTAAGAGCAGCTTCATTTTTTAATAGTGTCACAAATACCAAAACGGCTAGTGGAACTGATAATTTCACTACTTCTATTGTAACACCCCTCAATGACTTTGACCAAAAACTGTACAGATGCAGTAAACTACAGTTGGAGGTGTCTTACTTTCAAGAATGCATCTCTAAAAAGATTGTTCCCAAAGGGTTACGCCAATGGCGTTATCCAGTTGTGCTGGTCAACAATTTTGGCTTTGTCTGATGAAGTTGGAGCATTGCCTCTGACAAAAGTGCTCACAATAAACGGTGTATGTGTTATACCCAAAATAAATACAACATTCCCTACCACTCTGAACCTAGGAACAAGCGTTAGCATGGGTCGAGAAGGGGGGGGGCGAGATCTGTCAGTTAGAATTATCAGTGTTCAGCAGTTTCATTATTCAGTTTTAGGACTTTGTGCAAGTTGGATTCAGACTAGTGTGATTCAGTAAAATGATAGCAAACCTATATATTAATCTGTTTAAATCCATTGAATACTACTTTTGTTGACAAGAATAATGTAGACCCAAACTGATTGGCATTATACATGCCAACACACTATTATGCACACACCAAGAATTCATTCTCAGTACATGCAAAACCTAAAAAAAAAAACAAAGAAAGCATTGTTTGTTTGCAGGGTACAAGTCCCCCTGCCCCCTGCTACTTGTACAGTCTGACTCCAAGATCACACTGTTTCTGGGGAAAAGGATATATTCTCATATCCGGGTATTATCCATCTTACATGCCTGTTGACTATCTATTTAGTTGACCAAACTGGGTCAATTAAACAGGTACTGACCAAAGTGCTATTTAACAAAGTTCATGGGACCCATACATATATACATTTATAGCTGTATCACATTACAATGAAATGTTATATTGTCAGAACTCAAAGGATCACACCCATATAGTCAATCATCAAAACATCAAACAATAAAAAGAGAAGAAAAGCATCCTTTCTGCTGAATTTATATACCAACTACGAGATTGTACTATAGTTGGGAAAGGGCATATCCCTGCCATCCAAACTGTACCACAATCTTGCTCAGGAAAAGCCAGCACAGTTCAATCAACTGTACTGGCTTTTCTTTGTGTCACTGAAACAATGTTTCACTGTAATGTCATACACCTATATATATATATATATATATATATATATATATATATATATATATATATACACACACATATATATATACATATATATATATATATATATATATATATATATATATATATATATATATATATATATATATATATATATATATATATATATGTATTTATATATGTATATATATATATATATATTTAGGAAACATTGGCTTGTTAAAGGGTCACTTTTTTTTAGATTATGTTTCTAGTTCCTGTTCTAGTAAAAGTCATAATCTGAGGGGAGTTTTTTGATTATTACTACATTTCTTGTCTAACAGAATCCTTAAAGAAAAAAAGTCTGTTCAAAACCGTTACAACCCTCCTGTCAAAAAAATAAATAAATAAAAAACAGAGACCAACAAACACATAAACCAGAATTTAAAGTATTTGATAGGAAAGTTATTTACACAGAAACTGAATAAGACTGATGATGACATTATAAGTACTGTGCAGATCTGAGGAATGAACCGTTCACCTGAGCAAGTCCTTTACAGTCTCCTTAAAGCTCAGTACTTTATTAGCTCACCTGTAGATTTCATAACTTTCAGTAGTATGTTGTATGTTTTCCAAAACAAAGTTTCTGTCCACTCGTCTCAAACAAACTAAGTCTACCACTGATTCCAGTGGAACAGTATAAAATTAAGGTCTGTAATACATGTACTGAATATCTATTTTACCCTTGATAAAATCTATTAGTCCAAACTATTCTTCAGAACATGAAGCAAAAATAAGAGTCAAGCTCTGTAGTGTCTCATACCAGCTTATGTTTAGTACCAAAATAAATATTGGGAGCGTCCTCCTGGGTGGGTATCTCCAGATTGTCTAAGCCTCCATCAGGTTGTCTCTTCTCTCAACAATGCACTTCCCAGAACCTCTGTTCAAGGCACAAAATTCCTCTTGCAGTTAGAGACCTACTTATTTAATCTCCATTTCAATAGTCCCTGTTTTTTTATACATTAAACTAACTTGGTAATTGCTAGTCACCAACACTTTTTAAAGGAATCTCTCCAGCTAACACATTTTTGTGCAGAAATATCTACAAACTACATATTGTAACACATGTTGTTGTTGTTGTGTCTTTCAACTTTTCCCAGTTAGGGGTCGCCACAGTGGAACTCCGGTCTGCTAATGATTGGCAGTAGATTTTTACGTGCCTAGTTGCCAGCTCTGATGCACAACCTTCAATGAAGGTACGCCCATTCACACATGTTTCCACACAGAAGACGCTCTAGCTGAGAATCAAACAGGACGTCTTACTGGGAGGTGACAACACTACCACAGCACCACCACCGCAGTCATCACATCATGTCACAATATTATAATACAATGTTGTTTACATGACATCAGTTTTGACACATTGTAGAATTAGACCTCTACAAATCATACAGAGAATATGCTTGTTGGCAGAATTCATTCCCTCTAAATATTGCAAATAAATATTTGTCAATTATTCTTTAAAGGTAGTCGGTACATTACAATAGTTAAGACTAATCTACTCGTAAAAAAGTTAGATGCTTCCAGTTCAGTGTGAATGTTGAAACATACTGTTTGCACCAAGATGTTATTTACCTTAAGTACTATAATGCACTTACTGATATCTTTGCTTGCATCTAAGAGGTTTGCTCATACTTCTGCTTTGTGTAGCTCTATTGCATACTTATGTTTTTATGTACATACTTTTTTTGGATAATCATGTGTCTTTTTTGTTTATGGTCACTAAGCACAGGTTATGCCTGAAAGCAGTCTTTGGACCATTTTATTTACTTGGTTAGCACAGTTAAAATAAATAAATATAATAAAATAAATAGCCACCACACTATGCTACACTTACCCCCCTCTCCAGCATGAAACCCTCAGTGTCAGACCCACAAGATAGGATGTGGGCCCTAGATAAGCCATCTGCATTGCGGAAGATTGATCCTCACCAGTGTCTGACAGTGAACGTGAAGGGTTTTACTAAAAGTGCTCATCAACCAAAGTTAGTATTCCCATCACTGTGTTTGTGTAGCCACACTAGAGGAGCATGGTCTGTGGCTGAGGTTAACTCACTGCCCAGGAAAATCATTTTAGTGATGGAAGTAACCACATGATCACCAGACATGGAATATGTGGTCTCAGCTTTGCTTTACTCATTACTTAAAAATGACTTTATTACTTAAATACTTAAATTACTTTATAAAGTAAATTTTATAAAGTAAATTACTTTATTACTTATAAAGTGTAGCTCTCCCTCAAATCTTGGAAAAGCACTATGCCTAGGCTTACCTGTGATGTATATGTATAAACTGTGAAGATTATGCTACGACAGGGTGTGCTTCCTTCAACTGTTTAAAAGCAGTATGTGCCTATAATGTCCATTTTACTAGAGCAGAACCAGGGAAATTTGTGCCCTGCAGTCCTTTACACTGGTGCCCTGTCAAACCAAAATAAATAAATAGAAATCTCAAAAACAAAAAGGTTTTGCATTCATTGAACTAACCTGAACTGTTTCTTTCAGTGAATTTATGGCAGCAATACCAGCACTTCATTTTCACATTACAAATCACAGCCCCCCCCACAACAACTTGTGCCCATGGCAGCTGTCCCCCCTTTGCTCCACCCAAGCTAGAGTTCTGACATCTTCCACTTTCTCATATCTGTCAGAGGTAGACTATAGATACAAACTGAGGTACAAATTTACTGAGATCAAAATTTCTAATAGTACCCAGCTAACCCCAAATACATCCTCATTTGCTTCTTAGCACCTGAAATAGACCAGTTTCTCACTGCTTTTTCTTTCTGCGGCCTAACAATTCTTCTTCCTATTACATATGCTAAACATTTTATCTCAGGCATGTCTAGCTTGCTCTTGGAAGCACTGACTGTCACCCTGGCATGCACAAAGAGTCTAACACAGATTGTACCTTAGCTGGATGGGACTCCCAAGCATCAGAGAGTATTATGACATCATCATCCAGGTAAGCAGCAGCATATGTGTCATGCGGCTCTAACAGTCTGTCTATTAAGCTTTGAAATGTCACCGAGGCATACCGTGCCCCCAAAGGAAAGACAGTATAGTAGAATAAAACCTCTGAGGTTGAAAAGCTGTTAGAGGGTTTTGCCGACATTCCTTTTTCAGATATAATGCGGTCAATCAATAATACTAACTTCCCCAACATCTCTGTTAGTTCATCTATAACAGACATTGGGTAGCTGTCAGCTGCCGAATTTTGAAGTACTGTTCAGCTTCCTAAAATCATTTACAAAACCTATTTATTCCATCAGACTTTGAGACTAAAATTGTAGAGCTGTTCTACCTCACCTTTTGACTCCTGTACTACCCCCATCCTAAGCATTTTTGTACTTCCTCTTGCAGCCTTTTCTGTGACTCTTGTATTCTGTAAGCTTTTAACTTCACCTTTTCTCCTATATACAGCACTGAATCAGGTTTGCTGTGCCAGGTAGTTCAAAAAACTTATTTTTCTTAACGGAAACTCCCTTATCGCATGTTTCCATGGCTTAGAAAGTATGCTGACTAGTTTTCTTTCTACACCAGCTCCATCAGTCTATGCCATTATGATAACTAGAGAGGTATATGTATTCTGGCCTTCTCTTACAAGTCTCTCTAACCTTGTAGTTAAAATCATTTAATCTTTCCTCTCTTTCAAATGGACCCTGCTATTTTGCCAAAAACTAATTTTCTGTAGAAGAGTCAAAAACTAATATTCGTTTTCCAGTTTTGAATTTCTTGGTCTTTGCTTTTCTAGTATATGCCCTTTATTGTACAATCTGGGCTCTTTTCATGAATTCCCATGTGATGGGCATCAGCTCTTTAAGCCTATCTTGTAAGTCAGTATAGTGTTCTATTACACTTTTAAATCAGATTTTCTCTTCTTTCCAGTTTTTACTGCAATATCTTACAGTCCTTGAGGGCATCTACACTGACCCTTGTTGAGAACTGTGGAACTTCTCTAATAGCAAACATGAGAAATTAAATTAACTGATCCCAGCTTTTAGCATCTTCCTGAATCAGTTTTTTCATCCTGTATTTTAATGTTTTGTTAAAATACACAGCTAACCTATCTGCCTGAGGATGGTACACTGAATCTTTTAATTACTGGGCCTTAAAACACTGGCACATTTGTCCTGACATAAATGGAGTTCCCTGGTCAGCAAGTATTTGCCTAGGAGTCCCTAGTCTGGAAAATAATAGGACTAACCCACTAACTGTAGATGTAGAATTATCTTTTTATTCAGGGGAATAGCCTCAGGATACTTAATTCCATAATCCAAATTACTCAGAAGAACTGGAAAACATTGCTAGATTTTACAAATGTTCCAGTAATGTCCATAGCAATATGTTCAAATGGCACCTCTGTGTTAGACATTGGAACCACATTTTTTTCAAAGGTTTTCAAAGGTTTGCAGACTAATAGTTGTCATATTACTTTATTTTGATCCTTACTTACAGTATACAATAAATCATTTTATAACTCAAGGTATTGGCAAAAAGAGGGAACATTTTTCAGCTTCTTCCTTTACAGCTCTAACGGTATCTTCCCTTGCTATTCTCAAATTGTCATCTTCATGTTGTGTCATCTTAAAGCTTATCTGGTTTACCTAGAGGTCAGTCAGGTCTGGAGTTCCCTCAGTATTAGTCTATTATGAAGCAGAAGGTACTGTCACCTCTCCTAACAACACAGGCACTGGAGTCTCAGTGTCTAAATCTTCTCCTAAGAAAGGCAAGTCATATTATTCCTTAGTGTAAGTAACTAGCTATACCTTATTTGTTTGATTTCATTAGTTGCCTTTCTGAATTCAATTCATACAGCCGTCTTCTTTCTGTCTGGTGTCTGTTGTATTTTCACAGAACAGGAACATCATTACAGCTCTGCACAATGTTGTCTTTTCTCTCAGTATACACAACCCTTTCCCTTTTGTTTTGATTTTTTTATGTTGCCCTCTCTGTATCTCAGAGTGAACACCACCCTCTCAATTAATTTTTCTTCTCCTTCTGTGGGGAATTTCATAGGTTCATAGGTAGGTACTATGCTATTGGCCCTAGGGCCTATATAAGCCTAGCCAAAAATGTACCCTGGCTTTTGCCACCCAAGAAAATTATTTTCCTGTGCCCCTGTCAAGCAGAGCCACAGAAGTGATCCCTGGGGTGAATTTCCTATTTCCCATCCAATCATCAAGAATTTTTCTTGAAGAGTGTTAATGAGGAGCTCTGTTTGACATAGATAGGTAGTCTGTTCCAGAGTATGGGAAGTCTCTGGGACAGGAATCTATCCCTCCAGCATGTTCTGTTTATTGTGGTGACAAGGTTTAGGTCCCTACAGCATGTAGCTTGGAGGGATTGGGATTTCTTTAAGTGGAGCATGTCCAACAGCTCTGGGTTTGACATAGCTTTGTATGTTAGGCAGGGATCACCTCTGAGTAGGCGATATGCGACGGAGTAAAGCTGTAGTTTTTTGAGACGTTCTGCGTAGGGCATCTGTTTGAGGCCAGTAATCCTCTTTGTGAGGTATTTCTGTGGCCTTTCCACTTGTTGTAGATGTCTTGTGAGGTACATACCAAAAGAGGCGTTGTACTCTATAATGGGTCTAATGAGTGATGAGTAGAGGGGAACAATGACCTCTTTTTTTCTGGATGAGAAACCTTTTGAGATGAGGTGAGCCACATAGAAGTATTTCCTGACCACTGTGGTGATGTGATTATCAAAGGAGAGACTACTGTCCACCTGTGTCCCAAGGTCTCATCACATGTTTGGTGTTAAGTAGACTACCAGCTATGTGGTAATTCATGGGTACAGAGTTTTTACCAAAGCAGATGACAATACACTTTTTGGCATTGAGCTTCAGGCCATGGCTTTGACACCAGGTATCTGTCTCAGTGAGGCCCTTTTGCATTATGTCCACATCGTTAGGAGTTTTGATTATGGCTCCTAGTTTGCAGTCAACTGCAAACTTTGTTAGCCTGTACTTCAGAGAAGTAGATACCAAACAGGAGGGGACCCAGGACTGAACCCTGTGGTACCCCACTTGTCACTGGTCTGAAGTTGGATTTGGAGTCCGCTACTTTCACAGTGTGGGTTCTGTCCGTGAGCCAGTTGGCAACCCATCTTGTGACATAGGGATTTATACCTAGTTTAGTGAGCTTATCTATAATTTCAGAGTGGGGGATGGTGTCAAAAGCCTTGGCAAGATCTAGATAAGCTGTGTGAACCACTTTACCCTCATCTATGGCTTTGGTGACTGCTTCAAAGAAGTCAATCAGGTTTAAGAGACATTCTCTGCCTTTTACAAATCAGAACTGGGTAGGGTCCAGAGTTTGGAGATTACCAATGTCTTTATTTATGAGTTCCATGATGATACATTCAATGGCCTTGCAGACCAGGCTCATCAGGCTAATGGGGCAGTAGTTCCCGGGGTCCGTCATGGCTCCCCCTTTGTGGAGTGGGATAACCATCGTGGTGTGCCATTCAGTGGGCACAAAGCCTGAGGTGAGGCTATGATTGAACATGGTACTTAGGTAGGGTGCCAGTTCATTCTGTAGTTCATGTAGAACGCAGCCTGGGATATTGTCAGGTCCCATGGATGCTGTGTTCTTGGCTTTGGAGAGTGTGTTTTTTACCTGTGCAGCCGTGATTACAGGAACTTTGCATTCTTCCGGTATAGAGATGGGCCCTCTATGGGGTGAGGGGGGTAAAGTTAGCAGTGAACCTATTTGCCAGGATGTTGGCAATATCAGTTGGTTCTGTATATTTAGTGCCATTGTGCTGTAACTCAGAGCAGATCTGAGTGTTGACATTGAGATTTTTGACATAGCTATTTATCTTCAGTTTCACATTTTTCCTTATGTACAGACACCTGTTACCTAGAGCTTTCCATTATTTGACAGTTTTGTTTTACACAGATAAAATGGCTTTAAAAATGTGATCATGTTCTGCTTCTTCCTTGTGTATTATACTAATGTAGTCTTTCTTGTTGCAAAGTTTCTCTGTCTCAACACAACACCTGCATAGAATTCTCCATTTCTGATGCTTCCTGTATTAGCTTGGCAGAAGGTTTAGAACACTGCTCAGGTTGTGCATTTTGTCTTTTTTTTTTAAAACTTCCTTCCTCTGGACTGTATCCTTTCAGTAAGTGATTCCTTCCCTTCATTTCTACTAATCATTTCTTCCACCTTGTCTGTTACACTTTCAGGACACAGTGACATTTCTACTCCCTGTTTTTTAAAACTTAAAAGCTGAATTTTTTAACTATGTAACTTCCGTCTACTAGTTCTGCTCTTGCAGGCTGCTCTGCCCTAGGTGAATGCTGACATATCTTTAAATGGTGCATGTTCTTCCCCTCTCTATATGGTTAGTCACATTTTTGAAACTTTAGGGCTTTCTAACACTATTCCATGATCTTTCTTAGACTGATGCATGCTGATGATCGTATCTGGTGGTTGACCTCTGCCCACCGTTTTCCATCTTAGGCAGAGGTGAAAATCTGCTCTTTTCTTACATTTGTCCTGTCTGCTAGACAAGCAGGTCAGTTTCTGATGACCGAGGGCACAACAACTAGCTGTAGCTATTTGCACAAGTATCCCAGTAAAGCTTGATAGTGGAACAAACCTAACACACAAGAAATAAGAATGATTTTGAAACAAGTTATAACTTAACTAATATTAGCTACAGTTTGTGTGTGGGGGGGGTTCTTGGTTTTTAAGATGGCTCAGCTAGTAACTTTGATACTCATGAAGTACAAGTTTTCCCTTTTCCCTGTGGTTTAATGTTTTTTCTTAAAGGTGGGACACATTTTACACCTTAAGGATGGAAAATGTTTGCACCACCCTACAAAGCTACATATGTGTGTATATATATATATATATATATATATATATATATATATATATATATATATATATATATATATATATATATGTACACATATGTGTGTGTGTGTGTGTGTGTGTGTGTGTGTGTGTGTGTGTGTGTGTGTGTGTATGTGTGCTTGCGTCAGCAAACATCAAAAGAATAGAATCCTGTTTACAAAAACATCAGTATAAAAAGACTGAAAGTAAAAATATAAATAAAGTGCATTTAATGTGGGGGTGCAAGCCCTCCTGCTCTCCCCACACCCACTGCAACTTATATATACCAACTCTTGAGACTGCACAACAGCAGGGAAAGGGTATATTTGCAATTGTCAAATTAGCCAGACGAACAGTATTATTGGATAGGAAGGACTTCAAAGGGACACTAGATTCTGGGAGTATGAACACACTTATCAAGTAGCCATGCATCTATAAATAAAAAAAAATATGACAAGTGGAAGGTATAAGTATTATGTGTCCATGGATAAAATTCAAAATCTGGGGTGTAAAATATTAGATCCTGTAGCTTTGGTACCAGATTTAAAACATGATTTCATAGTTCACTGAGACATCCTTCAGTTCAAGCGGAAATGATGGGGGCACAGATATTCTAATGATGGATTTGCAGTTTCCAACCATCTCTCTAGCCAGTCTGGTTGAAATTGTCATCCTGAGGCAATGTAGCAACTGTCTCATGTTTACTGACAATCACCTACTATTTAAACCAACAGACACATTGTGTCAGAGGTGTAGTTATGCAATGTTATTAAAGGCAAAGCTCTCTCACAAAGTCACAACAAATTGCAAGCAGGTCGTCAGTACCACACAACCCAACACAAAAAAGCACAAACAAAAAAACCCCATAGATCTACATATGTTCAGGCTATTAAACGTAACCTACCTACCAAGGCATCCTAAGTGCTACCTAAAAAATAAGTAGCCTCAGCAACCTCACAAACCAGACAAACATTACAGGCAGTAGCCACCATGAAACACACATCTAAGAGTCAAACTGACTCACTTCAAAAGCCCATAAGGCAAACCTTCAGAAAATCAAATACCTTAGTCATAGGTGAGTCCATAGTGAAACACAATGATGCACCACTCATCAGGCTGTGCATAGACAGGGTCATGGTCAGTTGTCTGTCAGATACCAGGATTAGCCACATTATGCAAGCATTTGTGTCCTTTTACCACAAGTACTCATATAAGAGTCATAGTGCACAAGGGTATAAATGACTTGAGATGTACCGTCCTGAACTATATGAAGGGCAATATGATGTAGCTTTCAAAATATGTGCCTTAGGTTGGTATGAAGTTAGACTTGTGCAGCATTCTACCTTCACCAAGAATGATGCCACAATATGAACAAAATATTATTGATTTCAACAATTGGCTTAGCTTTGGGTGTCATTCAAAATGGGTTACAATATATCTCAGCCTGGGAAGAGATAGTAGACAGGCCCAATTGCTTTGCCAAGGATAGCTTGCACCTAACCCCAATCAAAGTTTTTGTATATTAGTTAAATCCCTGTCAACCCCTACAGTGCCTTTTTTAAGCAATTTCGATCTTCTAAAGCTTCTAACATAACTAAAAAGAATCTAGATAACATTAAGGTATTGCTGCTCACCACTAGCAGATTTAACAAAAAACTCCACTCCCTGCATGCATTGCTTACCCATGAAAACATCAGTATATGTATCTTCACAAAGACCTGGTTCAAGAGCATTGAAAATACTCAATCAGTGAAAGATTTCAGTGCCTATCACATGTTCAAAACCACCAGATTAGAAGAATGCACTAAAGGTGGCGGTGTCTTCATATTCTAAAACAAATCTCCAGACTCAGTAGACAAGAAAATGATCTGAAATTTCTCCATATCCAATTTACTATTAACAAAGCTACTTATCATATCATAGGTAACTATAGGACCTCCTCTATGTCCCCCTTGGACCATATTTCCTGTCTAACTAGTATGAAGTCCCAATTTATTAAGACAAATAGCATTCTCCTAGGAGACTTCAAGTACTTCTCTATAAACTGGGACTCATATATCCTCAAACATGTAAGCCCAGAGATTTCTAGACTCAATCAATACAAACTCCCAGGACCAGTTAGTCTGTTACTGAACCAAGGGTGATAAAATCCTGGACTTGATCCTCACCAGTATAGCGTAGTGTTGCTCCCCATCAATTGTAACTTCCTCCCTGGTCAAATCATACCGGAAGTCAATCACATTCATCGTAAAACTGAAGTCTGAAGCATGTTCCAATATGTAGAAAAGACAAACCAAAGCAGGAACAAGCAGCACCTCAAAGTCTTCAGCTCTTCAGCTCTTTATTAAAAATAACTTGAGTAAAAAACTGGTAGCAAATCAAAAGTAAAGTTAAGCGCTTTTCGTCTAGTTTAGTAACTAGGCTTCTTCAGACAACAAACAACAACTCAAATTCACTTAAATACACTTCCCCCTTCTTTCTCCTATTAACTTAATTACTTAATATGTACCAATTAGACATAATAAATTACCTTAAACTTTGCAGCATAAATTAAGTTAATCAATCAGTGCTACTAGTTGGTACAGCATACAAACATAGCACAATAACATAAAATATAATGAAATAAAATAAAATAAAGTAAGCTATTGTACTTAAAAAGAGAAACACCACTATCCAGGCATCAATGACTGTTGTTCCATCCAGTGCCTCTTGAGACTTAAGAGCTTGAACAGATAGTTTAAAATGTAATGTTTTATGTAAAATACAACAGCATTATTAAGAAAGGATGTAGGTAGGTTATTTTTAGTTTTATTTTTATGTCTATCTTACTTTTTTCTTAATATCCTTTATTTAATGTTTTTTTTATTTATTATAAGTTCAAAACAATTTGCCAGGTCTTGTAGATTTCCTATGTAGGAAATTGACTAATTATAAACCCCTAGGGTTAATAATTATTGCATTTTAGTTTTGTAATTAACTAACATTTTGGAATGTAAAGGCTGATAAGATTTATTTTGTTTATCTTTTTAAGTACAGTAGCTTACTTTATTTTATTTTATTTTAATTCATTCTATTTTATGTTATCATACTATGTTTGTATGCTGTACCAACTAGTAGCACTGATTGTTTAACTTAATTTATGCTGCAAAGTTTAAGGTAATTTATTATGTCTAATTGGTACATATTAAGTAATTAAGTTAATAGCAGAAAGAAGGGGGGAGTGTATTTAAGTGAATTTGAGTTGTTGTTTGTTGTCTGAAGAAGTCTAGTTACTAAACTAGACGAAAAAACGCTTAACTTTAGTTGTGATTTGCTACCAGTTTTTTACTCAAGTTATTTTTAGTAAAGAGCTGAAGAGCTGAAGACTTTGAGGTGCTGCTTGTTCCTGCTTTGGTTTGTCTTTTCTACAGTTTGTGGCGCCGTTTGTGTTTCTTCAGCATGTTCCAATATCTCAATATTCAGAAATTATGTGAATGCTTATTTACTAAAATTGAGTGATGACCTGGTTAAACCCCACTGCTTATTTAAAATTCTTTTCTGCTAAGTTCGATGTACTTGTAAATAGCTACATAGATTCATCTGTTCCCCTTAGAAATAAATACAACTCCAAATTCAAATTCAAAATCCTGTGTTAGAACATAAATACAAACAGGCCATAATAAAAGAAAAAAAAATCATTGCATGCAAAAATAGATCCAGTTGTCAAGATGCCAATAACGGTCTTCTAAACAAAACAAGGAACTATGGACCTTAATCAAAATAATCTAAATCCAGACATGAAGTAAAAATAACCACCCGGGTGAAGGATAACTACAAAGTCTTCTTTAATTATGTCACAAAATCTCAGAAACAATGCTCATCACTATATAGACCTAATGGTAAATGATAATACATACTCTGACCCAGAGGACACAACCAATCTACTAGCCGACAAATTAAGTTCAATCATCACCACATTCTTCCCTTCAATATTCTCAGATCAAACAACCAGACCTACATCCCAAAATCTCCCAAGAATAAGTTCTAAAGGTGCAATCTAAGACCAAGAACACCGTGTCTATGGGGCTAGGTATTATTCCAGGCCACCTGCTGGTCAGCCTGAAACTTGTCGAATTCCCAACAGCAGCTATTCAATATTAGCATTAAAATAGGTTTTGTGCTGGATGAATGGAGGACAGCAATAATCCATTGCACAAAGGTAGGGCTCCAACTGACCTGGGTAATTACAGACCCATATGCCTGACCAGTTTCATCTGTAAGGCTATGGAAAGGATCACTATGAAATTAATAAATAAGGGTAAGTATAAATTAAAGACTCTCAACCCACACTAGTTCAGATTCATCAAGGGTAGGCCCTGCCTAATTAACCTCCTCAACTTCTTCAAAAAAGTTACTGAAGTAATGGACAAGGGCAAAACAGCACACATTACATAGCTAGACTTTGCAAAGGTGTCTAACACCATCTCCCACACACACATGTATTGTAGATAAACTATCCCAGCTAAATGTTAATTCCTGTGTACCTCATTGGATATCAAACTGAACCCAGGAAGTTAGAGAGGATGGCTCTGCCTCCTCTAAAAGACCTATCATTAGCAGTGTGTCACCAGGGTTCAGTCCTTGAGCCACCCCTCTTTGGCGTTTACTTCTCAGAGGTTAAAGCTAATGTTAAGTGTTTATGGATAACCAAGTTTGCAGATGGCTATAAACTTGGTGCCATCATAAAATCCCTAGGGGACAGCAAGATTCTCCAACACAGCTTGTCTTGAATAAATAGCTGTTGTCAAAAACATGGACTAAAATTAAATGACAAAGACTGTATAATTTTATCCTTCAACAAGCATGACTCCCCTTGTAACTATCATATTGACAACATACCCATGAAAACTGATTCCGTAGTTAGGGATCTGAGAACCTTCTGAACTGTCGTTTGATCACCACCTATCCACTGTTGTAAGGAAGTCCTTTTCATCTGACAATGTATATCTAAAGGTATTGCATCCTAATCCAAGTTTGTGATCATTCCACTGTACTTGGCAATTATTCAGCTGATCATTGAGTATAATGCCCCTTTTGGTATGTACCTGTACAAACAATTGTCACAACTGGAATGACCACATGAAAAAATATTAAGGGCCTAAATCTTAAAAACTGTGTATGCACACCATCTCAAGGTTTTGTCCCTCTTCTCAGTATCATACAGGCTATTGAAAGGTGACCACTGTCGTGTATAGAGCTTCAACAGACCGTATTTTGTTAGACATATTACACATTTGCAAGTTAAATGGCATCATAAACATACACTCAATGAATCTGGCTTTCTTTTGCAAAATGAATATAATATGTTGGAGGGATAGGTATGTATCACAGAGAATGCCACTTCTATGGAACAGTCTTCCATTCAACATAAAGCAAAATACATGTCTTACTCTAGTTAAACATAATTTCGACAACTGGATGGGTAAACACAAACTTATCCCTGGCTCACCACCCTTATCCCTCATGTATAGGGGAAATATGTAAATATTGAACGTATTCTTGTTTGGCCTGTCTGTGGGTTATTCATATGCAAAATATAAGGGCTAAAAACTGCTGTGGAAATGTAAGAATAGGTTTCTTAAGAATCTTACAGATCAACAGCCTAGTAAGTACCTAAGAACCTATTCTATGGCCAGACTGTAAAATCCTGAATAAACCCCTACTGAAAATGGTAGGGGGCAGCAGCAGCTTGACACACTGTAAAGAATGCACAGTCCTGATAGCAATAGGTATAAAAACTTCAAAAGGCATGAGAATCGGGCTTTAAATAGCAGGAACAGAAAAACCTGTGTTTCATCAGAAACTTTTTACTGAGTCTTACTAGAAAAACCAGTTAAGTCAGTGAAGGAAGTCAGAGCAGAAACTGAAAAATAAGAAACTATACTGTATGATATACAGCCATGTCAGAAGATTCCAGTCTCTAAAGTAATGAAAGATGTCTATGTGGATTCAAGAAGGGACTGACCCATGGTGATAAACCCATTAAGAGAATAAAGGAAGCTTGAACAAAGTCCTGGGTTTCTCTCTGTAATCCCAAAACAGCGGACTAGTCAGAAACATGAATCTCAGCAGCAGATAACCTAAACAGGCAGACATTATAAAGTAAAATTAAAAGTAAAAGTAGTGCCAAAACCAAATCCAAAAGAAACCAGCAGTATGAGTTCCATTTTGTAGAACAGGGAACAGGAGAGGCAACATCTATACTTCTGCTTATATCTATACCTGTACAGGTTGCAGGCACTGGATCAAATGACAAGTTAAATCAGCATCTGTTTGGTTTTGCAGGTGTACAAGATCGGCAATCCCCAGGTAGAGGAATATTCCATTTCCTCGGGATGGTGTGATCTTAATATATATAATTAGCAGAGGGTGGGGAAGCACATCTGTCCTGCAGAAAATACTTGCATTTGGTTTATTCCACTCTGCAGTAATCCCCAAAACATGCATGGAACACATCAACGCTTGTTGTTTTGACTTTATTACATTGATCTTCTGGGTGTCACTGTAGTTCCTCATTTGACCAAGTGCCCTACACCAACCTGTACTTATAGGCAAAGAAGCTATACCCTCTTCTTCATGTCAGTGTACTGATGAAAGTGTTCTAGATTTGGCAAATTTGTAGGTAATCAATGAAAATTTAAAGAAATAACATGGAATTTGATACATTATGCAGGGTCAAAGAAAATATAGCCATAATAACAGAAGAAAAAGAAGAGCATATTGGCCCTATCCCATATCCATTCTTTAGGTTGAAGGATGACCTGCTATACAAGATGAATAAAAGGGGCAATGCCACAGCAGCTGTTAGTTCCTAAACCTTTTACAGCACTTGTAATCAAACTGGCACATAACCATATTTTTGGATGATACTTAGGGGTGGACAAAACCAAAGCTAGAATTTTGGCTACATTTCATTGTCCTGGTATAATGAAAGACCACGAGAATCTCTGTACAGATGCACTACCCAGAATGTTAAAAGATGGTACCACATTTCTATATTCCTAAGTTCAATCATACCTATGTCTGTTACTGAAGTCCCTTTTGGACAAATTGCCATGGATCTTGCGGATCCATAGGTACATTTTAACAGTGGTTAAGAATACATTATAATGATTATTCACTAGTCCACCAAGTTTCCTGAAGCAGCATCCCCTGCAAAAAGCTAATGCTAAGTCAGTAACCAAAAAATAGTGTTATTTTTCTAGAGTATGGAAGCCTCTTTATGTCCAGGGTAATGCACCAATCTTTGCCAATGATTTAAAGTGAAACAGTTAACTTCAGAGTCCAGCCCTCAAACTGATAGGTTCATGGAGGACATTACTAAAACTCTGATGTATATGCTAAAGAAGGCAGTTAAACAAGATGGTAACAAAAGGGATCATGTACTTCCCTACCTCCTTTTTGCTGTAAGAGAGGGGCCTCAAGCTTCAGCAGTATTTACTTAATTTAAATTACTATATGGTAGACATTCCTTAGGCTTGTCGTAGAAAGAAAAGGAAACTTGGGAGGAGGAAAAAAAGAATTTCAGTGTATTGACAGCATACTTTGCACACTTGCAAGGTATGTTAAAATTGTTATGACAATAGTTAAGGAACTTGCAAAGGTCACGAGATTCAAAAGAGGATTTGTAATAAAATGCCAGACTCAAGGACAAAGGGGACAAAGAGGGTGTATAATAAAAATGTCAGACTATATATAGGACAAACTGGAAAGAGAAAGTCAGAGTAGGTGAATCACAAAAATGTGTTAAAGCCCATGGAGTAAAGCTGAATCATCTGCAGTCAGCCTGGGAGCAGACCCCAGCAGCATGATATCAGGGAATGTAGTTACTGCTGCTCAACTAGAGACTAGAGACTTCTGACTCAGAAGCAAGAAGCTAAAGAGTCTTTTTTGGATTGAGAAAAAGATTTTTTTTTTCTGAGATACCTGATAGAACAGATTTAAAACAGCATCATAGTGAAACTATGGCAAGAAAGAAGGCAAACCAAAAATGTTTTCAAAATCAGAGTTCCAAACAAAAGCAATAAGTGGAGACATGAAAAATGCTTAAAATGTGAGTTACTGAGGACTCTCAAGGTGAATGGAATAGTCAATTTATGTTGGTCCCTGTGATGGACGTCTCTGTAAGATTTTTGCAATGGTTTGCAAAAATTAAATACCAAATCCAAATTTGACACTTACTCAATGCCTGGAGTGAATGAGCTCATAGATAAGCTAAGCAAAGCATGGTTTTGTCCATCCTATATCTAAGCAAGGGGTCCTGTCAGATTTCTTTCACCTCTGAAGCTAAAGACAAAGCATCATTCTCCACCAGTGGTGGTCTTTTTCCCTAATCTGCCTCCCCATTTGGACTTCATGTAGTACCTGACAGTTTTCAAAGGCTTGTGGATACCTTATAGTAGACACTAAGCTGTGTGACTTGATGACAAAGTAATTTAATAAGAAAATTGGGAGTCGCATTTACTGATAGTGTACTGGATTCTTTAAGGCAGGCAGAACCTACAGTAAATACTGCTGAAAGTAAGCTTTGTATAACAGAAGCCAGATATGTGGGGTTTCCAACTGGGAGTGGCATAATTAGACCCCAAACAGATACTAACAGAAGCTGTCAAAAATTGGACTGTACCCAGTAACAAGTGACAAGAAAGTATTCTTAGGACTAGCAGGCTAATACTGGAAATTTGAACCCAACTTCACTGCCATAGCCCTGCCCTCTGACAGATGTCACAAAAGGTAAGGAACCTATATAGATAAGGTGGACCACAGCAGATGAGATTTTTAATCAGATAAAGGCTATCTTATGTTCTGTGTGTCATGGTTCCCCTCACTTTTCTAAATAATTTATCATGTAGCCTAATGCATGCAAACTAGGGTTGGCAACTGTGTTATCTCAGGGAGAAGGAAGACAAGAACACTTAATCTGTTAACTAAGTAAAAAGTTAAGTAAGACTTAAACTGTTAACTAAGTAAAAAGTTAAGTAATGCTTAGAGAAGGTGCCCTGCCATAGAGAGTGAATGTTTTGCTATTAAAAGTGCAATAATTTTTTTATACTGGTGTTTACCTGGGCATAGATTCACTTTGGTAACTGATCATGCATCCCTGCAGTAGTTGTACAAGCATTAGGTTCATAGGTTTATGGGTTCTACCTAAGCTGACAGCCAAAGGAGACCATCCAAATGCTCATCAACATCTTATTCACAACAGAAGAAGGCTCGCAGATAAAGGCCAGGCACTCAAAAATTAACATAAGTATTTCAAAAGAGATGCACGACCACCACGGCTAAAGGTTAAGCAATTTAATACCAGAGAAAACAGTTAATAACAAAGACACAGTAAGCGCTTTCATGAAGCAAAGATCACTTCATCAGACAACAATTAATACAAATCACCTTGTTGATATACAATCCTTTTCATGACATCATATCCTCCTTAGCTCCCTCAGTTCAAAAAGGCAAAATGCAAAAGTTTAAAACATAACTTATATCTAGTAAGCATAGATAGCATCCTACAATGTAAAACATTGTGAAAACATTGCAAAAAAATTATAGAACTTAAATAAGTGCATATATACTCAGTAACACTACAAAAAATGTCAATGTGGGAGTGGCCGGCCTATCAAAGCCGGTCTTAAAGAGACAATTTCATTTAAGCACGGAAGCTTATCCACTCGTAGATATAGGATCTAGGCTTGTTCTCTAACTTCAGTTCTATTTTTAATATCCCCACCCCTAATACTGGTCTCTACAATTTCAAGAACTACAAATTTAAACCTATGCTGACTACCCTCGGCTTTTATATGACTAGCTAATGCATTATCCTGTTTTTCATTCCTGATGTCCCTTATGTGTTCAAGTATACGCTCCATGAAGGAGCGATTAGTCTTCCCTATATAAAAAACATAACTTTTTGCAGTAAGAGAGAGAAACTAAATTTCTAGTTGTGCAATCAGCTTAAAATGTACACTCAATAGAGAACCCAAGTAGGGTAAGAACAATGTCAGTGTGGGCCGGCCACTCCCACATTGATGTTTTTGGTAGTGTTACTGAGTGTATATGCACTTATTTAAGTTCTATAATGTTTTTTATAATGTTTTTACAATGTTTTACATTGTAGGATGCTATGCATACTAGAAATTAGGGGTCTATATTAGAAAACCGAATGTCCAAAACACCTAATAAGCGACACATATACGCCGAACTACAACAAGAGCGAAGGACCTAAATGTCGAAAACTGCAATACGGAATGCACTTTAAACAACAACAGCGCCACACAGGTAAGTAAAATACACACAAACAAACTTCATAACTCCACTTTTGCAGGGGGCAAGCCCCCCTGCACCCCCCACACCACCCCTACTTATATATACCAACTCCGAGATCGCACTACAGTGGGGGAAAAGGATATATTTCCTCTTCCCCATAATCACCCTGCTGGCCACAGGAATTAGTTCGGTGTTCCTGTTTTCGACTGTTAGGGCCTTTGCGCTTTACGTCCTTCGGTGTATCTGTGTCACTCATTAGGTGTTCGCCATTTTGGACGGTCAAGCGTCTAATATAGACCCGAAATTAGGTATGTTTTAAACTTTTGCATTTTGCCTTTTTGAACTGAGGGTGGTAAGGAGAATGCGATGTCATGGAAAGGATTGTATATCAGTAGGGTGATTTGTATTGGCTGTTTTCTGATGAAGTGATCTTTGCATCATGAAAGCGCTTACCATGTCTTTGTTATTAGCTGTTTTCTCTGGTATTAAGTTGCTTAATCTTTAGCCATGGAGTTCTGCATCTCTTTTGATATACTTGTCCTCATCAACATCACCCAGTACTGGTGGGAGACTAACAGTATCCCACATTAAGTATAAGTTATGAAGGTTTGCAATCAGCTACCCAGTCATCTAGACTGCTTTTAAAGGTTGCTAAAGAAGTACTCTGCTTGGAAGGTAAAGGCAGCCTATAACAGAAACAGGAGATATGTTATGTTAGGGATCTGTCATGCCATCTAGTGTTGTTGATGTGATAGTGTAGGTTTTGGTCTCTAAAACAGGTGCTTGCTTTACCACTTGTTCTGTTTAGGTGAAAGAGTGTTGTGTCATTCATAGCACAGAAAACTAACTACAGATCACTCCTCAGAAGTATGTAGGACAATGAGAAGAGGGACAGAGCTTTTAGTCTATTAGAGTAGCTAAGGGTATTGAGACATGGGATCCTTTTGGTAAGGAAACATATAGGTCTCTCAAGCTGGCTTACATGCTAACAATGTACATGCTGAAGGGTGCATTACATTCAATAATGGGCCCAATAAGGGATGAATAAAATGGGACTATGACTATTTTGGACCATGAGGAGATACCATGAAGGACAAGCTGTACAAGGTAGAAGGATTTTCTAACCACCACAAGGACATAGTGGTCAAAGGAGAGTCTACTGTTAACACACGCACCCGTCTGTGATGACCATGTCAAATTTAAGTGGAATGTTATCTCTATGACAAGCAGTAGTGATGGGAGACTTACCAAAGTAATCTGTGCTGCACTTCTTGGTGTTGAGGATAAGCCCATGATTAATACACCAGACATGTGTTTGGTCCAGCCCTTCCTGGAGAATTTGAGTATCAAAATAGAATTTAATAATACCCCCAAGTATGCAATCATCAGCAAACCTAGTTAGCCACAGGCCCTTAATATCAGCTTACACATCACAGAAATATGTGCCAAAGAGGAGGGAGAAGAGCCTTGTTGGACACCACTAGTGACATTTGCTTCTATCTACAGCAAATACCCCCAACCCTCACTGCATGGATTCTGTCAGATAGATGGTTACCAATCCAGAGAACAATGTATGGGTTAATGTTGAGCTGGGAGTTTGTCAATAATCCCAGCAATGGCAGAGTCCAGATAAGCAGTGTGGAATGTATGCCCCTATCCATGGCCTTAGTAATCCTTTCAGAGTACTCAACCAGGCTGAGGAGGCATGATCTACCTTTTACCAAGCCAAACTGGTGTTTATCCAGGGATATAAGGTTACCTATATCATTGTTAATTCGTTCAGTTGTAGTACATTCCATAGGTAATGAGACTAACAGGTCTGTCACTCCCAGGGTCAGTAGAGAGAGAGAGAGAGACTGTCTTTATACACGAGCACCACAACTGTCTTTCTCCACGCCTCTGGGACATAGCCCATGAAGAGACTCAGGGGTATTGCTAAATGGGGCTTTACACTTCTCAGCAGACATCTGGGGATATTGTCAGGACACAATGAAGTAGTATTTCTAATTTTGGAAAGTGCCAAAAGGACTTGATCCAAATTCATCTCATGAGAAAGGTGACTGAAGGAGAGAGAAAGGAGGATGGGTGAAGTGAAGCTGAAAAAAAGATTTATCCACAAGAATGTTACTAATGTCCTTGGAGTCATAGAAGGAGGTACCACTGGACAGAAGTTCGCTACAGAATTGTATGTTACTTCTAATTTTCCTAATATAGCTGAAGAAGGCCTTATGGTAGTCTTCTGAATTAACTGCAAGCCTAAGTTCATAGTTAGCTTACGTTTCCTAATGGTATATTTGAGAGACTTAACAGTTATAAGTTCCTTTTATAATGATGAAGTGGAGATTGTTTAGTGTTGGCCAGGAGCTTTATCTTCTTTATTATAGTTTGTCGATGTGGTAGCCCCACCACATGGGTTTAGTTCAAAGTTTGCCATTGAGCTTCCTCCAGATTGGTACAGATGCCTTAATGCATCTATTAAAGAGGGAGTAAGGTTTAGTGCTATAAGCAGTACCTCAGTTACAAGGTTTGCTGGGGAGCAATACCATTTGCAATTGTCAGTAAGATCAGTAAATAGCAAATAACCAGTTTTGAATTAACCCTGAATGTAGGGGAGCTGTTAGGGGCCATAAAACAAGTTCTCATAGAGTCATAGAGAAAATACATGATGGTTAATTTTGACTGGGGGCGGGTATCAGGTGGGGTAGTACAATTGGAAGAATATTTATGAGGGCAATATTATGAAGATTAATAACACTGATGGGTAAGAGAACAACTTGGTCAAGTGCAGAGGTATTTACAAAGTCCTGAAATCACATAGTTAGCTCATCTAGCACTGAGTGCTAGTCCCTGATCTGGCACCCTGCCCCTCAAAAAAAAAAAAAAAAAAAAAAAAAAAGTACCATCCATTATCCATCAAATCTGCCCCAAGAAAAAGAATGTAGTGCTCAAATGTATTTGTCACACATGAAGTACATGGCATTTCTGTAGCAGCATTCAGAAATGCCAGTACAGAAGAAAAGAATACAGGAACTGCACACACTCTAGCACCTTGAAGCTGCAGGGGATGTCCCTTTTGTCCCACGTTTACTATGAGTCTGGACTGGACTGCATAACAGCACTGTACCCCATATCACTACAATGCAACTAGTTTTCTGTAATTATACAAATGCTTATGTCTTTGCGGTAAAGAAAGGCCTCGATATTCAGAGATTTTGTTGTTCAGTCTTCTCGTATTCAGCAGTGCCACCTTGATATTATCCAGATTGTCATTTACTGTGTTGGGATGGCCGTCAAGTGAGTTCCACCTAAAAAAGTCAACATTTTTTAGCCCGTATGCAAAAATCAAAGGGTGAAAGATGTAGGCCATCCGTGACAAAGCAGGTGAGTCTATTAATCATTTCATCCCA